>NC_090923.1:243543041-243906018 GCF_040938575.1 Ambystoma mexicanum
CTACCCTGTTGTGGGAGTATCACTGCTGTCGCTATTATCACCCTGTGCAGCTGCATCCGGAGGTGGTTGCACTATGGGAGGCAGCCCATGCAAGGCCCTAGTCTGCTCCTCCATGGCTGCAAGCATGCGGGTGTGGTAGGTCTGGTTCTGGAGGATGAGTGTGCGGAGGTCCCCATGCAACAACTCACGGGATGCCCGGACCTCCGCCCTCGTTGCCTGCATCTCAGCTGAGAGCGTACGGGTGAGACGCTCCAGCTGCTGTTCTGTCGGTTGGTGTGTTGAAGCCTCAAGCTCAACAAGAGTCGTCCTGAGGTGAAGGAGCTCCTGCCTCAGGGCTTCCCTGTGGCCCTGGGACTCAATGGAGATGGCCTCCTGCAGAGTCGCCAGTGCCGCCCGCCTGTCCCTGTTGGACCCCAACATGTCCTCCCTGTGTGACTGGCAGATGGAGTCGGTTGCCTGCTCTAGTCGCTCCATCAGCCTTTCTGGGGGGACAATGGAAGTGGCCACCCTATCCATGGCCTGAGCCATCATCTCGGATGATGCAGCCTGTTGGGTTGCCATACCGTAAATGGATTGCTCCCATGCGGTATTGCCAGGTGGCGTACGGCCACCGCGTCGGCGGGCACCACACCTGTCTGGGGCAAGGCGAACTGCGCCTTGCTGTGCCAGCACTGACTGAGGCTGCAGGACTGCATTCCCCCTCTGATCTGCTGGCCCAGGAACAGGATCAGATGTCGCGGAGTGTGACCCTGCATCCGTAACCACCAAAGGCGTAGCTGCCAACACTGACATCCCCATGGAGGGTTCTGACCCTGGTGCAGGTGGGTGAGACAGAACAGAATCCCTCCCTGGAACACTCACCTGCGACGGCACGTAGGTCTCATCCGAATCAACACCTGAGTACAGCTCGGGGGAGGTGCAGCCAGAGACACCCCTTGAGAGCACGACCTGCAGCACTTGTGGGTTCTCCCCCACCACCACACCACGTCCCTCACTGGTGGTTGGTCGGCCCTCGGACACCTCCTGGGTCTGCACCATCTCCACAACCCCAGCAGTATCAGGTGCGTCTTCCCCTGCAAAGACATGAAAACAAAGAAATGGAAACAGGCATTAGCACCATGGCACACAATGAGGGCTGAGAAGCAAGAGAACCAGTACTTGATTAACACATGTCCCATATGACTAAAACCCTCCCATGCATGCACCCTCACTGCGTATGAAGTGCAGGCAAATGGCACACACTGATGACACCAAGATGGAAGATGAACACATTTTCTGCATGCTGCCTGGCAGTGGCATCACACATTGGCCTGTGATTGCCAGGTGAAACACACATGCCATCACACAGATGGCATGTACCATTGCTATTGAGTGAAGATGGAGAGGAGGGCAGCACCTATTCATTCAGTCCAGTTCCCGCATGTAATTGCTTTTCTAATTCTAACAGGTCAGATTTTTCACCTGGAGCTGCCAGTCTGAAATGGTCCAATTGCACAGGCACATGTGTGTACAAATGATATCCAGGTAACAAAGTCACTCCACTTTACCATAGCCATGTCAGACATGTGACTAGTGGACAGCGACATGGCTAGTAAAAGTGGGGGAATGCAAACAATCTGACTGAATGAACAGTGAAAAATAAGCAACTATGTTGTGGCAAGGTGACACTTCAAGGGCAACTAGCGTGCAATTGGGCTAGATGTCTACTGTTGGCAGAAGGGATACTGCTATGGCCAAATGCAGCTGCGCAGGAAGTATTGCATGAAGCACATGGCTGACCCATACGACTCAGGCGCACACACTCTCACCTGGCACACAAACAGAAGCCCTCACACACACACCATGCACATGGATGACACACACATGCATGTGCACTCACCGGACAATGCCTCGTAATCAGCCAGATCTCCCAGCGACTGACTCATGTGGAGTGAGTTCCATTTCTACTACTGGAGACCCACCTCAAGTCACTAGAGTTGCGGCATGACTTGAGGCCAGCTTACTCTTTGCCCTGCGCTTTAGGTCATTCCAGCGCTCATAGCAATCATTGGCTGTGCGCCTCACGATTCCAAGGGCACTTACGATGTCCGCAACGGTCTGCCAGTGTGCCTGGCGTTGTGCAAGTGTGGTCTTGGATCCTGCAACAATGACCATCTCGTTGTCATGTCCGGACACATACTCGATAAGTGCATTCAGTTCGTCATCCGTGAAGCTGGGCTTCCTGGACGGGCCGGACTGTGTAGCCCTGTCTGGGGCATCAGCCTGTGCCGGACGAGCACTCTTCCTCTTCCGCTTGGAAGGTGGTCGTGATCCTGAGTGTCCTGCGCCGCTCTGGACACTAGGGGCAGTAGCCCTGGTGGACTCTGTATCAGGAGTGTGGGATTGCACACTCAGCATGGGAGTTGGTGCAGGCATTGGCTCTAGTGTGATGGTGTCAGGGGGAATGTCAGCAGCATGGACTAGGACCGACACTGTCCTGGCTGGGTGTGTGAGGGCTGGGGTGGATGGAGCCACAGCTGCCCCTGCAGCCTCTCCGCCCTGCCTCCTTGGTGCAGCAGATGACCTTGCTGCCCCAGATCCACGTGGCATGATGGCATCAACGTGCACCAGAGCACGTGTCGTAGCCCTGCTGACCTGGAAGTCAGCCATGGAGTCAGCCAGGTCTGGTGCCACAATGGGCTGGTCCAACAAGGGCTGAGCATGGATGGTGTCAGCCACATCAGCCTCAACGGGAGGGGGGGGGATTATGGGTGCCCGTGACTGGTCCTCCACACATGGGGGGACAGGCTCACCCTGCAAGTTACGACCACGTCCCCTACCGGATCCACCACGGCCACCACTTGTGGCTCTTCCACCTTTGCCACCCTTACGGAATCCTCGCCTCCCAGCCATGGCACTGATGTTAATGTGTGTATGGGAGTGGATGTAGACTATTGTCCTGGGCAATTGGGGGTCAAAGGGGTTGGGTACCAGATGGTAATTGTACCGTACTGCTCTAGCAAGGCTGAATGTAACCCCTGGGGAAAGATGACGGGTCACGCAACGCACAGGAGGCCCAAAAAAGGGAGATGACGTGCACGCAACCCCTCTTAGACCACGTGTGCAGAAAGAAAAACCTGCACTACGCTGTGGCACCCAGTAACACAAGAATGAACGTATGCATGTCACAGGCAGCCTAGAATGACCTCTGAAGGGGTAGGCTACACACGGGGCAAGCACAGATGTTAGATACGTGCGTGACTCACCGTCTGCCAGGTAAAAGAGCGTGAAAAATGAGCGCGTTTGGTTGGCAACACCCCCGCCAAAAGAAGATATGTACGCTGTCTGAGGAGACAGGACAACAGTAGAAGGGAACACTGTTTGAGGGAACAGGCCCAGGTAAACCAGTACAAGAGAAAAAATAGAAAAAGCTGTCAGAGGTAACAGGGAGTACGCCGTGAAGTAAATCGCGTGTGAAACGACAAGAAGTACAGAATTCACCCACTCGCTCTCCACGAAAAGCAGTACAAGGAATTGGTATTCTACACGTACCTTATATGCAGGCCCACACGTACAGCATCACTTACGCGGCGTGTACGTGCTAGGCCCATTCCCACCAATTACACGCTTTGTCACTTCTGCGTGTAGGTCCATTTGCACCAATTACACGCATTGACACTTCTGCGTGTAGAGCTATTTCCACCAATAACACGCTTTGACACTTCTGCGTGTAGGTCCATTTGCACCTATTACACGCTTTGACACTTCTGCGTGTAGGCCTATTTCTACCAATAACACGCTTTGACACTCGGACGTGTCACGCAACTTTTTCCTACGTGTGCACGTGACTTCATAGACGCGCATACGCGTTTACGCGCTAAGGGCCTTTCATCGATTTACACGCAGACGTGTGGGATTTTCACGTGCAAAATCACTCACTATGTATCAAGCTGTCCACGCGTTCACACACGAAAGACCACGCTCCTGCCCAGGAGGCCAAATTACTGCCCCCCAGAGCCCTGAGCACGCTCCCACCTGCCATCTGCTGCTGCCTGACTGGCTGCTGCCCACGTGCCCTGCCATTTGCTGCCTGCACATCAGCCAGGGGTGCTGTTGCTGTGACCACCCCTGCTGGAACCAAAGGCTCCCGACTGCTTTTCCGTCACCCCACAGCCCAGACCCAGGACCCAGTTGCCCACCCACTCCTGCCTCTGGGGTTGCCATGTCGGGCACTACAACATCTGACACCAGTGGCAACCCCCGGCCAAGGAGGCAGAGGGGCACCAGCTTCAGTGCCAGGGAAGTTGGTGTCCTGGTGGAGGATGCCCCTGGTGGCTGGGGGGTGGGGGTCGTGGGAGACATGGGTTGGACATGGGTGGGGGCCTGCTGGCAGGTGCCCCACAGCGCTGGGGGGTGGGGGTGGTGGGAGACATGGATGGGGGCCTTGTGAAGGGTGCCCCTGGTGGCAGGGGGGTGGGGGTGATAGGGGACATGAGTGGGGGCCTGGTGGAGGCTGCCCCTGCACTGCTGGGGGGTGGGGGTGGTGAGAGACATGGATGGGGGCCTTGTGAAGGGTGCCCCTGGTGGCGGGGGGGGTGGGGGTGATAGGGGACATGAGTGGGGGCCTGGTGGAGGCTGCCCCTGCACTGCTGGGGGGTGGGGGTGGTGGGAGACATGAGTGGGGGCCTGGTGGAGGGTGCCCCTGCACTGCTGTGGGGTGGTGGGAGACATGAGTGGGGGCCTGGTGGAGGGTGCCCCTGGTGGCTGGGGGGTGGGGGTGGTGGGAGACATGGGTGGGGGCCTTGTGAAGGGTGCCCCTGGTGGCGGGGGGGTGGGGGTGATAGGGGACATGAGTGGGGGCCTGGTGGAGGCTGCCCCTGCACTGCTGGGGGGTGGGGGTGGTGGGAGACATGAGTGGGGGCCTGGTGGAGGGTGCCCCTGCACTGCTGGGGGGTGGGGGTGGTGGGGGACATGAGTGGGGGCCTGGTGGAGGGTGCCCCTGGTGGCTGGGGGGTGGGGGTGGTGGGAGACATGGGTGGGGGCCTGGTGGAGGGTGCCCCTGCACTGCTGGGGGGTGGGGGTGGTGGGAGACATGGGTGGGGGCCTGGTGGAGGGTGCCCCTGGTGGCTGGGGGGTGGGGGTGGTGGGAGACATGGATGGGGGCCTTGTGAAGGGTGCCCCTGGTGGCGGGGGGGTGGGGGTGATAGGGGACAGGAGTGGGGGCCTGGTGGAGGCTGCACCTGCACTGCTGGGGGGTGGGGGTGGTAGGAGACATGGGTGGGGGCCTGGTGGAGGGTGCCCCTGGTGGCTGGGGGGTGGGGGTGGTGGGAGACATGGGTGGGGGCCTGGTGGAGGGTGCCCCTGCACTGCTGGGGGGTGGGGGTGCAGGGGGACATGAGCAGGTGTGCAGGGTAGTCCCCTGTTTTGTGGGCTGCCTGCAGGGGCCGTGGAGGGTGTACAGGGAACACCTGTGAGGACCCACCCAGCCTAATTGCGTGTGATAATTCCCGCACACCCCTGTAATACACGTACCTGCCCAAATCGCAGGTGAGAATTCCCGCGCACCCCTGTAATACACGTACCCAGCCGAATCGCGTGTAGAACTTCCCGTGTACCCCTGTAATACACGTACCCAGCCAAATCGCGTGTGATAATTCCCACGTACCCCTGTAATACACGTACCCTGGCCAATCGCGTGTAGAACTTCCCACGCACCCCTGTAATACACGTACCAAGCCAAATCGCGTGTGATAATTCCCGCGCACCCCTGTAATACACGTACCTGGCCAAATCGCATGTGAGAATTCCCGCGCACCCCTGAAATACACGTACCCAGCTGAATCGCGTGTAGAACTTCCCGTGTACCCCTGTAATACACGTACCCAGCCAAATCGCGTGTGATAATTCCTGCGTACCCCTGTGATACACGTGCCCTGGCTAATCGCGTGTAGAACTTCACGCGTACCCCTGTAATACACGTACCCTGGCTAATCGCGTGTATAACTTCACGCGTACCCCTGATATGCACGTTACCCGCTTTGCGTTCCTTGTTTGGCAGCCCTGTAGACTGGTCCAGGGTTAGCGCAGCCCTTTGCGATGATTTAGCGATTTTGATGGCTTTTCCTTGCGCGAGGGCGTGCTTGGGGGCGTTAGTGGCGCTGCTGCAGGGTCGCTGCGATACTCTGCGCCACGGCTGGTTTGGGAGCCTAAAATCCATGAATACGCTGTGCGCGGAAATCGGTTTTAGCGCACGTGCCTGGCGCAGACATTCGCACGCGGACACTCTGCGCCAGCCGCTTGCGACACTTTTCTGCGAAATTCTATGAATTACCCTGTGTAGTGAAGATGGCAGAAGTGGAGAAAGTCAGGGTGTTCGGAGATATATTTGTGCATGGTTTACAACAGTATGCTCAATGCAGGCATGTTGCAAAGAATTTTGATGTTAAAGGAGTGGAGATGGTGTGGAGCAATGTGCCTGATTGCAATGTACAGGGAATTGTACAAGTTTGTGAAGATATGGGCAGGATCAACAGTCCCCATGTGGTAGTTTTGCACTATGGTGCTTTCCATTTGGGCTATGTCAGTGCACCTACTTTGTTGGCAGAATTGGAACACTTAGTTCAAGCAGTAATGAACATCCTTCCAAATGCCAAAGTATTTTTTTCTGGATTAGTACCTAGGGCATTATGGGACAATAGTTCAGTTTTTTTTCCTCAGCAAAACAATACTAGGTGTGTAATCAACCGAGGCATGTGTGCCTTCATGCTTAGAGCTGGTATGTTCTTCTATAATAATGTGAATATTGATTCCAGTGATGCTGTTTATTTTAAAGAAGATGGCATTTCCTTATCTTTTATGGGAAATGCCATTCTGATTTGGAATGCAAGGGTTGCTTTGGAGAAGGTTATGTGAAGATTTTAGGAGTAAAGTAAGAAAAATAAAAAAAGAAAAATACAAAATAACAGGTGTCTGTCATGCATCTGCAAAAAACCCCCCAAAAAACGGATCTTTTCAGAGTCAACCTCAAAGGGGAAATGGGGCACACTATTTAAATTTACATTCACCACGCTCAGATTTTCGATATGTCCGCGGACATGGCGGTAGTCCGCGGACATTGAAATCACTTGCTAGGGGTTCAGTATGTTCTATGTTACATGTATATAAAGTCAGGGATATTATGGTTAAGTTGTGCTACTAAAAACATATGAAATTCAGTAAAAAAACTTTGTTAAAGGGATGTTATGGTTAAGTTGCGCTACTAAAAACCTATCAAATTCAGTAAAAAAACGTTGTTAAAGGGACGTTATGGTTCAAAGTAAAACCGAAAAACCCCTGAAATTCGGCAGTTATGGTAAGATAAGCAACCATAACTCGCGCCACCGTGCACTGCTAACACTAACACCCAGGACATCAAAGATGACATCACAACCTTTTGACTTTAATGTAGGCATGGAAAAGGCCCTTGCCAAGCACCACCATAGTGTTATTAGGTACCCACTGATGGTAGCAGCTGCAAAATGGTGCAAGTACCTGAACATTTAATAGCAGTGCCTGGCAAATGCCCAGTACATACAGATAAGCAAACACTTGGCATTGCTGGTTTTTAGCAGGACTTCAGTGAAGGAAATGCATAGTGCTAATTGAGTGATTGTTTATTTGTATAGAGTCTATAAACAATGGGCCTCATTACACGGTAATCCCTTACCACCCTATTCCGAGGTCCCTTAGCGGGTCCCTTCCTTATCACCTGGTCTGACCAGGTGTTAGGGACGGGACCCGTTAAGGGACTTCAGAGCTAATAACGGTACCGCAAATTGCGGTACCGTTATTAGCTCTATCCCCATTCCCATTGAGCCTTATGGGGGCTTGAATGGGAATGGGGAATGGTTCCCAGAATGGGGACTTACCGGGTCCTCCAAGGTTGGAATGACCCGGTAAGTCCCTCTTTCGGGAACCCGGACCCGGAATGCGGTAAGGAGGTAGCCATGGTGCTAATAGCACCATGGCTAACTCCTACTGTGTAATGAGGCCCAATGTGTTTCAAAGCGCTTCAAAGGTGGGTGGGAGCATGGGAGAAATACAGTTACATTCTTCCAGGTCCTTGAAACAACTAAGAATGTGAAGAATAACTATCATAATCAGCCTGACATTTCAGATAGTGCAAGTGCAATAAACAATTAAGGAGAAAATAAATGGGTGAAGGCATCCCTGGATAAGACATTTATATTACACCAGTAGTATGTTCCCAGCTACAATTAAGTTATTAACTACACAGGGGTTTGTAGTAAACATCCCTAAGTCAGTGACTTTATCTAAACTAGAACAGGCACTTTATGTGCTCTTTATAGGTCTGAGTCTGCTCTCCAGGTGGCATCCACCCACCAAAAACCCATGAAAGTTGCTAAAATAGCCCAAAATAACATGATGCTGTGTTGCAAGGCAATTTGCCACACACCCTGACACCAGATCCCACTACAGGACAGGTCAGAGGTGAATATATATCTCATTTAGGGTTAGTCCTGACTTCAGACCTAGGCTGCAGGTAGGATTGAGTGAAAGGGAGTTGATGCAGGAGTAGCCAGCTGTGACTGTCTCTTCTGGAGAGGAACCAGACAGGAGCACAGATGACAGTGGGGAAGTGGGAGAAAACCAAGCCCGAGCTCCCATGTTCCCTCTAATAAATCCTCCCCATGCCGGCCTGCACGTGGGAGAGTGGGGCCACTTTGTGTATTATCAGGCCCAATCAATGCGCAGGCAGATATGGTGAAATGTATATATCTGCAATTATTTCAACAAACAACTTCTTATCGTTCTTGTGCAGGCCACGTGAGCATGGATCACGTGTTAGAAGAAGATGCATTTGTGACTCCACCCTTTATCTGGGAACATGAGGCGAGGCACCATTCTTCCTTGTACAAATCTCCCCTGTGTACTCTTCTGTAATCTACATTCTTGTCTGCTGTACACCCTTTTCTCCCAAATCCCTACCTGCCCCCCACACCAAATCACTCCTCTGACCCACTGTCCTCTGCACTTTCTCACTTGTCTGTACTTCTCTCTCATTTGCAAAACCTGAAGCACCTCCAATGCCATTTCTGCCCTACACCACTCTCCCTCTGTTCTGGTCGTTCCTGCACACCTCCATCCCTTGCACACACTGGGCATGCTGCAAACAATCCCTATCTTTCATCTGCACTCTGTTCTTGTTCCCATCTCTTCCCTCCCTTGCTCCTCTCTTTTTCTGTCCTGTGCACCCTTTCTACCCTTTTTCACTTTGAAGTCCCACACTCTACTGCACCCAGTCCCTCGCTTCCCCCATGGCCAGCACCCCACAACTGTCATCTGAAATTACTCAGCACTTCCTCCTCAGTTTTCAGAGCAGCCTCGATATCCTGGCTTACATTTCACAGATTTTCTCTTGCACGCCTTGCATGACCAACCACTCAATATAGCTTCTCAGAATAAGCTGGAACAGGCATGCTAGATCCATGACCTTAAAAGAACCCATTGATACCTGCGAGCATAAACTCTTAAGAAATAGTGAGGAGCATGGCCATTTGGAAGGGGGGACAGACACAGAAGTCCCTAAATCCATGTACTGCCGAGGCTCTACCCCCAAAATCTGATCACACTGCGATCACTCAAGTACGCTGATAGAAACAGTCAGGATGAATAAAACAGGGTGAAGCTTAGCCAAGACCTACAGAAAATTTGCTCTTGATTTATTTTAGTTTAGTTTAGTTTCTTTATACTGCACAACAAACCCTGAGGTAACTGGGCGCCTGAGACTTAGAGCAAGTTACATCATATGATAGCCATCCAAGAAGATAACAGTAAGTGCAGATGACAGGGTTACATGGTGGTCAAGGGGGAGACACAGGAACAAATAAAGTGATGAGACATTGGTTAGTGTGTCAGACAGTGGGCGGGTTCTTGTTGGCTAGGCAGGACTTAGTTTTTGCTCTGAAGGTCCAAAAGGCTGATTCTGCCCTAAGATTAATGGGAATAGCATTCCATAGTTTGGCCGCTAGGACTGGGAAGCTGGAACTGCCTGCTTTTTTAGGGAGAATTTGGGGATGGAAAGGCTGTGGGAATACAAAGATCTAGTTGGTCTGGCTGAACTGTGTTTGTTGAACTTGTCTGCCAGGTGCTTGGGGGTGTCATTAGAGAGGCATTTGTGGACGATGACGAGTGATCTGAGGGTGATTCTGTTTCGTACAGGGAGCCAATGGGCATCTTGTCTGAAGCTGGAGATGTGTGAGTGCCGTGGGATGCTCAGAGCCACTCTGAGGGCATTATTTTATAGCACCTGCAGTTTGTTCAAATTGTGCTCTGATGTGCCGAGGAAGAGAGTGTTTCAGTAATCAATTTTTGAGAGCACAAGTGCTCTAGCTAGTGTAATGCAACTGGATGGTGAGAGGAAGACTTTGCAGACATTGATGAGCTTATTTGTATAAGCCGTGGAGGAGGCTGTGGTGTTTACTTGTGGTTTTTTGAGCAAAAGTGTGGAATCCAGATAAACCCCTATGGTTTAATTTCTTTGCCCATTGTGATTAGGTTACCATCTATGTTGATAGAAGCGTAACGGGGTCCAGTTTGTTAAGCCGTGGTTAGGAGCCAGCGAGAAGGAGCTCAGTTTTATCGTTGTTGAGTGTTCTGCCATCCAGGCTTGGATCTCCAGGTAGAGGTTGTTAATGAGTGTGGAGTCCTCTTCATAGCAACCTGATAGAGTGATGAGAACCTGGGTATCATCAGCATGGTGGGCTGTACTACGGATTTATCCAGAAGGACGCGACTGGAAGGCGCTAGCTGGCCCGAATCCACTAAAGGCCCGCCTCTTAAGGCCAGAGCCTGTCTTTGCCTGTCCAGTTCACCCCAGCCGACATCCAGGGTGGGCAGGAGCCCATCCTACACCGCTACACAGCCCCAGGCCAACTATGCCTCCCAGACGACGAGCGACGCCGCAGCATCAGGGTAAACTACCTTCACCATAAATCCCTGTTCTGTGCTGTAAGAGCCTCTCTACTTGGCTTTCCCTTGAGTGCAACCAGATCCGCTGTATATTACGCTCCGATTGCTATTCTGAGCATCTTTGCCCAATGCAATCTGAAAAAAGCCCGATTACGGCTTTCAAAATGGCTGCTGCCATTGATTTGTTGTTAGATTGCCTAGCAACCATGTTTCCTGAGCCACAGCTCTGATTGGGCTACCAATTTATCCAGCAGGACGCGATAGGAAGGTGCTAGCTGGCCCACATCCGCTAAAGGCCTGCCTCTTAAGGCCAGAGCCTGTCTTCTGCCTGTCTGCGGCCTGCCGGGGTCTGCTGAGGGGCCATCCACTCTGCAACCCGCAACTGCTACAGGGTAAGAGACACCCGACTGTCATACAAGCAAACTACCAGTCCACTATCTAACATTCCCTCCTCCCCTCACTGCTATTCCGGACAACCGCCGTCTAAGCACCATCTCGCCTTCATCCACTTGCCACTCACTCTAAGTGTGTATCACTGAGCCTTCCTCACTAAATACATCTATGCAAGTTCAACCACTAAAACACTTTAACGTTTCGTTTATCATCTTTGGCGGCACCATCTCCATGTAACATATGTTGTGTTATGAATTAACTACTGTGTAATACGTTTGCACGGCTACATCGATTCGCTCACATTGGGCCAATATATTATCATGAAGCTTATATGTACTGCATTATATTGAACATAACCATTATGGCTAACTTTCTAAATCAACACTAGACCTACTAGTAAAGCTGTAACTATTTGTTTAGAGAGTCTCTATGCCGGCAACTTAGAAGAATGTGAGATTTGCATACACTGCACTAGCCCAATACTTCTTACTACTGTATACCCCATGCTTGATACTTAATTTATCTATCACAAACTACCCAGGTACACTATGTTGAACTGCAATGCTACTACTAGTGTTTGATCTGCCCATTGCCATGTTGCATGATTAGTTATCACTTGTATTGTTATGCACAACCCTTCTGAGTCTCCTACTCCACTATCTATGTCTGCTCATAGGAGCCCATCTATTATGCCACCATTTGCCTTGCCTGCTCATAGGAGCCCATCTATTGTGCCACCATTTGCCTTGCCTGCTCATAGGAGCCCATTAATTATGCCCAGCCTATGTGAGACTGACCTCTTGATTTACACGCTCCCTGCCAATGCGGAACTAGCCTGCTCTCTCTACCATTCCTCACCTATCCACTTTGATGAGCCTCAGTAAGACTCAGGTGACCTCTTTGCTGTGCCTTACCCTACTACTAATCTGCTTAATCATGTCCCTTTATAAGCATGTACCCTGACCCACACTGGACCGAAATAGTAGACTCCGAGCTAGACTACCCCGCCTTTCTGACCCTACAAGCCATAGCAATAAGGCCTTCACTACCCAACATAAAGCTACTTCACAGCACACTGAGTCACTCCCCAACCTAACCCCACCTCGCGCTTAAACTAACCAAGCTAAACTCATTCCAATAAAACTCCAGAATGTGCCTAACTCAACCATGCTATTTGAAGCCTTGATCAACGCCAGATCTTTAGTGGCTCAAGGCACTGAAATAGCTGACATCCTATCTGCTGATGACTTTGACCTTCTGGCAATCACTAAATCTTGGTTGCACGAAACAGCTGGCCCAGCGCTCTCCCTAGCCATTCCAGAAAACTTTCAATTAATCAGAATGGACAGACCTAACAGTAGAGGAGGCGGCCTTGCCATTATAGCGAAAACCAACCTAGCTCTAAGACTACTAGCCCAACCACCCCTTACATCATGCAAACTGCTCACAGCCAAATTACCTGTCTCCAATTGCCATACCCTAACTATCTATTTAATATATAGCCACCTGGACCCATTGGTACCTTCGAGGAGGACCTATCAAGTCTTTTAGCTAACAACACTAAAGACTCCTCACAACTCCTACCATTAGGCGACCTTAACTTAAGATTTAATGATCCTAACGACAAACCAGCCCAATCTATAGCCACTACGTTAGCAGAACATGGCCTAACCAAAAAAGTCCTCAACCCAACACACAACAAAGGAAGGACCCTCGACTGGGTTGCCACGTTGAACTGTGATACTACTATAGCCAAAATTACCCCCCAACAATGGACAGACGATTACCTTATTGATTTTTCATTAACAATGGACAAACAGATTACTAAAGACAATGTTATGGCACCACCACTACCCACTAGATTTAAAAAAAATATCACACCGTACAACCTCCTACCACTCATACTTCCCACGATCAGTGCCCTCCCCAATAATGTGGATCCTGAACTTCTAATGGAGAGCTACAATAAAGCTATGAAGAAAGCCTTAGATACTATTGCTCCATTGAAATTACGAAAAAGCAAACAACAAGCATGTTCAGGTCTGTTCTGGTAATAGTTTGTTTTATAGAATATAATAACACTTTGGTCATAGTGCTTCATGCTAGATGCTTTCATCTTCTAGGCAATGTAATAACAGGTATTATTGCCCTCATTTGAACAGCACTGAATTTATGAAAGTTTAAGTGGACCCTGCTGCTGGGTTTGAACTAGCGAAATGCAGGTAACCCTCATGTCAGAGACCACGTTTTAGGTGTGGTACCATCCAAACTTCAAGCAGGTGTGAGTTGATTGGAAGAGGTGGATATGTGTGCCTAAAGTGAGGCCTATTGATATTAGAGTATACATCAAGTGTTTTCCCTTGCCTACCTTAGACATTACTATGGAAAAGAGCACACAGAAAAGAGCACACATCCTATGTAGCGGCCCTTCTTGAGATTGGCTCATACTCATTTTACTTTATATGGTTTCACAAGGATTTCTTATACAATGTCAGGCTATCTCAGGCAGTGTCTGCACTTTGCAAGCCGGGCCTGGGGTACCGGGACATCTTGGAGAAAATCCAGCCTTCGCCAGTTTGTGTGATCCTGGGTGAATCGTGTGACCCCCCCACTGTGCATTATTTTCTATATATATTTACTTGGGATCACCTAGAAGTGACTCAGTTGACAGTGTACACTATAACGAAATGCCTCAATCATAAATGTTCTAACATAGTTTCTTGTTGCTCCATGTATGCTAAGCATGTTGAGTGAGTGTAAAGAAGGACAAAGTGTCACAGCAATAGATGTCACCCACAGCTGGGGGACCGGGTCTCATTTTGGGAAGCAGTTATAGATAGAATTTGTACATTTTTTTGCAGCGAAACGTATCAGGTGCAGTCAGCGTGATCCAACTCTAAGGAAATAAACTAGAAAAAATCTCAAAGTAACCTGACAGTTTAGGGGCATTAGTATAGTGTAAGCAGCAAACATAATCTTCATGCCCTTCTCCTTAAAAAAGGCAATACATAATATTTAAATAGTGTTGTGGCATTTGTATAGAAACTGCATCTACATGTCAATATATACCGGCTCCCATTGTGCACCCTTGATCCTCTGCTGTATATGTGAATAGACTCTGTATGATTTTGTATGGCCTTGCAAGCCCATGTTGGCCAATGCTTGGAGCTTAAATGTGAGCCATGGCTGCCCATCAGTAAGGAACAAACAAAGAACGGTTCCGGATGCATACTTGCCAAGCCTACAGATTTAGGATGTAGGCTACTGCTTGTGAGGCAGCCCTACCACCTATAGATTTGAGTGACAGATCCTACTGCTTTTTACAGTGGCAAGTAATTTATGTGATTCTAAGGCAGGCTCCAGGACAGAGCATGCAACACATTAATTAGTCTGTCTATACAGTGGACTGGTAGGTGATTACTTTGATTGCACTCAGACCAATCTACTCACCCGACAGATGCGTGACTCTGTCTTGCACTCTTGCCGGTACAACACACCACACAGCATCTGCCGACAATTGGATGTTAGAATTCAGAATTATACATTTTTAACATTTCAACATCTTTCCATGTTGTGCTGTTTGTTTTGTATTTCCCTGTGACCTTATTGTCAAAGGAATTATTATTTTTCAAACTTGAACAATCCTACATGTTTTTGGTCACAGAATGTTTACAAGTATGCACATGTGATATTCCTCTATGGCAGGGGCTGGGGCACACTTTCATGAATTGAAAAACATGAGGGCGGCACTGGCAGGTCCTCAGGTTTTTCAATTCATGAAAGTGTGTCCCTGCCAATGTCTCATATACAGTTTATAAACATGCGCGGCATGTTGCAAACTGATCAGGGAATCCTGGCCTCTTCAGGTTTCATTGAAACAATAAGAGGCCAGGATTCCCTAATGAGTTTTGCAACACGCTTTGCATGTTTAGAAACTGTATATCTGACATTGACGCATTGAATTCACCCCAAATAAATCCACTGCCAATGTCAGATTTACAGTTTATAAACATGCGTTGCATGTTGCAAACTGATCAGGGAATCCAGTCCTCTTAAAGTTTTGCCGCACCTTCCCTCCAATAAATCCTCCCCATGCTGCCCTGCACCTGGGAGAGGTAGGCACCTGACTGACTTACCTTATAGTAGCTGCCACCCGCTCAGCTTGTTCTAACTCAATAACACATACGCTGTCACGAGCACAGAGCCACTGCAGCACGCGTCGCTGCCTGGCTTCTCCTTCATTCTGAAAAACGAAGGCTGAGGCTGCACAGGCAGGGCATGTTCAGTTTGTTTGTTTGTTCCCCGGCCTGGGCACGTGCCTTATGTGCAGGCACGGGGCAGAAGCAGAAGTTGCAGACAGTAAGTCTACTGTAAGCTTGCAAAAGTAAAAGTAGACTCTACTTTAACTTTTGCAAGCTTACATGACAACTGCAACCTGCAGTGCAGGCTGCAATCATATTTTACAGCAGAACACAAATAATCTAGGGGGATAAAAGCTATTATATCCCCCCACTTAAAATTGTGGGGGGGTTTGTCCCCCCACCCCCCTATGTCCTACGCCCATGGCACATTAGTTCATGAAACTGGTCTGATGACAGTTTCAAAATGTCCCATGGTGGTTTCAAAATGCCCCTGTGCACATCTGAGCCTGGGAAGAGGTTTGGGGAGTTCCAAAGATGCAACATTAAAATGGTATCTTGTCAATGGTTCAAGGCTCCTGCAGTGTCAAAATCGGTTGTATTCTCATGAGACACGAATGTGGATGACCAATGGCTGATGAATACAGATCTTCTGGTCATCTCAAATGTCTCAATGTTTTGGCACTATGATGTGGGAATTGGGGTTTGGTTTGTGACATCACAGAGGTGGTTGAGGGTGGTGTGGCAAGGTTTGCAGGACCCAATCATTTCAGGATAATGTATGCCCCAGTATAGGAAATGACATAGCTCTACCAATTAGCTTCACATGTTGGACTATCCTAATGTTGCAATGTGTTTTGATGCTAATTAGTTTGTACGATTATAAAAGCTTTTATCTTAGGGGCATATTTTTGACAGCACCTTTCATGCAGTTCTGTTCCGTATTCTGTATGGATTTGCTTTCACAGCTGTGACTGGACCCAGAATAAATTGTGTTACTTCTTGTTGGTGTACATTACTTTTGTTATTATATATTGGTGAGTTCTGAGGCAACCCACTGTACAGGTGATAGAGGCGAGCCCTGCAATATATCTGAAGACTGTGACAAATCGGATTCTTCTCTGCAGGAGTGCATGGATGAAAATATAATTTAAAAATAAATGCCCAGTCAGCCCTCCCAATTCTACAAACCGAGATCCAAAACAATAAAAAAGGAAAAACAGGCACAGTTATAATTCCTTCACCTTTTATAGTAACGTGAGCCGAGTGAAGGGTTTGCTCTCAAGAGGTGTGTCAATGTTATTCAGTAGCGACCCAAGCAGTAAATCTAAATAAAGGGAATGTCCATTCAAGGTTCTATGAAAATAGATATCTCTCTATAGAAAAGGGAAATGGGTGGATATGTGTGTGTCCCTGTTGAAAGGTTCAGCATACTTCCCAAAATGCTAAATACCTGAAATTTGGCAAGTGGGTAGGTTCCATGGTGTCCCCAATGTATGAAGCATACAATATACCTTTTTGGATTTATTTATTTTTTAAGCAGTCTGCAATGCTTACCCATGCCATATGGCTGTTCACGCCGTAGTTATGCCGTAGTTCTGAAGTAGTTCTACGTTCATTGTTCCTAAAGTTCAGCAGTTCATGAAAACTTCAGCAGTTATTTTTTCCTATACTTACCACACTTTCTAGCTGACATTGGCATCACTAACTACTGAAGTCATGTGGGTGACACAATGCAGTGCGTCTGTAGTAATGTGGGTGACAGGAAATGGTGCATGTCTCTTCATTATTGTCCTCAATGACATGACATTGTCCATCACATCGTGGCAAATCTCTCATGATAATTACAGAAACTTAATTTCCCACTGAAGTTGATGAATGTATGCCATCTCAACAGTGCAAAGCTTACATGGTTCAGCGTACACATACGGGTGTGGCAATTCAAGCTTACACGCTTCAGCCCTACACGTACAGCACTTTTGTTGAGATTGATGCTGCCTGAGCTCTAGATCGGGACACCAATAATGCTGCTGCACAATCTCAATGCTCCAACTCAAAGTAGCTCGAGCTGATTTACAGGAATCATACTTTTTTCATGGCAATCTTTATGTGGCCTTTTCCAGAGTTACAAACAAAGCCAATTTGCTCAATCTAGCTCCCACAGGAATCACTCGCAATATTGTCTACAAAGAAGCAGTGGTTTAGTTCATTAAATAAAATTCAAACTAGGAATGAAATAGGAATGTCTGTCCAAAACATGGGTACACCTGCTAGTGTTTTATTAAAACACATCATCTGCAAAATAACTAAATAGAAAAACCCTACACAAAACCCACCTCAAGAAAAGAACAGAGAAAAAGCAAAGTCAGAACAATTGAGCACTCTGATTAATGAATTGGCTCTGTAAGGCAAGTAAAAACCACAATGTTCTTGACTAACTATATGTGTCTTGGATCGCAAAACAAACATAGTGACCTATCCAGTCTCTGGGGCCTGAACTGAACCAAGGGGTCAGTAAATAGTAAATAGTACCTTTTTACAGTTCTTGGTAGTTCAGCAGACTCCATGGCACTGCTCAAGTGATTTGAAGATCAGAAGGCTTTAAAAGGTAGCACCACAGAGTGTTGATTTATCAAAAGTGTTGAACAGATTTTGAAAACGTTGCACCAAGCCGTTCAACAGTGAAAACACTAGCATATTTGCTGTCATGACTCTCATGGTGTTGAGAGTCCAAATTCAGGAGCACCAGTGTGGCTGAGCACTGCACAGGAGTTTGTAAAGTTTTCATTTTACTTTTGTCTTTTAGTTTCACATAGTGATTGAGGAATTGTTGTGAAGATTTAAAGCACTGTTGGCATACATTACACATTGAGCTGCATGTCCATTTGTACACTGAAACAAAATATACCAATGAATAGGTTCAAGGGTACTCATACACAAAGGGCTCCCACAATTGGTTTGAAAAAATGACTCTTCGAAATTGTTATCACAGAGAAAGATCTCTAGAGGACTTTATATGTTGTAATTGCAGGAGTCAAAAACACAACAACACAATTTACAGAGAGAGAATAGACATCATCAATGGTTTGTTGTACCATAACAGAACATAAACGTAAATGCTTTAAAACACCATTTACCACCAATGCTCGGGACAAAGTTGAAAATGGTGTGTGTGCAACAAACCCAACCTCTGTGGAGGTTTGTCAAAACAGACACAGTTCAATTGTGAAACAATTCAAAGCGGAATTCTAAAGACAACGTAAAACAACTAAGAAACAACAGATAAGATTTTTCATGTGTGAACAGCAATCACTGTGCTGTGAATTCGGGGAGTAGTATGTCTACACCAGGTGTTTCGGCCGTTTAGAATTGGGCTAAATGAGCCTCATCTTTTGGACGGCCATCATCAGGACAAGGTTCTGTACACGGGACGTCTAAGCTATGTAGCAATTGATAGGCACTGTATTAGAGATCCATACGCCACACTAGGCTGGTCTCTAGGTACTCCTTTCACCGAATAACTACAGGTGAAAAGGTCCAATGTGTTGTAAAGCAGTCAGCCATCAAAGGTATGGTTTTGGTGGTGGGCCAGATGGGCTGTCAAAAAGCTGCATCCAGAGAGCGGGGCATCTTCGAGTGACTGAAGGAGCACACTGCACAGCGTGGGAAAAAAAACAAAAAAAAAAAGCAGTGTGCTCCTTCAGTCACTCGAAGATGCCCCGCTCTCTGGACGCAGCTTTTTGACAGCCCATCTGGCCCACCACCAAAGCCATACCTTTGATGGCTGACCGCTTTACAATACATTGGACCTTTTCACCTGTAGTTATTCGGTGAAAGGAGTACCTAGAGACCAGCCTAGTGTGGCGTATGGATCTCTAATACAGTACCTATCAATTGCTACATAGCTTAGACGTCCCGTGTACAGAACCTTGTCCTGATGATGGCCGTCCAAAAGATGAGGCTCATTTAGCCCAATTCTAAACGGCCGAAACACCTGGTGTAGACATACTACTCCCCGAATTCACAGCACAGTGATTGCTGTTCACACATGAAAAATCTTATCTGTTGCTTCTTAGTTGTTTTACGTTGTCTTTTGAATTCCGCTTTGAATTGTTTCACAATTGAACTGTGTCTGTTTTGACAAACCTCCACAGAGGTTGGGTTTGTTGCACACACACCATTTTCAACTTTGTCCCGAGCATTGGTGGTAAATGGTGTTTTAAAGCATTTACGTTTATGTTCTGTTATGGTCCAACAAACCATTGATGATGTCTATTCTCTCTCTGTAAATTGTGTTGTTGTATTTTTGACTCATGCAATTACAACATAAAAAGTCCTCTAGAGATCTTTCTCTGTGATAACAATTTCGAAGAGTCATTTTTTCAAACCAATTGTGGGAGCCCTTTGTGTATGAGTACCCTTGAACCTATTCATTGGTGTATTTTGTTTCTGATTTAACCCTCCTGGGTAGAATAGGTTCCATACCAGGGGCCCACATTTTTTGATTCTCATTTGTACACTGGACAATTTGTTTGGGTGAAAGGAGCATTTGGCTCCTGGTTTGTTTGGGGCTTTTTTTCTATAAGGGTTTCTTTTGGCATAATGGTGTGTTTCACCATTTCATACGCTCCGCCATTTTTGTTTGTGGCAATTGTGTTTTGTTGTTCTTGTTTATAAGTTTCGACATTGAGGTATTGTGCTGTGCTGTTGTGTGAATCCATTGACCCTAACAGAAGTTTGAAAAGGTTTCTGCACATGTTTAGAAGTACTTGTTGTAATGTATTTATTAATTTCGTTAGTGGTTTCATTATATTTAAATCAATATAGACAATTATATCTTCAGTAGCAAAGCGCTGTCAATTAGAACCTGTAGGGTTTGTCTCCTCACTGTAGTTTTTAAGGGTAGATTGTGACTTTTCAGAGGTTTATATAAGATTGTGAAGTACTCTACGGTGGAACGTAACATGATTGTTTAGGATTGCTTTACTGTGACTACGTTAACACTGGCAGATAGAGGATTGAGTTTGTTAATCGGTCTGCTTTTCTTAGTGCATAATTGTATACTTTTTGTTTTTCCAAGACAACATTACTTTCTTTAGGTGTGGCTTATTTAGTTTTGTTTAGTGAGGTTAGTAGCTCTTTTGTTTTAATGTTTTTTATACATTGTTTTAGAGGTGGGTAATTATATGGTGTACTTTTAATCTTATCTGCTCTACTTTTTCTTTCTTTTCTACAGAGTTGCTGTTTAGTAGGCATTTAGTTGTGTCTGTTAGGAAAAGAGAAAGGTTGTGTTGTGCAATGTACATGCATGTATGGTGCATGGTTGTGTTGGTGTGAGTGTAGAGATGAATAGAGTGCTGTTTGATTGTGAGCTGGTATCTTTGGTGTGATTGGGAAGGTTCTGAGAATAATATTGTACAGGGGTGTGATTGTGTTGGGTTAGTGAGTAAGGCAGTGTGATGGAATCTGTACGTGGTTGTGCTGTTTTGAGGAACAGAGTGGGTGTTGCAATGGTGGTGTGTAGATGGGAATAGTAAGAGTGTTAATGATGGAATATAATGGGTTAGAGTGAAAGAAATGTTGGTTTGAAAAGAGTGGTCTGGAGTTATACATATATTGATAATGTGCTGATATAATTACATTACACAGCCACGGTAGTGGCTGTGTAGTTATGGTTAAGTTGCTGTTTCCATAAGAAGAACACTTTTTGGGCGGCCTATAACTCGGCTCCCCCTGGACGAATCCTCACCAAACTTTGCAAAAATAGTATATGCGCCACTCTGAATTCTTCCGCAAAGTCTGGTGAGGATTCGTCCAGGGGGGGGAAAGTTATAGGTGGGGTCCCAAAACGTCTTTTTTTCCCATAGACTGAATGGGGGAAAAACTTTGCGCATGGCTACAGGCCAAACCGCTGGATGGATTTTCACCAAAATTACTTCGGGGCAGGGGCTTGATCCCAAAAGTGTGCTTTTGTAAATTTGGTGACAAATCGTGCAGTACTTTTCTTTAAATTACCAAAAAAGGAGGTCACAAAAAATGGGTGATATCTATGTCTGCTCCACGTTCACACTTCCCTGTTCGCTCCGCGGACAAGATACCGATTGGCTAAGGGGCTGCTGTCATGACCGTGGACACGCAATGTCTCTGCCAATTGGCTGCAGTGAGACGTGATCTGCTTCAGATTGTTTGGATGCGCCCGATATCTTGGATTAGCAGACCGCGCAGTGGCACCAGCAGCAACATGCTATTGCCAAAACTATTTTGCTGTGTCATGCTACTTGGGGAGGTTCAGCCAGTAAGAGATGGGAGAAAAACTGTATTTCTTTAGGCGGTAGGTGTTAATGATGTATTCCCTATGCCCTCCTTGTTTGGGATGTTTGTAAGAGCAGACAATGAGGGGTCTCATAAGGGTAGTATTTCAGTACGTGCTGTGAGCAGGCACCTTGAAACTGTTCTAAGGACACGAGTGGTGTTAGCGAACATTGAAATTGACTACATGCCGTAATTACATTATTTTTTTCTATGGGAGTGCTATTGATTAGTACACCTCCATGGGTGTGACATGCTGCGGTGGTTGTGGCCAGGGCCTAGAGTCTTGGATGCATGGCCATAGGCCGAAGGCCATACCTCCAAGACTGTAGGCCCTGGCCACAACCACCGCAGCATGTCACAGCATTGGATGCACCTTTAGTATTGCTTATTGATCAGATGGTTGTGGGGAGTGTGTAGAGTTTTGGATGCATGGCCGAAGGCCATGCACCCAAGAACAAAGTTATAAGCACTGGAGGTATCCGCCACTGCACACCCATACATTGCAATATCTATGGACATACAGCTAGGAGTCTAGCCTCTGGCCAGAACCACAGAATCATACCACACCTATACATACACCCGTAGTATCGCACATCACTCAGGTGGTTGTGAGGAGGGCCTGCACTCTTGGGTGCATGGCCAAAGGCCATGCACCCAACAACACAGTTATAACCTCTTGCCTTATAAGCCAACATGGGTTTAATATAGTGCGGTTGTTGTGGGCAGGACGTAGACTTCTGTGTGTATGGCTGCAGGCTGTATGCCATACACCAAAGAGTGCAGACCCTGCCCACAAGCACTGCAGGATATCACATTCATACATCACACCCATACATTTGATTATGTATCTGGTAGGTGTGGGCAGGGGCTAGAGTCCTGGGTACAAATTGAGTACATGCTACAGTTATAATGTGTCATTCTATGGGTGTGCTAATGATATATAAGTGACCATGGGTGTAGTATGCTGCAGTGGTTGTGGCCAGAGTCTTGGGTACATGGCCGGAGGCCGTAGGCTATACTTCCAAGACTTAAGACCCTGGCCACAACCACTGCAGCATGTCACAGCAATGGATACACCTGTAGGATTCATTATGGATCATATGGTTGTGGGGAGTGTGTAGAGTCTTAGCTGCATGGCCGAAAGCCATGCACCCAAGAACAAAGTTATAAGCACTGGAGTTATAAGCCACTTCACACCCATACATTGAAATATGTATGGACATACATCTAAGACTTTATGCCCTGGCCACAACCACTGCAGCATATCACAGCTATAGATACACCCATAGTATTGAACATCACTCAGGTGGCTGTGGGGAGGGCCTGCAATCATGGGTGCATGGCCAAGGGCCATGCACCCAACAGCACATTTGTACGTAGTGTGATTACAAGCCACAATGGGTGTGATATGGTGTGATAGTTGTGGCTAGGACGTAGAGTCTTTGGTGCATTGCCGAAGGCCATGCTCCCAAGATTTTAAGTTATAAGCACTGCAGTTGTAAGCCACTATGGATTTTATATACTGCACACCCATACATTGAAAAATATATGGCCTTACACCCAAGTCTGTAGCCTGTGTCCGCAACTACTGCAGCATTTCACAGGTATAGGTAAATTCGAACTATCAAACCTCATTCAGGTGGTTGTGGGGAGGGCGTAGCGTTTTGATTGCATGGCCAAAGGCCATGCTCCCAAAACCAACTTTATACGTAGTGAAATTAGAAGCCACAATGGGTACAATATGCTGTGGGTGTTCTGGCCAGGACCCAGAGTCTTGGCTGCATGGCCAAAGGCCATGCACCCGAGACTGAAGTCATAAGCAGTGAGGTTAGAATTGAACATGGGTGTGCTGTGGTGCAGTGGTTGTGTGCACGACCTACCGTCTTGGGTGCATGGCTGCAGACCATGCACCCAAGAGTGAACTTATAAGTAGTGAAATTACAAGCACCATGGTTTTCATGTGCTGCGATGGTTGTGGGTAGGACCTATAGTCTTGGTTGCTTGGCAGTAGAGTTTAGGTGCTAGGTTATACATCGAAGACGCTAAGCCCAGCCTACAGCCACTGCACCATGTTACTGCCATAGTTTAGACGTGCAGATTCGAATATGTATGGCATGACTGTAATTATACTTACTGTTTACTTTGTTCAGAATCCATGTATGTCTTACATGACTTTAGTACTTGGCGGAATATCCTTTTTTAATTTCTGTGATAATAGAAAAAAACATGTTAGTTTTTGCATTTTATGAAGACTTATTACATTGTATAATACACAGTTTAGCTTTTTTTACCCTCATATTCAGTTTACAAATCAGTGTACTGTGCATTTTGCTCAGTTTCTATGTTTGTTTTTCAAATACTTGGGTCTGGAAAAAAAAAATCCTTGTCTGATTAAAAAAATCTTTATTTGCTATGCTACAAACAATTTTTTTGCTTCCTTTGAGTGTTTCCTTGTTCTTTTTGATCAATGTGATGTCTGTTGCGTTGTTGCAGATTTTTAACAACATTTAGATACCTGTTGGCGTATTCTAACTGTGCATTTATTGTTACAGATCTGTGATATTAATTTATCTGTGTCCTTGTATACACTGTTGGGCAGTTAGATACCTGTTGGCGTATTCTAACTGTTTATAGTCTTTTAGTTCATTTTTTGGTAATGTTGAAGTACACATTAGTTATTAAATGTTGGCTTTAAGAAGATTAAATACACATTTGTAAGATTAGCTGGCAATCTCTGCCTTAAAGTAATGGTACTATCATTACATTCCAACCATCCACATTTCTTTTTAATGTATGCAGTGTAGTGACCTGCATTGGTTGTAGCTTCTGCGTGGTAGATTATATATATGGTTGTAAAGGTTTTCTTTCCAAGTGACACTTGACCATGTGTGAATCCAGTCAGCTTGCAGTTGTTTTTGTACCATCTGCATTAACGCAGAAGCATACGTATTATGTAGTTACGATGTGTTTGTCTCAGTAAGGTGGAGCGATTGTCTGAATTGCACATGGTACATAATCTGCCATGGTTTGCATTCTGTACAAGTTGCTGAAATGGAATGGATTCACAATTAGGTATGGATACATACACAAATCGCTCATTCGGGATTTGTTCCTGTATCACATTGTTCCAGAGAGTTCATGTTTGTTTCCATATGTATGAAATCTGGAAGATTTCATTTATAGGTATGCTTTTGTTTTCCAGTACTTTTAGTAAGTACATTAGAAATTCTAGTGGATCTTCTTGTGGGTTTATAGTGAATCTCACCATTCCAGCACAGTAGTCCAATCTTGTCTGATTCCGTGAACACTATACGTATTGTCAGGATTGTTTGTTGCGTTTCTATGAAGGACTAACATTTGCAAACACAATTGGTCTGTACTGTGTAAGTAAATATTGTTAACAATTGGTGGCAATTGAAATAGAATATTCATTGCTACATTTACATAGCAACTTACACCAGTTTCATTTGAAAATTTGAATGGACCAGCTAGTTCTAGTTTTTTCGGACTTTATGTTCCTTCTTTGAAGAAGTACATGGTTTACTTTCTCTAATAGGTTCTTCTTTGCTTGTGGTAATTGATGAAGTTTTAGCTTCTTTTGTTTTCTTTGAAGGATTTGCTATCAGATTCTGTTGCATTACTGTTTGAATTAGTTTTCCTTTACCATGTTTTACTTTTTCTGGAACAGGATATTGTTTAAGATGGGGGTGTATAGTGAACGCAGTCTATTGTATTCTAAAATGCAAGGAATATCATCGTTCAGTTTACTTACATCAAAGTTGATTAGAAATAGACCGTCAAGTGTACGTAAGAGTGATAATGTTACGTAGCTCATGCCTTCTTTAAAGACTGTGTTTATTATATCTATCAATGCTTTGTCTAGAGTAAGACCTCGGGATTTATGAATGGTGACTACATATGCAAGAGTTAGAGAAAATTGTTCTCTACCTACATACATGTCTTTGAAGAGATGGAATCAAGCAGTTGAGTGCCCTATCCTTTTCACTTCTGAAAGTCGGTCAAAGCGAATATTGACAAACTGAATGTTGTTGTCACATGGGTATGTTTGAAATCCAACAACTGTACCCAGTGCCCCATTAACTAGCCCTTGCTTCATGTCAAGGTTAGGTTTAAGCATTATTCTACATTTTAAGGATAATTTAAAAAATGGTTCAACCCATCTGTGTTGGAGGTTGAATTTTCTAAGCTATTTAGTCTTGTTGTGGCTTGCTCACACATGGGTAGTGTCATACCATGTACGTCTAGTTTGTCTGTGGTGCAAATTTCCATTATTGGTTGCATTTCTTTATTTAACATGTTTTCATTGAATTTGAAACAGCTCGCAAGAGTTGGCATTAAGGCCATACAATTGACATTTTTATGCGCTAATTGTTCCATTACATCAGTAGCACATGCATTATCGCCATAAAGTGCATGAATGTGCCGGTTTTTCAATATTGCTTGTGCTTCTTAAGATAGTACACCAACTCTAATACTTTTTAAGATGTTCGCATAAGTTAGACCTGCAGATTGTCGCATGTTTTCTGTTAATTTTCTGTATTGGAAATGTTGCCAAAGGTTGACATTTCCTATGCTGCCAAGTTTGCGTCCTAAGGTTTTAAAAATAGGTTCACCTTTCACTAGTGTCAATTGTAGAAGATCTCCAAAATCGATAATTTGTTTCCCTGCAAAGAGTTCTTCGTAGTTTGTTTTAAGTACTTCTTGCAATCTGAGGTGAATCAAAGCCAACATTAGGTTGGAGACCATGCTCACTTCATCTATTAGTAGCATTTTCATTTGTCTTAATACTCTGCGTAGTTCCATTGCAGCTTCTGAAGAAAGTTTGCAAAAGTCTAATTTGTTTTGGTGTTCTACTGGAAGGAGTAGTAATCGGTGTAAAGTGACACCGCCTATGTATTACGCAGCTACACCTGTGGGGGCAGTTACAACAGCTGACAGTTTGTTGTTTGTCAATTGTTGAAGGAACTTGCTAATGATTTTGATTAAGAATGTTTTTCCTGACCCAGCTTCACCACTGATGTACAACAGTATAGGTTTGTAATTTTGGCAGGTACATTCTTTATTTTCGTGTTGTACACCATGTTTTGTTACATCTTCAAAAATGGTGCGCTGAACTTTGTTAAGTTTTGCTTGTTGTACAGTTAAGTCTTCTATCTCTTCTTGATAGTGACACATGGTATTTTCCACTTCTGTCATAGCAGCCTCATTTGCTATTAGTGGCTGTCCTAGTGGTTCTTGGCTTCCTGTTACAGAAGGTTGACTACTGTCGTAAGAGTCCTTATCTAGTTGGGCCTGAATTTCTTCTTCGTGTTGCTGTTCATTGAGCAACATTGTTTTGTACTGCGTAAAGTTCACATTGGTGATAGCGTTTTCATTTGCTTTGAAAGCATCTTCATAGCAGTCATAGTTATGTAGTATCTCTTCCTCTTTTCTCCATGGTTTAAAAAGTTGCAGCAGAGACATGGAATATAGTTCTTTGTGTTAAGGAGTTTTTAATGACAATTTGACATGATTAATTAAGCTTTGTTTGGTAAGTTTCACTAAGCTGCCTTCACAATCTGTCACTCTATATCTACCATTGCTTTCATCAGGTTTTATATTATTTTTGTATGCAAAGTTTTGGGCTATGTGGTATAGACACATGCTTTCCAAAGTGCTACTCCTGTTCGGATAGTATGTGTCCAGTAAATTGTTTTTTAAAATGTCTTGGCTGTTGGGATTCTTTCTGGCAATTGTTTCTATGTCCTCATATGATTTCAGAACTCTTTTTCTAGATTTAGCAGCACCAACACTTAGCCATGCTGTCATGATGCCTACCCCCGGGCATCTGGACCAAGCCCTTCAGCCCCGGGAGCAGGCATCCAGACATTTATTAAAACCTCAGCAGCCCCGGCTAGAGGCTATCTGGGTTCAGTCCTGGCGCATAGTAGAAATCAGTCCTGGCGCCTAAGGCACCAGGCTCATAGTCATTACTTACCTCAGGCAGACGATGCTGCAAATTAATCCAAGCCAACATGAAGCCTGGAGGGGACGATTTTATTACAGGGACTATTTTTTACTCGGGTGTGGTTCTAGGGACTTCTTACCTGGGACTACTTTTGAGGCTATTTAAACCACGCCCGACCACAAACACACGTTTCACGTTATTCTGCATTCTGCAGCGTAAAGGTCACTGTGCCCGCAAGCCAGCATCCAGTCTTCTGCCACGCCCGCCTCGAATCCAGAGCTCCAAGAAAAAGGGGAAAGAAGGAGAAAAGGTTAGATCACGGATATTATTTTAATTCCTTACCTGATTCTGGATCTAGCACGACTCTGAGACTGAAAGGACATTACTTCAGCACGCGTCACATCGCCAGCAACAGCGTTGCGTCATACTCACCAGTCCACAGCATCTTTCGACTCACCGCTGCCGCCATCATTTTCTTTGGCGAACTCCAGTACCTGGGGGAAAACAAAAGGAATAACAAAGGTGAGCCTAGAGAGCCGACAAATACAATCACTTTTACCACCAGGTTTACCTGATTTACCACCGGAGGCATTACCCTTCAATACGCCACATCTTCCTATGCCGCATCTATAAAGGGAGAGAAAACAACAGGTTAAACTCACGCAACTTTTACCGGACAGTGTTGGGTAATACAGACTCTTACCTGAAAGCCATCAGCAGCCTCCAGACAATATTTTTAGCTGCAATCAACAAGGGAATGGAACAAGAGTGAACATCGCACATATTGAACTCTTTGAACTTTATAAACCCCAGAGTCAATATTCCTCCGGAACTCTTCCAGTACCTCAAACCAGTGAAGTAACTGGTATCTACGCGCCCCTGAATGCCACGCAGGATGGAGAGCACATCATTTAAAAACATAACGTGAGCATACTAATTGGGAATATCGGAGGTGACTAGTGGGGAAAACGAGAACAGTGGGGAGGATCCATCACTAAAATCAATGGGGCTAAATCCCTTTCTCCACTTGCAGGAGAATACTTCTACGGGTCAAGCAGACGAGATTAGGCGGGCCAGTCCAGACTGTCATCTCTGCACTACGCATCATGTTGATGGAGACCGCAGCTGTCCGGGTTCGATCGACGCCCCTGTGGGAACCAGGTGAGCATAACAGAACGTGAAGACTATCTACAAATCCCCACCCGGGCGTAATGGAAACCGCAGAAACTGACCAACTAGCCCAATTGTTAGGAGAACTTAGGGCAGAAGTGCACTACGCACGCCAAGAAACTAATGCCTTCAGGAGAGAACTGATTATTTCAAACGAGCGCACTGATGATCTTGCTAGACAACTGCTGCAAAACCAAGCTAGGCAAGCACGACTACCTGGACTCGGGGGGAATCCAACTCCTGTTTCATCGAGCACTCCTGTGCAAGTGGTTCAACCAGGGAACATTCCTTTAGCTCCACCCGAACCTTTTGCTGGGGACCCGAAAAGGTTCGCCGTGTTCATGAACCAATGCTGCTTGCACTTTTTATGCAGACCTGGGGATTTCCCAAACGACCAAGTCAAAGTAGCCTTTGTACTATCATACCTTAGTGGCAGCGCAGCGAATTGGTCAATTCCACTAGTCAACCAGGAAGACCCTCTTCTTCAGGATTTTCAGGGTTTTCAATTGAGCATGGAAAAACTATTCGCCAGACATTCACAGGGACAGGCCCTTCAATAGGTTGGTGGTGGAAACCGGATGGCTAGAGGAAAAACGAGTTACATTATTTCATCGTGGACTTCGGGGTGAACTCAAAGATGTTTTGGCCCAAGTTTTGAACCCACCTCAGGGTTGCGCAGAATATATCGACTTAGTGGTCCAGTTAGACCACCGACTTCAGAATAGAAAAGGTGATCGAGCTAAATTCGAGAATCGGGTATTGGTTAAACCCAATGTTACCCCCAAAGGAACAGATGCAACAGAAGCTATGCAGATTGGGGGGGTGAAGGGACCCCTAACTCAAAAGGAAAGAGAAAGGAGATGGCAGATGCAATTGTGTCTTTATTTGTGGGGCCTCAGGACATTTTCTACGGGATTGCCCTATAAAACCATCCAAGAAAGTAGTGGGAGTTGCTGTTAGAAATCAAACAGAGCCTGATTCGGGAAACAACCACGCCCGACAAGCGTAGAGGTCCGCTTGCCGAGCTTGAAGAAGGACACTCAGACCTCGCACCTAATCATACCAATGGTCCTTATTGATCCAAGGCAGCCATCACGTATGCACGCAGTAAGGGCAAACATCGATAGCGGGGCCGTAGGAAACTATATGGACCACAAATTGGCTTCTAGGATGTAATCTACTTCTCTGAAAAAAGACCACTTCGGATGTCATCACCACAGTCAATGGAACTGAAATTGCCTCTGGGCCTGTAACTCATTCCACTACAGAGATGACATTGTTGGGTCAAGATGGGCATCGAGAGACTATTGTGTTTGATTTAATCAAAGCCCTGCAGTTCCAAATAATACTTGGGATACCTTGGTTGGAAACACATAATCCTTGTATTTATTGGCGAGAGAAGAGAATAACCTTCCCGGATTGTGCGCACACCTGTTACCCGGATAAAACCTTAAACAAAGGCCTGGCTACAGTCACTAATCCAGTCGTGCAGTTACCTCAGGAACATCAAGAATTCCAGGACGTTTTCCAAAAAGAACAGGCAAACCCTTACCGCCTCACAGATCATACGATTGTCAAATCAACCTCATACCCGGTGCGCAACCTCCATGCAGTAGGATCTACGCCCTTACGGAACCCGAAAACCTACACCTACGACAATACTTGGATCAATACCTTGCTAATGGCTTCATTCGTCCATCCAAGTCCCCTGCATCCTGAGCTTTATCCTTTGTACCTAAAAAGGAAGGTGACCTCAGAACATGTATAGACTACCGCGCATTAAATCAGATTACGGTGAAGAACCGATACCTATTGCCTCCGATCCCCGAATTACTAGACCAAGTAAAGGATGTTTGCATCTACACTAAATTAGATCTCCGAGGCGCATATCATCTGGTACGTGTAAAGAAAGGCGACAAATGGAAGAATGCCTTTCATACCAAGTACGGATTATTCGAATATCAGGCGATGCCCTTTGGGTTGTGTAATGCACCAGTAGCCTTCCAGTATTTTATGAACGATGTCCTTCATGAACTCATTGACCTCTGTGTTGTCGTATACATCGACGATATTCTAGTGTACTCCTCCTCAGAATCAGACCATGTTAAGCACGTTCATGCAGTCCTCGAGAAACTACGTCAGCACACGTTATATGCAAAATTGGAAAAAAAAATGTCATGCTACAGAAGTTGAATTCCTTGGATTTATCCTGACTCCAAAAGGAGTCCGAATGGACTCTCGAAAGGTGGATGCAATTCTCAAATGGCCATCACCCAGTTCAGTTAAAGGGGTACAAAGCATGCTTGGATTTGCTAATTTCTACCACAGATTTATTCCTGACTTCTCACATGTTATACACCCCATCACAGTACTTTTGCGAAAAAAGAAACGCTTCTTGTGGACCAAAGAGGCTGAAAAGGCCTTCCAAGAGCTGAATGTGAATTTCACGTTGGCACCTGTCTTGAAGCATCCATGCCCCGAGTTCCCATACGTAGTCGAAACTGATGCATCCAGTTTAGCCATGGGAGCTGTCCTATTCCAGAAGGATCCTGAAACTGGTCAACTTCATCCAGTAGCATTTTGGTCCAGAAAGTTCTCGCCCCCGAGTTAAACTATGCAGTTACTGATAAAGAGTTGTTAGCCATCAAATCCGCCTTCAAGGCTTGGCGGCATTATCTTCTCGGTGCCAGGCACACCATTACTGTAATCACCAATCACAGGAACCTGCAGTATTTAAAAACAGCCAAGGCCCAATCATCGCGTCAACTTTGATGGGCATTATTCCTTGCCGAATTCGACTTTGTGATCACTTATCGACCAGGTTGCAAGAATAGTAAGGCAGATGCCTTATCCCGAATTGGGATGGCAGAAGCATATTCGAACCCAGAACTGGTGCCTATAATTCCGGAACAAAGAATTCTTGGCATAACTACTCTACAGACTTCAGAAGATATTAATTTAAAAATCCAACAACTTTTCGATTCAGCAGCCCTGCAGGACTGGGTGAAAAAGGGCCAAGATTATTCAGTCATCAATGACTTACCTTACTATCAAGGGCGTCTATTTCAACCACACAAGGAACTACAAGAACTAGTCATCTCCAATTACCATGATGCTCTGATGGAAGAACACCCAGGTATTGCAAAGACTGAAGCTAAAATTAAAAGACAATTGTGGTGGCCCACATTGCGAAAAGACGTAAAGTCATTTGGGCTATCTTGTGGTATCTGCGCCCAAATCAAAAGTCAGAAGAAAAAAACAGGCGGTCTTTTACAACCTTTGGATATTCCACCCACACCCTGGCACACTTTGTCTTTAGACTTTATTACAGATCTCCCTCTGTGTAATGGATTTAACACCATTCTAGTTATTGTTGATCTTTTTTCCAAGATGGCCCACTTTTTTCTTTAAAGGGATTACCTTCCGCTTCAATTATGGCCAAGGAATTTCTCGAAAACATTGTTCGACTACATGGATTTCCTTCCGTATTGGTCTCTGACCGAGGTAGTCAATTCATTTCACAATTTTGGAAGAAATGTTGTCAATTGGTGCAAATCGACGTGAGGTTATCAACCAGTCACCATCCCCAGACCGATGGTCAGACGGAGAGGACAAACAAGACTCTTGAACAATACCTACGTTGCATGCTACACCAGACCGAAAGAAATTGGAAGGATATTTTAGGGATTGCTGAATACGCATACAATAACTCAGTACATTCAGGAACCGGACAAAGCCCCTTTTATACCATATATGGACATCATCCTCGAACCTCAGAACTCGATTTGCCACAGCACTTAAAAATGCCAGCAGTGACCCATCTGCACTCTACTATTACACAAGCCTTTAAGGAGGCAACAGAACATTTGAAACATGCAAAAGAGAAATACAAGAAAAATGCTGATCAATACCAGATTGGAGATTAAGTTTGGCTGGCTACAAAACTGGTGGCCGTCAAATTAGAATTACCCTCTAATATGCGGATCCATCCTGTCTTTCATGTTTCACTTCTAAAACCAGTTCAACCCAGAACAAGATCAACCAAACCACCTGACCCCATCCTGATAGATGGGGAACCTGAATTCGAGGTAAAAAATATCCTGGACTCTAAGATGGTTAAATCAAAACCTTTTTATTTAATCGATTGGAAGGGTTACGGACCACAAGAAAGGTCATGGGAGCCCAGTGACCATGTTCATGCACCTCGGTTAGTGAAGAGATTCCGTCGGAACATCCCAGACAAACCAGAGTCCAGGGGATGAACAACTTTAGGAGGGGCCTTGGGGGGGGAGTGCTGTCAGGATGCCTACCCCCGGGCATCTGGACCAAGCCCATCAGCCCCGGGAGCAAGCATCCATACATTTATTAAATCCACAGCAGCCCCGGCTAGGGGCTATCTGGGTTCCGTCCTGGCGTCTTAGGTGCCAGGCTCATAGTAGAAATCAGTCCTGGCGCCTAAGGCGCCAGGCTCATAGTGATTACTTACCTCAGGCAGACCATGCTGCAAATGAATCCAAGCCAACGTGAAGCCCAGAGGGGACTATTTTACTACAGGGACTATTTTTTACTCAAATGTGGTTCTAGGGACTTCTTACCTGGGACTACTTTTGAGTCTATTTAAACCACGCCCGACCAGCAACATACACTTTGCGTTATTCTGCATTCTGCAGCATAACGCTCACATGCCTGCAAGCCAGCATCCAGCCTTCTGCCACGACCGCCATGAATCCGGAGCTCCTAGAAAAAAGGGAAAGAAGGCGAAAAGGTTAGATCACAAACATTATTTTAATTCCTTACCTGATGGGGAGGAGCCAACACTAAAATCCACAGGGCTAAATCCCTTTCTCCACTTGCAGGAGAATACTTCTACTGGTCAAGCAGACGAGATTAGACGGGCCAGTCCAGACTGTCATCTCTCCACTATGCATCACGTTGGTGGAGACCGCAGCTGTCCGGGTTCAATCGACGCCCCTGTGGGAACCAGGTGAGCGTAACACATACTATGTTATCTGATTTTCCATACAAAGCAGTACCGGTTAAATGATCTGCCGCTTCATAGGCTCCACATTCTCTATGAGAGAGCATTTTTATGCCTAGGCTGTACAATTTCTGAGATGGTGTTTTGTCTGATGATATGTCATCCCAGAGGTCTTGAAGCTCTGTTTTTTCTGCTTTTGTTACATAGGCTGTAACATATCATGCAACAACAGTGGAATTGTCTGCAATGTACTGCACATTTATGTTTGCATTCCATAAGAGGGCAATGATTGCATTGTAATCATTGGTATATTTTCATTCTTCTGTTCTTTTTATGTAATATGTGTTATTAGGTGATTTACCTTTAACACTATGTGGAACTGAAGACATGAAGTTGTTCACTTCACCTGTTTCCGTAACTGGTCTAGGGAAACCAAGGCAGCATTTGGTGTAGTATTTCCCTTTGTTTTTGTATTTGCGATGACAATATTTACCACATTTGTTTCTTTGAAATTGTAAAATCTGCCCATGCAGGTCACTATGTGTCCGTTGTGAAGGGATTTCACAAGTGACATATTTTTGAATGAACTGCAAAACAGTGGCATCAGCGTTGTGACCAAATATAGGTGCACCTTTGATCAATAAAAGCATGTGAATAGGTGGTGCTCCTTTCGCTTGGTATTCTTTTCTCTAAAAGAAGTGTTGCACTTCTCGGAGGGGAGGAACTGTTTTATTGCAAAAGAAGTGTAGCATAGCAATGAAACAATGATGGAAATATCTTGGTACATCAACTGGATCTAGAGAGAAAAGTTCTCCAGGTGTTAATATATCTATGTTGGTTTTGTTGTTGGTTTCTATGCGTAGGAACTCATGTAAATCTTCCCATGCATATTCTGCACAACTTAGTGTTACAAACCAAGTTGGTGGTCCAAGATTTCTGATCATACAACGTATGTCTCCGTGCCGTCGGAACCAGTATTCTTTTGTACCAAAAATGTTTGCAAACAAATTTGTTATACTTGTTTGTAAAACCTCATCTTTTTCTTGTACTTTTTGTATTAACTGCGTAGCTGTCAAATTTTGAAAGTGGATTCCAGATTTCAAAAGGTGTGCAACTCCATAACATAGAGTTGCTAGTTCACTTTCAAAGAGTGGGTGGAATATGTATTCCACATTTTGTCTAAATCTGGGATCTTGCAAATACATTCGTAATGAGCTGTATTCTGATGCCGTAATCTGAGTGGGTCTATCATCGAATCTTCCACCTTTGCCAGTAGGAAATAGCAGTGGAAAAGCATGTGCTTCCATACTTTTTTCCCATATGCTCATTGGGGACCCTTTGGTTTGTCGCATTGGTAAATTTCTAGTGCATCATCTATGCTTTCATTGGAATGCAATGGATGAATTGTGCAATGGTCCAAAAGAGTGGATACTGCAGCAGGATATAGAAGTTCAAATTGCCCAGTTTCTGATGACTCTTGAATTATTTCAGTTGTTTCTCTTGAGCTTTCTTCAATATTTATTTCCTTGTAGTATTTGTTATTGTCTTTTAGATATTGCAAGGCTTGTCTAACTTTATGTAAGTCCACCAGTTGTTGCCAAATTTGTTTGTCTTTTGTTGGTACACCATTTACCAAGACAATTAAAGAATTCTCTATTGAACGTTGCACTCCTAGAGTGTGTACATTTTCTGTTAGATCTAATGACAAATAAACTACTTTGACACAAATGCCTTTCACCAATTCAGATGGAGTTAATTTTGCTGTTTTTGGGTGAAGGCGTATAATTGCTTGAAATGGGTGAACTGTTTGAATAATGATGTTCTCATACAAATTGAGTTGTTGCAGGGTTCTTGGTAGTGGGAACAATTCCAAATGATTAGTGATAGCATGTGAAGGAGTTTGGTTGTTGTCCAGTTTTGTTGTGCAGTAACTGCAACATGTTAGGGGTTCACTTATTTGATATTTGTTTTCTACTAAACAGTAGAGAGCTAATTCAAAGCATTTGGAATCTTCATGGTCTTCTATTTTGTATGCTATGTCTATATTGTTTGTTTTCCTTTTGTAAAACATTCTGCGGCAACACACACACACATGGTTTGGTACTTCAGCCGATGCACGTTTACATTTTAGTATTTCTTTTTTGTATGTGTGTAATAGAAGGTTGCTATGTGCGGAATTGTTGCTAGTCTGTTCTAAAACTATTGCATTTTGTAAGTGGCTTTTACTTCTAAAAGATTTTCTCTGGATACAGTGAATTTCTTTTTGTAGGTATTTGGGTGTACCATGTAGAAGAGTGTTATTTAAATTAGCTAATTCTGAAGCTGGACTTTTAGCATAGTATATTTTATACAATAGATTTCTTACATTTGAATGATGTATTGATATCCTTTTGATATCATGGAAGGTGCTTTTGCAAATAGGACCTGAAATGCAGGCTAATGAATGTCCTTGTAGTCCTGTGTATTTGCACACTGGACAGATATCCATATTTTGCAGCACTTTCATTTTAATTTTGTCTTTACCTTTCACATACTGATTGAGGAACTGACGTAAAGATTTGAAAGATTTGTTAGGAATGGCACACATTGATGTGCACGGTAATTTGTATACTGGACGGTCTGGTTCAGTTGAATCGAGAGGTAATTCTGAGTTTTCAGGGGATACTTTTCTAAACAGTGTTTCTTGTTCCATGATAGTATCATTGATTTTTTCATACCCTCGTCCACTGCTGTGAATGGCAATTGTGTTTGTTTGATTTTGCTTGTATGCTTCTTCATTAAAATATGGTTCTGTGGTTGTTGTGTGATGTGACTCCATTCACCTCCACAAATAGGTAAGAAGTTATTTTTGTTCACATTCCGTTTATTGATAAGTTTCTTTTGTAGTTTGGTACTTAGTTTTGTTAGTGGTTTCATCCTATTTAACACTAATATAAACAACCTCCTTTTGAGAAGCATTGCACTGTCCACAAGAGCTTGTAGGATTAATTTTCTATGGTAGGTTTTAAGGGTTGAGGATGATTTTGGTCCTCTTCTTATTAGATTCTGAAGGACTCTGTGGTGAAACATTTTTGCTAAAATATTTTTTTTTACTATGGGTTCTTGTTACTATATCAGGATTAATAAGAACATTGCTAGCAATGCTGGTAGGCGTTTATTTGTGAAGAGTTTTGTGTTTCGTGCCACATTTTGATGGAGGAGGTAAAGTTTCGGTAGTTGAGGCTTCCTTTGTTTCGCTAAACGACTTTATTAGCTGTTTAGTTCCAACGTTCTCTACAAACTCTGCTACAGATGGATGCTTAGGTTGGACACTTTTATTTTTATTTGCGGTATTTCTGTGTTCCTTTCTACGGACTTGCTTTTTGGTAGACATTCTTAGGGGTCTGTTGAAAAAAAGAAGGCATGGTTTGGTGTCTTGTACAATGTATGTGTGCTGTGTGCATGCGTGCATGAGTTTGATAGGGAAGCTCTTTGTGGTGGTGTGTGAATGTGCATTGGCCTCTTACAATGATTTGGGAAGGCTATTTTTCTTTTTCTATACTACTACAGTGTGCTTCAGGTGAGAGTACAAAGTGGCCTAGTGGTGAGGAGAAGCATTAATAGTAAACATAATGGTATAAAATTGAAACAGCTATTTGTTTTCTAGTACTAACATTCTAAGGCTTCTGTATGTTATTTGCGTTCCAAAAACACAGGGATTTGTGAACCATTCTGCCTGTTTTTTGTTTAATAAATGGGGATTTGTGGGCAGAATGGTTCAGAAATCAATGTTTGCTTTGGTGGGCAAATTAAATAAATATCCCACACAGTCTCTTTGAGAAATAGTTAGAATATAAAGGTAGCACTGTACTTACTTTTTTTGCGGAAACCAGGTTTCTTTGGATATGTCGTTTGCAGTGTAGAAGCTGTTCCTTTTCAGGAGAGCAGTCTTCACTGCGATTGTAAAAAGAAGAAGTTAGTAACTTTGTGTGTTTAAAACAGTGATGTTACTGTACACGTTAATTTAGCATCTTTCATTGCAGTGTTCTCCTTTGAAATTTCAACACAGTGCATGTGTGCATTTCACTTCAATATGTGCTGCCTTTGTATGTTATTTGCAGTATATTAGTTGCACGTGTTTCAGAAATGAGTAAAATTTTTAGGTCATGAAAATGCCTTGTTTTTTTAAGCTGTGTTATCTATAGCAGAGAGGTTTGTAAGCAATAGGTCATTATAGTAGATGGGAAACATTTCACTACTTTCATATTATAAGTACGAATCCGAAAAATCGGTAGACCCTCAGAGGGAGATGTCACCACAGCAATCGGGAGCATTTATTTTTCTCATACGATCGCTTTGGAAGTAGCATTAATGTAGGTGGTACCCAGTAAAAAAAATTGACATTTTCTAACGGAAAATCGAAGATTGAGCTAAATAGGGAGTGTTGTAACGTAAGTATAGGTTATGCGGCAGACAGTAAGAAGTAGTGCGGTTTGTCAATGAAAAATCAGACATCTTGCTCTTAAAGGGGGAGCGTTGGAATGTATTGGCTATGCAGATTTAGTGGCATTCATTTGTTTAAATGCATTCATAAGGGTTGCACATGTTCTCTGATTAAAATATGCATACCTGTACTTTATACTCATGCATGTGTACATGCATGGAGCTGTATGTAGAAATCCGCGACACTTGCACAGTAGCTTTTGAAGTAGGTTCTTTGCAATGATATGCGACTTGCATTCAGAGTGATCAATAGTACATTTGAAGTGCGAGATTTTGATGACAGAGTTAGATGTAGAGATGGTGAATGTGATTGGTGGATGGTTGTGTGACTGCTTAGCTGTGTCCAATGAGGGAATGGATTTGCGAGTGATGTGGAAAGGGTAGGACTGGCTAAGAGTTCCGTGCCGCACGTAGACAACACTTGTGCTCGGGTAGGGCGTGTCACATAGAGGGTTCTACAGCAAATCCAGCATGGAAAGGGGACTGTAGGCATCAATTCTCCAAGTTTGCAGAGACATGCGTACGATGACCACACCTCATGTGGTACTTTTGCACTAAGGTGCTTGCCATTTGGGCTAAGTGAGTTCACATACTTTATTAGATTTGGAACAGTTGGTTCGAGCAATCATGAACATCTTTCCAACATCGAAGTAATTTCTTCTGGGTTACTCGCTAGAGGAAAATGGGACAATTATTCTGTTTTCTGTCCTGATCAAAGTATTGGAAGGTGTAACATCAATCGTGGCATGCATGCTTTCATGTTACAAGCTGGTATGTTTTTCTACAGCCACGAGAACATTGTTCCAAGTAATGCAGCTTATTTTGAAGCAGATGGTGTAGAGTTATCTTCTTTGGGAAATGCCATGTTCTTTTGGAATGTAAGGCTTGCTTTGGAGAAGGTTCTGTAATGGTTGTAGGAGTAAAGTAAGAAGAAAAAATATTTGAAAAAAACAAAATAACAGGTGTCTGTAAGGCATCGGGCCAACAAAAAAAAAAGCCTCTTTCCAGAGCCCACCTTAAAGGGGAAAAGGGGAATAATATTTAAATGTAGAGTCGTCACGCTCTGATCCTGTACGTGTCCGCGGACATGGCGGTAGTTTGCAGGCAGCGCGTATTACCAACGCGGATTCTGGGGTGGAGACGCATGCAAATGAGAATGTGGAAAAGTAGGGATTGGTCAGTAAAGTTCAGTGGGTGTGTTCTGAACAGAGAAATTTAGTGAGAATGTCTTTTCCCTGACAGGATACCAGACAGCCATGGCTCTGTGGCTCGAAAACAGATTATCTGGATTTTGGGAGACTCCTGGATACATTGGTTGAAGGTGCATGCAGAAAGTTGCGGTCTATGTGCAGATCTTGGATTTCCTCATGTGGAAGTCCACTGGCATGGCGTGCGTGGAATGAGGTGGCTGGACTTGGTACCTCTCTGTGCTACTTTACAGACAGAGCGTCATCCTGATATACTAATCATTCATTACAGTTGAAACAGTTTAGGCCATGTCTCTGGAATTCCTTTGCAATTTGCTATGAAGGAAGGACTTGCAACGGTCATGGACATGTTTCCAAATTGCCAAATACATTTTTCCCGTATTGCATAAAGACAAATGTGGCTGCGTTCTTCTGCATTAGGTACACAAATGGAGAAAGTGAGGCTCAATGTCAATAAGGCTGTTTGTGTCTTTCTAAGAGATGTTGGCATGTCCTCATTCCTCAATGAAAACATTTTGTTTCGCAGCACTTTCATTAGTCGCAGAGATGGAGTCCATCTCACATATGCTGGCAATCAGATTTTTCTTCGCAATGTACAAAATGCATTGCAACCTTTTTTGTATTCATAGTCACCTATTACGCAATCCATTTTTCCCAATCTACAGTTTTTGAAACACACAAAACACCACCGAAAGGCTCTTTTCAGAGCCACCACTTACTCCCAGCGAAATGTCCATTGGTTTTGCTACGCTTGCACCCTCCATTTTTGTGAGTCACACGACTGTCCACAGACTTTTTGAAAAATGTGCGGGTGCCTACAACGGTCACTTGATAGTTCTATTGTTAAACTGAGAAAGGCGGCTCCGAAAAGAGCCTTTTTTGTAATTTTTGTTCTTTTCCAGTTTACTGCTTTTAAGCACACGACACACTAGGAGAGGAGGGCAAAGGAGGGTAAGGAAGGGACACCAACCATGGGGATAAGAAAGGACAGGTGGAGAGAGAAAGATGTAGGGTGGCCTTTACTTAGGTAAGGGGCAGTTCCTCTGGTGCTCCGTGACAGTAGCCTCAAAAGCACTTTGAAGATTCTCCCACCTGCAGAGTACCGCGTCACAGTGCACACACAATAATGTGACCCTCAAAAGGTAAGGGTCAACAGCATCATGAATGGCTTGTGAGGCAGCTAGAGGGATGCGCTCCCCCACTGGAGTGTCTCTTGTGGTGAGAGGATCGGACACGGAAGATGCTGTGGAGGAACTCAATCTACTACGTTCTTCACATGGCACCACCTTGCAAATGTCCGCACTGTGAAACGAAGTTAGGCGTCGCTTCATGGTTGTCGTACCAAAGCTGTACGCACCAGGTCTCCAGCGACTCAGCACCAACTGGTACCCGTTACACCTGACCAGGTTCGCACGTGCTTTTGGTACGTTCCCAAAAACAGAAAACAACCGCCACATCCAGGACTCCCGGCGAGTGCTTATAGTGCAGAGTTCCTCCACCTCATTCTCTTCTTCCTCTTCCTCCTCAATCTGTACATCCTCAACCGTATATCTCTCTGCAGGGAGTTGGTGGCGGTTGAGTGTTTGGGGGTGGTGCTGAGGCTAATGAAGTAACGGTAGTCATGGATGCCGTAAGGATTAGTTGCCTAATGGTCGCTACAGCAGTAAAGGTGGCACAACTCAATCTGCTATAGCCAGAAGCACAATGAATATGAGCTCGGGGGTGTGGCTATTTATAGGAGTGGAGGGGTGTGGCTTGTGACCATATTGATCACTCAAATGCGTTGCAAAACTTCTAAACAATACGTTCACAGGTAGAGCTAATGTGTGGGACATTTGAAATGGTGATTTTATACTGTAAAATAATTTCCCATGTTTATGTAAGTTCTTTTGCAATGTTGCGGAAGCAGACAAACTGCACAAATTAGTCTACACGCTCAGCGTGGGTGCGGTGACATGATGACGTCCTGAAAACATCCGTGAGGAAAATGGCTGCCCGCTGGACAGCAAATGCAGATGAACAAAAATGCACATGCACGCAAGTCTCCTACGGACAGTGTTCGGGTCCTGAAACTAATTAAAAGTGTCACACAAGTGGGACGGACAGTTAGGGACAGGCGCGATGTTCGCAATACTTATGGGTGTACTGCGCATGTGCATACATGATCTGCTGACTGTACGGCCAGGTACAGTGTCCTTAGGACACCTCCATTTTGTTTGACTGCGGACATGCCGGCCACCGCACCTGTTCTACGGACGGATCCATCTTGACTGCGGATGGTACGGACTGGTATAGTGTCCCTAGGACACTCCCATTTTGCCCATTTACAGACATCCTGGACAACTGGTGTGTTCTAAGAACATGTTTTATCTCGTATGCGAGCGGTAAAGAGAGATATAATGTCCTTATGACGCCCCATTCTGTTCATTTACACACACCGTGAACAGATGGTGCATTCTAAGATCAGTTCCATCTTGGTTGCCATTGGTACGGGTAGGTGTATTGCTGTTAAAACATCCACATTCTATTCCTTACGACTAGCTCAAACAGGCGAGCTGTCCGCGGACATTTTAACTCTTTGAAAAAAAAATGTCCTCAAACCCGTCAACTACAACTAATATAAAAAAAAAATGTTCAATACACACACACATCAATCAACAGAAATACCGGGGGAAGCAGATACTGAAACAAATATTGGGGAATTAGGGTTTAACACGGGCTGTTGTGAGGGGATGATTTGTGAGGGGATGAAGGGATGGATGTTTCATCAAAACGTTTATTTTCTTCTTGAAGGTTTGGGGATGGCTCACTCGGAAATGGAGAAGGGGGCAGGTACAGGTGGGTCAGTGATAACATATTTTCCCTCTCACAAATTCCTCCACAAATTGCCTTAAAATGATAACATTGTCATTCAGTGTGTCCATTTTCAGTTCTATCCTTTACAGCCTGTCTTCCTCTGTGTCGTTTGTTGGCCTTTCTTCTTTTTTTTCCTGGTCTGTTGAAAATAAATATATATATGTTAAATGCCCATAAAATACTGACCATTATTTTGCTTATGCAGAGTAATGTGCACCATTATTATCGCTATCTTCGGACATTTCCCCATGCAGAACATTCTCCTCCAACCACTCCAAAGTACAGCACATTTCTGTGCAAAAGAACAGAAATACATTATTTTTTCTGCCCCTCAAACAAAAAAAGTACACACACATATAAGAAAAATGAAGTTCACTTACTATTTTGTAGTAATTTGTCTTCTTTGTACTGCGTGTGTCTACTGTCTCTCCTGGCTGCACAGTTCCTGTGAGGTAATTACGTGGGAGGCATACCTTTTTATGTTATGGTATAATCCATTTCATTCTACATGGTCATAAAATGTTTGTTTCTTACTAAGTTTTTTTATTGAAATATATATATGGTAGTGAACAAAAACAAAGGGGCTACAGATGTGATATCATCAGTGATGTCATCAATGACATTTGTGATGCCATCTTTCATGTCCTGGGTGTTAGTGTTAGCAGTGCACAGTGGTGCGGGCAGGTATGGTGGCTTAGTCTACCATAACTGGCGAATTTCAGGGGTTTTTCGGTTTTACTTTGAACCATAATGTCATGTTTGTAAAGTTTTTTTAGTGAATTGCACAGGTTTTTAGTAGGGCAACTTAACCATAACGTCCCCTTAACAAAGTTATTTTTTTTAGTGAAATGTATGGGTTTTTAGTAGGGCAACTTAACCATAACGTCCCTTTAACATTTTTTTTTACTGAATATATATATATATACCTCATACATTAATGTACTTTGTCAGATGTAAAGGGTATTTGTTTTTCAGCTGTTGATTTCAGTGATATGCTTCTTTCCTGTAATTCTAAAAGAAAGCTAGTGGGGATATGTGGTAATGGGGATGTACTTTTAGTAAGCAAGCTTCATATTTAGAATGCAACAAGGAGTGATGGGGAAAAAGCAAATAAAATTGGTGGACAGTTAACAATGGTTGCTTTTAGGAGCATTTTCATGAAAGTTAAGAAACACGTATGTACATTTGTAGGAGCTCTGTAAGGTTTTGTAAAAGAGAGCAAAAGTTGATGGAAAAGATTTGTAGTACACTTTTAAATGGCAGTTGGTGTGTGGAGTGGAAGTTTACTGTTAGGAGTATATGCATACATGCCAGCATGATAAATTCTAATCTGAAGGTGTTTATGTAGTCTTAGATTTTTTGTTTGCATTATGGGACTTGTTGTTCCACTTTTACCATTACAAAAGTTGGGGTACAAGTCACAGATTGTAGAGACAAAAATTAGGAATGCATAAGCCACTGAAGATTGTAATGAGTTATGTTATGATGTATACATGCACTGTGAATATATGAAACCAATTACAAATGGTGTACGCATCTATTTTATCTGCTTTTACTTTCTTTTAAGAAAACATGACAGAGTGCTGCTCTAAATGCAGATATGCATTTTTTAATTTTCTTAAAAATGCTTCCAAAAATATTTTAAAAAGCACAGTATTGTACATTTTTATTTGCTGTAAATGTCAGTGTCCAATGTTGAAGTTAGTTCTTTTCTTTGCATTCTGGGACATTGGAATGGGTGATGCTGGGATATAGGCTTGTGCACTCCAACATATTAAACTGGCAAACACTAAGTGCCATTTAAAAATGGCCTACATATGTATTTAATGTGTGTGTCCCTTATTTTATGAAACAATAACACAGTGCTGCTATATATGCACATATACATTTTTTTACTTTCATTACAAGGATGGTACATAGAAACAGTTTGAAGAGCAGCAAATCACAATTGTTTGCGGCTTCATTTGAGAAGGTGATGAATTCTGGAAGGCAGTGGTTAAAAAAGAAAATGTGCTTATTGAGACGTTTATTGCAGGGTAAGTAGAAGTCACCCTTTACATATATATGTATATATATTTGTAATCAAATTGAAGAAAACATTTTTTTTTAAATATAAGCATATCTGCACTATGTTCTGTTAGATGAAGTCTTAATGAATCTGGAAATAGAAATCTTGGACAGCTGGATTAATGCAGATTTATTTCATTAACAGGAGATATGTACTCTGGATTAAGTGTACATCTGAAGAGTTGAATTGAGATGACAGGTTTAGGTGTAGAGATGTTGGAGCTGATTGGTGATTGGTGGATGGTTGTGGGACTCTTTGAAAGCAGGCAATGAGGGACTGTTGAGAATATGAAAGTAGAAAGAGTAGAGGGCTGCCCCTGTGCTACAGAATACGCAGGTGCCACATTCGGGTCTTTTAAGGATGCCTGGCATGGAAAGGGTACTGTGGGGGTTAGCCAATCAGAGTTGCTGGGTGTAGTGTGCAGGAAGAGAGGGTGTATGCTGATAATTATGGCATCGTTGGAAATACTGGATTAGCAGAAGTAGAAGTTTTCTTAAATGCAGTTTGTGGCTTAAACTGGGCAAGCTTGCTTTCATTCCGTGAGATTACAGCTCACTTTAAATGTCCACGCATTATTATTATTATATTATTATTATAAAAATGATTAAAGTGCAACTAAGGCCCATAGGGCGTCTAGGTGCTAGCGGGAGGGGGCAACTCAGAGAACTCAGGTGACAGATGCTCTAGCAAAGAGGAAGAAACACATCTTCCTCTTTGCATCTTCAGGGCTCGCTTGAAGGGCAGATAATCAGCCAGAGTTCTTAGGCCAAGAGGTATGGCATTCCATAGGCTGGGCATCAGGAATGAAAAGGAGCGACCACCCAGGCGCTTCCGGTGAAATTTAAGAGTCCTGAGAAGCTGATGAGAGTCTGAATGTAAATTTCTCATTGGACAATATCTTTCCAATTTATTTTTCAAAAAGTGAGGTTCCACATTGTGCATAGCTCGATGGACAACATACAAGATCTTGAACTCAATGCGAGCCACCACCAGGAGCCAATGCAGATGAAGTAACAAAGCTAAAGAGGGTGTCAGCTGAGGCGCCTTAAGTGCCAATCAGGCTGCAGCATTCTGCAAGACTTGCATTCGCTGAATCTGGTACTTAGGTTGTACTAGATAAATGCTGTTACAATAAACCAGTGAGCCAATAATGGTAGATGTCACCAGAGTTGTCCGGTTTTCAGGGGGGAGCAAGGAAGAATTTTCCTTAAAGCCTTCAATCTTCCAAACCCAGCGCCACCTACCATAGCGATCTGAGCCCCTCATGACCCGTTTGGTAGGAGTTTAACTACAAGACCTTTCACTGAGACACAGGGGATGGACAGGGGATGAGTGACTCTTGCCATAACTGTGAGTTCCCGAGGTGGTCCTTGTCCTGTGGTCCAACCACCAGGAGCTCTGTTTTACTGCCATTTAATGGCAGCCAATTGGCTGCCATCCAATTTCCCACTTTCTTTAAACAGTCTTGATGCTTCACGGGGAGAGCAGTCTGTGAGGAGTCCAGCCAGAATATAAGTTGAGTATCATCTACACAGGAGTAAAAAAGAACTCCAGATGCAGTGATAACATCTGCCAGAAGCCGCACATACAAATTAAAGAGAAGGGGAGAAAGAGCTGACCCCTGAGGAACTCCTCAGAGTACCTTCACCCGAGGAGAGTGGCAAGTCTGAAAGGGGACCATTTGAGAACGACCTATCAGGAAAGAGCAGAACCATAACCAAAATGGGGCCAGTTATGCCTGCTTGTTCAAGCCTAATCATTAAGATCTCTTGTTCCAAAGTATCAAAAGCCACAGAGAGATCTGAGAGAATAAGGACTCCAGTCTCTCCGCGGTCCTGAAGCAGTGCAAGATCCTCCAATAAGGAGATAATCACAGACTCAGTGCCCATCATGGGGCAGAATGCTGATTGGAATGGATGCAGGCAATCATTCTCTTCCAGAAACAAAGAGAACCAGGGAGTAATCACTGCCTCCAGCAGCTTCATCATTGCAGGAAGCAGATGGGTTGGTAATTTGCTGGCAATCTGGAGTCCAAATTAGTTTTGTTTGGAAGGAGCAGGTCCAACAAATGTTTCAATGCAGACAGAACCACACCCCTTAAGAAAGAATTCTGCACTGCTTCAGTCAGCATGACAATGGCTCGTGGGGGCAAAGCTTTCAAAATGTGCACAGGCACTGCATCTAACGGGGAAGCCAATTTAAGGTTAAGAAGGGACTTTCCTATAACTTTGTCACTTATAGGGCGAAGTACAAAGTTATTTGCCAAAGATTTGGAGATAGCGGCAGTCCTCTGCAGAGTCACTGCCACCTTTTCTCCTGTTTGATGATCTATAATGACCTTGTGAATGTCAGAAATCTTTTCCTGGAAAAAAGTACTAATGTCGTCATATCTCAGCTGAGCATCAGGATGTTTAACATAATTCTGGTATGGCACCATGATAGCTCCTTAGATACCTGGAACAATTCTTTGGAGGCACAACATGCCTCAGTGATCCTGGCTGCGTAATATGTAGCATTAGAAGGGTGAATCATCCACATTGTGGAGGGGACAGGTTGGGGTTGTGACCCCAGTGTCTTTGTATGTTTCACTGAAGGATTTCTTTGAAAGCTTAATGCAACTGTTTATTGCTACTCAGGTTATTTTTTCGGAAATAAATCAGAGGCGCACATGGAGATGTCCAACAAACATTTTCAGTCTTCAAATTGGAGAATCAAGGCAGATTGTCAATAAAGGTGTATCTTATTTTTATATGCTGCAGGAATGTCATCTTTTGAGAATGATAATTTAAGTTCTCATGGTGTGATTTTTTTTTGTCAAGATGGATTTCACTTTACAGATGTTGGAAATTCAATTGTCCTTTACAATCTTAGGAATGCATTGATGAAATTCCTTTAAGGAAATTGTAAAGGAAGTTGTAGAGCGTACAGTACTAATGTAGATAAAAGCAAAAAAAAGGAAATAAAAAGGTGCTTGTTAACAAACCCCCTAAAAAGGTTCTTTTCAGAGCCACCACTGAAGATTAAATAACTTAAATTGTGTTTAATTTCCACCCCACCCCTTTTAACTGGCTGTGAAATCCATGGACACCGTGATAGTCGGCAGAGGCAACACATGCCACATCCAGGTCTTTTAAGGTTGCCTGGCATGGAAAGTGGACTGTAGGGATTAGCCAACTGGCCAATTTAAACATGTAGATCCTGTTACAGCATCCAACATTTTAGATCAATATACAATTCACCCACTGCACTCCAAAGACACAATTGACAATGCATTAGAAACATAGTAAATGCATTAACCCAAAGGATCCCCAATGTGCATATGGGAAACAAAGTGTAGAAGCACCTTGTTTTACTCTACTCCTTCCTACAGGAAAAGGAGGAAACTATGATGAACGATCTATGCAAATTAGTGCATCAGAACATCGCTCTTTACAAATGTATTTTGAAGACCCCATATTCAGACAAAATGTCAAATATATTTTCCACCTCCTCTTCAAAATTGAACTAGCAAGTCTATGGGCCTCATTACACGTTGTGCAGTAAGAGATTAACGTTACCGGTAAGGGAATACCGGTATCGTTAAATCCCCATACCAATTACGACACTGATTACCACTAATAGCGGCACCGCTAAGTACGGTGCCACTAATATCGGCCAGCGCGCTTGCGCGTGACCCTCCATCCCGTAAATAGCGCCATGCTGCTAATAGCACACCATCACAAGCCATATGGACATGCAAATAGCGGCATGATAAAGCCCCAAAAAACCCTTACCGGCATGGCGCTAATACCGGCATCACAAACTACCCGTTAATAGAACTGAGCAGTGTTCCCACCTGCCACAGGTGGACACAATCAGCACAGATGGAAGCAACGGAGACTGTGGCAGCACAAAAGGAGCACCCCACACCCCTTCACACACCCCTTGCCACACCAAGATGGTTCCAATACTAGCAGCATTACATGGGCTGGAGGACATGATTGCAGTGCAGCAGCAACAACAACAGGCAGCACAGAGGTGACGCAGGAGGAGGAGGAGGAGGAGGAGGAGGGCAAGACAGGTGCAGCAAGCACCACCAAGGCACCTAGTCATACCACAGAGTCAGCCACCAATCCCCAGGATCCAAGCCAGTCCATTTAACCTAACCCCTGAGCAGATACACACCCTGTACCGTTTGGACCGGGATACCATCACCAGCATCGTGGACATGATACATGATGACATTGTGAGCCTCATAGACATCAGAACTGCCATCACTCCTCTACTGAAGGTGGTGACTGTGCTCCACTTCCTGGCCACAGGCACTTACGAGCATAGATTGGGGGAGATGCATGGCATCTCACAACCAGTATTCTCACGCACGCTGAACCAGGTAATGGATGCCCTCCTGAAGCATGCACCTGAACACATATTCATGCCACGGACTGCCCAGCAGATCGCAAACACCAAAGTTGGCTTCTATTCACTGGCAGGCATCCCAAGTTGCATTGGGGCCATCGACTGTATCCATGTGGAACTGGTGGTACCACATCACAATGAAGTAGTCTACCGAAACAGGAATCAATTCCACTCATTCAATGTCCAAATGGTATGTTACGCTAACAAGATAATCACACATTGTTGTGCCCGATTTCCCGGATCAACCCATGATTCCATGGTCCTGCGGAACTGAACCATACCACGCTACATGGAGTGACAAGCCGGACAACGTTTGTGGCTACTTGGTGAGTAGCAGGGCAAGCACATGGCAGTGTGATTGGGGGGGAGATACATACTCCAACTGGGTGTGATTGGGGGGGAGAGATACATACTCCAACTGGGTGTGATTGGGGGGGGAGAGATACATACTCCAACTGGGTGTGATTGGGGGGGAGAGATACATACTCCAACTGGGTGTTGACAGTCGTCCGTAGGACAAATGGACATACAGATGTATGCCAATGTCCATCAGGGAAGGCCGCAATGTACTTGAGAAGAACCCACATGCAATTATAAGCTACACAACAGAGAGAACAATCCAGGTGTACGAATATTACACATCCATCCACATCCAGATTGCACATCATGCCACACCACATAATACACAAATCAGCAACATGGCGTCAAGATGGTAATACAGTATTAGCGCTGCACAGCATCAATACAGAAATGTGCCCTTGAATGCATGCAAAGGGATCACCCCTAGCCATAGCATTGAACCACACACCTATAGCACCAGTGAAGTAATGCTACACAGCATGGCAACATCAATGTCGGAATGGCGGTACACTAGCAGTGTGGTACCAAATATGCCTGGGCTCAGGGACACCTAAGACCGGGCCTCACCCAGGACATGCCAATTGCTGTTGGAGGCATGAATCGGGCATGTCCACTTGCAGGGTCAAGCACACCTTTGCACATTGAAGTCACACAGATCGTCTGCATGCATGCTGGTAGTCGTGTATTTCAATCAGAATGCAAAGTCGATTTGCGTGACATGTACATACCACTCCAGAGGTGAACAGTAACAGGTCCCCATTCTTCCCCCCCATACAGGCGATGCCGGCTATCCCCTGAAGAGGTGGCCCCTTATGTATGGAACCCACAGACCCGGCATGAAGAGGACTACAATTGTGCACATACCCGTACCCGTGTCGTGATTGAGCAGACATTTGGCCTTTTGAAGACACGGTTTAGGTGCATAAGAAGGTCGGGTGGCGCTCTCCTGTACGGCCATGAGAAGGTGGCCAAGATCACCATGGCATGTATCATGCTGCACAATATGTGTATCAGACGGAATGTGCCACTGCCCCCTGACGTTCAAATGCAACCACCTGATGAGGATGATGATGGTGATGAGGACGGAGGTGACGGGGATGCAGGTCATGCAAGAGGCGATGGCCAGGAGGGACGTGATGTGAGACAGCCTCTGATCAACCAAATTTTCTAACATGGTTTCACTCTGTACGATGGATATGGGTAGTAATGCACTGGTGTCTGTGTTGGAGCGCACAATGGACCCTGTCACCATTTAAGTGCACATACACAATGAAGAAGTCCAAGCCTGTGTTTTGATTAATCACCAGTGTATTAAGGAATTTTAAGATGTATAAGTGCATGTACCCAACCATCCCACCACCCTTCCCCCTCTCCCCACAACAGTCCCGAAAAACACCCTTCACCACTCCCCCCACAACAGTCCCAAAACACACTTCCCCCCTCCCCCACAACAGTCCTGAAACACCCTTCCCCCCTCCCCCCACAACAGTCCCTTATGTCTCTGGCACAATGTTGTTGTCCAGCTGCACACGTGGAAGGTTCACCCTGCAGTCCCTATTCCCCTTTGTCACCACCAGCATTAGGAGGCTGGGTTGACGTGCTCGACGAGCGGCGGAGGGGGCTTGTCTGCCTCAAACTAGCGGATGATGATGTGGCTGTCTGTCCCGGTGGTGGTGGTGGTGGGAACTGGCGGTCCATCGCGTCCGCTATCCACGTGAGGATCTTCCTGAGTTGGCCAATCTTGGTACAGGCTTCAATCGCCTCCCTTGAGTGCCTGGCAGTCTTTGTTATCTCCCCCCTGAGACGGGCAGCCTCTTCTACATGCTGCCCAACCAGCACAGTTATGTCCTCTTGGCACTGCCTGATGCTGGCCAGGTCAAGGCCACTGTGGCGTTCTCGTGGTGTGGCTGCTGCGCCTTCCTCTGCAACCAGGACATCTGGTGAAGCCACCGGTGGGCTACTGGACCCTCCCATGTTGTCCTTGCCAGACTGGCCATGGATACTGGACCCAGGTGTTTGCTGTGGAGTTGCCTCTGGGGCTCCTAGGGGGGTTGGGGTGTGCATTTCCATGGAGAACTCCATCGGGTCCTCCACATCTGAGAGCAGCGCTGTGGCTGCCGCCTCACCTGTGGAACTTTTGGCAGCAGAGGGTGGGCCCTCCGTAGCTGGAATCTGTGGTGGGGGTACACTTCTGAAGGTGGGGCAGTTGTTGCTGGTGTGGACAGCGGTATGGTAGAAGTGGCGCTCCGCCGATGTTTGGCACTCTGCATGGGAAATCTTCTCCCTTTGCCCCTGATGTAGTGGGGGTGTCCCCTGTGTCCTGTGGTTTTTTCGTGGCAGGGGGTGCCTGAGTTGCAGTGCCCGGTTCTTCATTGTCTGTATGTGAGCCTGGCGGGGACAAAGAGGGGGATGGCATTGGTGACGGTTCAATGTACTTCATGCAGAATACGTTAATCATTCTGTTGTGAGCATTGGGACTTCATTGGTAGGGATGCAGGTGATGTGTCTGTTGAGTGGGTCATCCATGCATGGTTCTGTGTGGCACTTGTCTCTGGTGATGCGTGCATGTGTGTGTGTTTGGGTTTGACACTGACATGGCCAGGGTTGTATGCATGTATGGATGTTTGCGCATCCATGAGGATGGGCTCACATTTGGGGGAGACCTCAACATTCACAGTGCATACTTTCATGTGTACACTCACCTCCATCTGATGTAGTTGCCATACCATGCTCCATGCTCCCGACTCCTTCAATCGATTCAACACCAATCGTGTTGGCGCAGGTCTCCTCCCACTCCTTTAATTTTATTGGCGAATCGGCTCCACCTCCTTTGGCCATGTTGCCGTTCGCAGACAGGATGCTGCGGACCCGGAGGCGGAGATCATCCCACCGCTTTTTGCACTCCCGGACAGTGCAGGTGGTGGTGCCCACTGCACTCACTTTCAGGGCAACCTCTGCCCAGATAGCCTTCTTCTGGATCAGGGTCTCCCGCCGCATGTCGTTCGCAAATACCACATCGGCATTCGCTGCAAGGGTCTCAGTGAGCATTGTTAGCTCCTCGTTGGTAAACTTCTCCTTGCGCTGGCGGACGGTTGTTTTTTTAATAGCCTTAGGCATAGCGAGGGTATCCTTGTGGCTTTCGAATAGCAAAGTTCTCAAAACAGGTCCAGGGGGCAGAGGATGGCAATGGATTGTGTTTTTAAATATGGCCTCCGTGCTCCTTCCCGTTCCTGTGCGATGACGCTATTTCCAGTTCTGCTATTTAACAGTGACCGCTAATTGCGGTGACCGCTAATTGCGATGGCCGCTATTAGCGGTGACCGCTGTTTGCATGTTGCGGGAGGTCGGAAGTGCTATCAGCGCTTTCATCGGTGCCGCTAAGGGTCTTTTTGGGGTCTAGTGGCATAGTGGTAGGGTCATTACCGACATGGCACTATGCCCATGTCTGTGTACTCGTAATGGTACGCTATTAGCGGCCTCTTGCCAAGGCGGACACGTTAATAGCGCCATGCCAGTAAATTTCGATTTTTAGCGCACAACATGTAATGAGGCCCTATGTTATGGAGTTGCACACACATTAAAACAGGTTCTAACTTTTAAAACCTATCCGCTACCCAACTGCTTCAAAAAATAAAAAAAACAAAGATGAAGTTTTGTAGTCAAGAATCCCAAATCTTTTGGCAAACATGTGTGGTACAAAAGAATACTGGTTCCGATGTCACGCTGATGTACGTTGTATGATAAGGAATCTAGGACAACCCACATTGAACCCAGTGACCTAGGGCCCTTTAAGATGAGGTAGCAATACTTTGAGATAAATGGGGATGCAGAAGTTACTCAAACATAAATAATCAAACCGGCTCAGGAAGTTGGCAAAACTCAATGCTGTTTTGTTTGCAATTGTTTAAAACAGGAAGTTACAACATACATCAACGGACATTCGCTCAATTTATCTCATATCACAAAAAACACAACTTTTATAGCAAACACCCATTATAAGTGACATCACACTATGAGGCAAACTACAAAAACCTACTTGGGGATGTGATAGGATTACAGGGAACATCTAAGTGTACGTTCCATACTGATGTGGGAAGTGATTGGGTTTCTACTGTCAGGCGGGCAACTATGCCCATCCCAAGAGCAAATCATCTTTCATATAACTCTAATACTCAACACTTCATTGGTTATACAAGCTATAGGGCTCTTTGATACGTGGCCCCCTACCATTGGTTTGGCACATTTGTACCCTTCTGGAATATTCCAAACTCTAGCAGCACACATGCAACCATACCAGGTGCATGGAAGGTCAGAGGGATAATGCCTCCCCTTACAATTAGCTCCACATCTACATCACTTTTGCAGTCTGCCAGTCAATTAGACTTGGAACTTTGCCTTGTAGAAGCTCTCTGCGCCTGAGAAATAAAGGGTGTATCTTCTTGGTTTCGGTGTAACTTGAACCAATGTCTTTTTTGATCTGACCATGTGGGGCGACTGGGAGACTGCATTTCCAAGCCTTTTGCAGCATTTAATTCTATTAAATGATGAACACTTGACACCTTCAGTGTTTTTTCATTTCATTTCAAACAGAAGTTTGTTTCTTTCTCACGTTCATTGTAACTGCTGGATGAACAACCAGGCTCACGGTGGCCTCATCTTCTTGGTGCTGGGCCAGCCAAGCCTTCCTTGAATTTCACTTTCACCATCTGTAATTTTCCAACTACACCACACTGGAAACTCTTTCCAATCACAGGGTTTCAGCCTTGCTTAAAGTGCACTGTGCAATATCCATGTATTATGTTTGTATTATCCATTGGCACATCACTGCAAACTATTCACTATGTAGCCAGCCCTAAGATTACTTTTTTGTACTTGCCTTACTGTGTCTGTACAAATGTATACTGATTTACATGTTCCTCAGCATTTTTGTAGCATGAGCATGGCGCTCCTCGAATGGCTATTTGTCCGGTAAATGCCATGATATATTCACCCACGTTTAAATAATGTATTCCTAATGTTGAACACACTATGCCTTCATCAGTGAAGGATATTGTCATATTTAGCTTTGTTATCAAATCTCTGCCAAGTATATTCACTTGTGTATGTTTTGAATACAACAATGGAACAGACATGTCACATTCTCCTATAGAGACTGGCAATTTCTCAGTAAAGGTGTAGCTACTGAGAACCCTTGAGCATTCATGGCATTATCCGATAATGAAAATGTTCACTCTTGTATATATGAGCGAGTTGTCCCAGTGTCTACTAAAAAAGAAAAGAATTTGCCTCCTATTGTGATGTCAACCCTTGGTTCCTCTTGAGTATTAGGCATCACAGATAGTACTGAACACATCAAGTCACCCAGTGAGATGTCCTATTGTGGGTAAAAACGTATCTGTGAAAGCATTCCCTCCCATGACAGTGACACTCTCTGCTCTAGGAATCAAGATCTGTCCTGTGTTTGCGCTCTGCTGTATCTGCACAGGTGCATGCTGGGACTGCTTTTGCGGCAGATTCAATGGTGCTTGCTGTGGTTGAAAAGCATGCTGTGCTAGCAGTACCTGTGTTTGATACACTGTCTGATCTTGGGCGAACCTGTCCCTGCTTTATGGGCTACATGCTGGAGGAAAAGCTGTTCCCCCTCCTGAGAATTGCCCATTCTGTACATACCCTTGGCTCCCACATGTTCGCACAATGTGTCCTGTCATTCCACATGTCCAACATACAGGAGGGATTCTTCTAACTTGCCCATCAGGCATGCCTTGATTACCACCTTGGTTATTCTGAAAAATTCCTTGACTATTCTGGAAGTTTCCCTGATTATTCTGAAAGCCTCCTCTTCCATAGAAGCCTCCTCTGCCTCTCGACATAAATCTGTTCCCTCCGTGATCTGACTGACATTGGTTATTCACCTGCAGCGTACCTGATACTTGCTGTGATACTGACCCTTCTCCTTTAGTCAGCATCGCCCCTTCTATAGCATACTTCGACAGTTTCTTCTGCACTAACTTAGCTTCTTGGAGCTTCCTAGCACCCTCTCTTTTTCGATTTATCTCTTGCAACAATTGGCAATGATGCATGATGGTCAGCTGTAATTCTGGCCATGGTTTTGCCTCCATGCCCACCAGCTTCTTGAGATGTTGTCTCTACCTGATCTGGCAACCCCTGACACGAAATATGATAGAATACAGGTATCAATTTCACCCATGACTCTCAGGTTTCCAAAGACCAGTGCTCTTGAAAATGTTAAATGTAAGCAAGTGGATCTTCTCCACCCTGCATCTTACGTGCCATTATAGCACCCATATCTGACGTATCAGGATACTGTACCCTGAGCGCTTTCCAGACTGCTGCTCTACAATTATTGAACAGTGCGCCTTCATGCACTGTATTCTGTGCTGTGACACTTGCGTACCCTGCTTATGTCCAAATGTCATCAGCCCTCTCCCCAATGGCAGCTGCTAGAAGACCCTTAATGTCCCCTATAGCCAACGCGTTTCCTCCTGTCATTTCTTCGAATTCATAGATCCATTTTCCGGCACCCAAGGTCAAACTCAGGCATTTGCACCTTAGGAAATCCTCGTCCATTTGAGGCCACAAGATATACTGCTGTCTAGCCCCTCCCATTTCTAACAAGAGAAACGGTGTAATCACCAAATCGCAATCGGCTTCCATCGTCTGCCTATCCAGAGTAGGGACAATGGTTCCCGATTGCCTTCTTCCTAGCAATGACCTTAGTCTGCTCACATATGGTGGTGAATCCTTTACACTATGGGATCGCCCTTTAGATCGACCTGGCCCGCGCCATAGCTCTGGCGTCCTAGGTTTACGTAGGTCCAGATCCTACCATCTAACCTCTTTATCTGTCAGAAAACTTCCCTCGGAACTGCATGCACCAGCTCCCTCCTCCCCTCAGAAGGTTTCTCTGTCTTTGCCTGACACACCTTGTCCCCAACTCGTGTGGGTGTCCTCTTTCTCGTCTCTGTTTAGAGTCAGCCCGTCCAAAGACAAAGCTCTGTGCTGAAAACTAAACAAGCTTCCCTCCTTACCTTGTGACTGGGAAATCTCAAATCAATCATCTTTCCCTTTATTTTTTAATTAATTTTGTGTCCTCATCTCTCGATAAACCTTGTCATTTTTATCTCCTATATCTCCTATTTCAAAACCTTCCTCTAGGTTTACCCTGGAGGGCCCTGGTAGTGGTTTGTGTGAAGGGAAGAACTTCTCTATGTCCTCCCAAGCTACTATTGGATTCAGCTCTATTTGCTCTTTTTCAATGTATTTTTCAATGCGATAAATGTCGCATGCTCTCTGTCTTCTCTTTCATTCAATCTCCTCATCAAATGCCTTTCGGTTCTTTGCTTCATCTCTAACACTCTCTTCCTCCTTTCTCCTAGCTTCTCTCCTCTTATTTGCCATATGCACCTCTTCGTTTCTTCATCTTTGCATTCTTTTCTCTCTCAATTTCTATTCTTCCTCTACTTCTCTCTTCTTTTCTAGTCTGTCTCGTTCTTCAATTGCTCTCTGGCTGTTATCATATTTTCTTTGTTCTTCCATTCTTGCCTCTCTCGTCTTAGTCTATGCTTCTTTTTAGCCTTGTCTACTCTCAATCTCTTATATCATTCCATCTTTTTCTATCTTGCTCATCTTGATATTCTCCTTGTCATACTTTCTTAATGCTCTTTCTATCAAGTTTGAGCAATATCTGACCGGCCATCCATTTTTGCACTGTAGAAGCGCTATCTCGTCATCTTTGTCTGTTTCTCCTTTCCATCTCTTTTTTTCTCGCTCTATATCTAGAGTCATGTTTGATTGTTCACTTCTCTCTTTGTCCAGTGGGACTTTAGAAATCATATCCTTTTCTGGAGTTTTTTCTGCACTTTCATCACTACTATACGCAGGTGGCTCATGCATCAGATTACTATATCCTGCCACTACCTTAAGCTCCCTTAATGGATATACTCCTTCACCTTTCGTACTATCATCATTTTCTTCAGGTACGATGGGGGAGTAGAAGGCTCGTCACCCCCTTCTTTACATTGGTTAAGCATCTAGTCTTCTGGAGTCAGGTCGTCCCTTTCCTCCTGATATATTTGCCAAAGCTCTAGGCTAGTGTTATGCTTGATCTAAAATGGTGCTGGTACGGAATGTATTCTGGGAGCGCTCGGAGCCATTATGGATATTTACTTCATGCCGTAGTGAAAAGCTGCACAAATTTTGCTGAGTATTAGATTCACAGTGCTGAGAAAAACATGGTTTCCAAACCTGGTATGCGGTCAAGGACATTTCTGCTGGGAAATCTAACTTTGTTATAGTTTGCTACTGTTCTCAGTGGAGCGTGTTTTTTAGAGAAGAGAGGCACTGCACTTCTTTGGGGGAGCTCTCGACTGACACAGCTGGCAACCGACGGCTGTTCCTCAACTGCGCAAGTGCAATTTCCAGAAGGTTCGAGAATTGACTCCCCTTTGTGGAGTGTGTATATATGCGGAAGCCCGGAGGTGGTCAGGTAAGACTTCAGCCGGAGAAGGACACTTACGTCCGGCCCTCCTGTGAGCTGTGGTGCTCTGGGCCTGGCTGTTCCCGGGGTCTTCCAGCCGCTTCTGGACGAGATGAGGAATCCTGTTATGCTCACGGTGATGTATTTCCTTTTGACTTCTTTACTTCTTCTGTGATCTATGTCCATATTATTTTTGTGAGTCATTTCTATGTACTTTTAAGATTTGTATAAATAGCCGTATAAGAGCTGATTATCTTCTCATAGTGCGTGGCTGTGAGTTATAGTGTCTGTCTACGCTCAAAGTATTTGCTCTATGATTGCATTGATGATTTATGGTTGTTCCGTGAACTTTTGGGGAGAGCAATGCAGCTAGCTAATATTTTTTCTAACTTCTTGCCCGTGTACTCTGCGTGTAGGTATGTGGTCATGTGTTGCAAAACTGCTTTTGCCAGTGATCCACTTTGTGGCCATGGCATGAACATTTGTTCTGCTGTGCCCTTAACCCATTCTGCACTATATTAGATAAGCTTGGGTCCGTGTTTTCGCAGCTGTTTGAACAGGTGCATGAGTAGAGTGACATCTTCCATCATGGCAAGTCACAATCTACTGTCAAAACGTACTGTTGTTTTACACAGAAAATACATTTTCAGAAAAATAGCACAATATGAGCGTGCACCAATCGTCACAGCTCCAATCCTCTATGTTTCACTTTATTTCAGGCTACCTATTCACTCAATGCCTTTGTCAACTAAATAAAAATATAATCTATTATCAGCCTTTTAACACAATCTATAGGTTGTCACTCTTCAACATTTCATTATTTCTTTATCACATATGATACACACAATTATACAAACAGACAGACAGACGGGCTGGCCGAAAATATACTTGTGCCAACGCTCCTCATGGCTCCTCTCGCCCCTAATAATGATTCTGATCGGAGTGTGAGTTATTCTCTTTAACAGATATATCTGTTTGTCTACTATTTATCCATTATTATTTTAAAACAAGACGTCCTTGACATAGGATCCTGGGCTTATCCTTTATGGATTGCTCTTCTTCCACAACTAGATACATCTACTTGACGCTCTTCATCATTACCTCAAATACCCCTCCAACCCTCTGTTACTTACTCCCCATTATTACTTTCCCCATTTAGTGTGCATTATTTTTGACAGCTCTCTCAATCTACTCACCATTCGCTTTTCAGCTCCTGGCCCTTGGGATTGCCTGCTCCTGAACCGGCCACCTTAGCCTTCGGTCCATTCAGCTGCCTGTAGAAGCCGGGAGGGGAATTCCGTGAAAGAGGGACCCGTCCCACCTGCTTCGTTTTCTTGCAAGATTTAGTTGTGGCCACTATCCACAGGAAGCCTTGCGGTCCTCCAGCTAAATGGCGGAGGACATCGATATTTCCAAAACCCTTAAAAACCTATTGGGTCAATGGACCTAGAACCATTTTCTATCTGCTACCAGGTGAACGCAGTGACCTAGGTCCATTTAAGACGAGGTAGCAATACTTTGAGATTAATGTGGATGCAGAAGTTACTCCAACAGCAATAATCGATTTCTCTCAGAGCATTTCACAAAAAACAGAACTTTTATAGCAAAAACTTGTCATAAGTGACATCACACTATGTGGCAAACTACAAAAACCTATTTGGGGATAGGATTACATGGAACATCTAAGTATACGGTCCGTAGTGACGTGGAAGTGATTGGGTTTCTACTGTCAGGTGGGCAACTAAGCACATCCCAAGTGCAAATCATCTTTCGTGTCACTCTAATACTTGACCTTGGCCTTGTAGAAGCTCTCTGTGTCTGAAAAATAAAGGGTGTGTCTTCTAGGTTATGGTGTAGCTCGACACAATGGGCCTCATTACGACCCTAGCGCTAAGTGGTTAACAGCGCCGTAAAAGGCTGCGGCGCCATTAAACACTTAGCGCCTGATTACGAGGTCCCTTTGCGGGACCCGACCTCAACGGCTGGTTTTACCAGCCGTTAAAGTAGGGACCCGCAAAGGGGCCTTGGTGCTAAGTACGGTTTCGCAATTTGCGGTACCGTACTTAGCGCCTTCCCCATTACCATTGAGCCCTATGGGGCAAAAATGGGAATGGGGAAGGGCCATGGAGGTAGGGGGAATTACCGCCCCGCCAACCTTGTAATGGGGTGGTAATTCCCCCTTTCTCCATGGCGGAGTCGGTATGTTACCGGCATGGACCATGGTGCTATTAGCACCATGGTCCACCGCCTGGGTCGTAATGAGGCCCAATGTCTATTTTGATCTGACCATGGGACTTGGGGACCGCTTTTTAAAGCCTTTTGCAGCAATTAATTCTATTAAATGATGAACTTTTGAAGCCTTTAGTGTTTTTCCATTCAATTTCAAACAGAAGTTTGTTTCTTTCTCATGTTCATTGTAAGTACTGGGTGAACAACCAGGCTCACGGTTGCCTCGTCTTCTTGGTGCTGGCCCAGCCAAGCCTTTCTTGAATTTCTCTTTAGCCATCAGTAATTTTCCAGCTACGCCACAGTGAAAACTCTTTCCAATCACTGGATTTCTGCCTTGCTTAAAGTGCACTCTGGTATATCCAGCTTCTACACATTCCTATGTATTACACATTGGCCTATCACCGCAAATTATTCACTACATAGCAAGCCTTAAGATTACTTTGTCTACTTGCGTTACTGAGTCTGTACAAATGTAAATTGATTTACATGTTCTTCAGTGTTTCTGTAGCATAAGCATCTACATCTCAAGACCGAAATGCTGCTCATCTTTACAACCTCCTCTTCAGAGCATATCTAGAACGTCTATGTTCTTCTGCCTCGTGCATCTTTTCCAGGTGCATCATCATCTGCTCTGTATGACATCACCAGTCTTCTCTTTTACTCATTTTCACACTTCCTCTTGGACTTTATCCAAAAGGCCATTGTTTCTTTTTGAATGAATATAAGGTTTTCTTTATGGATACCTTGTTTCTATGATTTTCTGTGGTGCAGGAACCCTTAGTGGTACTGCACTATTTGACATTTCCAGCTCCCAACATATAGGCAGCAAGCGGTTGGAGCTCTGTGGGGGTACTTCACTCATCCTCTACAACATGGTTTGTCATTTTAAATTGTGCAGAGTATGCATGGGATGACTTGCACAACATTTTACGCACTGCAAACCAAAATAACAATGGAATAGACATAAAAACACGAGGAGAACTCTGTTCTCTTCACCCTGTAAATATATCAAGGTACTTTCACCATCACTTCATTGCCATTCTACATTTTATTTGCAATAAAACTACCCCTCCACTCAGAGAAGTACAACACTTCATTTGGAGAAAAGAATATCAATCCAGAGGAGCACCTCTCATCCACATGCTTTTGTGGATAAAAGATGCTCCCTAATTTGGCCATGATAGTGACGCTACTGTTTTACAGTTTATTGAAAAATACATTACCTGTGACATCCCTTCAGAAACCACAGAAAGTGACCTGTATACACAAGTGTTACACTTCCAAAAGCAGAAAGGTGGAAAAAACTGCTGACATAGATATAAAAATAAAGAGAAATACTATACCAAATATCACTTTGGCTTTCCTAGACCACTTTGCAAAAAGGACAAGTAAAAAGCTTGATGTCTTCTGTTAGACACAGTGTAAAAGGCAAATGCCCTAAAAATACATGCAACGTTAAAAGGGATGAAGCATCCAAGTACATCAATGATTACAATCCAATCACTGCCCTCTTGTGCAATGAAAACATAGACATACAATGCATTGCAAACAATTCTGCTGCATTTGCAAAATATGTCACAGACTGTCTCACCAAAGCTGGGAAAACAGAGCTAAAGGACCTCTGGGATGACATATCATCTGACAAAACACTATCACAAAAAATGTACAGCTTTGGTATAAAATGCTCTCTCATAGAGAATGCGGATGCTGCAAAGTTGTTGATCGTTTAACATGTATAGCCTTATATGGCATCTGAGCATATTGTCTGACTGAACCTTGTACTAGTTTCATCCTGAAAAAGAGTAGACAAATCCGACCAAGAGACAGAAAACATAGCCACACATAATTGACACATACTACCCAAACAGAAGCACTGCTTTGGAAAACATGTACCTGTACGACGTTGCCGAAAACTACACCTACAAAAACAATGTGACACCAAATGAGGCAACTGGCAAATATTCAGTCTCAATTTGTGAAGGAAGCCTAGTGAAACTCACTAAACACAGTCTAATTCATCATATAAAGTTATCATTTAAATCCCCATATATAGGGGAGCCACTGAACTGACACATCACCCGCATCCTTCACAATGAAGTCAAAATGCCCACAACTGCATTGATGATGTATCCTGCATTAAGTACATCGAACCGTAACCAATGCCATCCCCCTTCTTGTCCCTGACAGATTCACATACAGACTGTGGCAATGGTGGGAATGCATCCCAGGCACCCCCTGACCAGAAGAAAAAAAGGCCACAGCCCACAGAGGACACCCCCACAACATCCAGGGGAAAAGGCACAAGGCTCCATTTGCAGAGTCTCAAACATCGGTCGAGCGCCACTGCCAAGGCCACACCAAAGCCAACCGGCCCATTTCCGGAGGTCCACTCACCACCACCGATCACAGCCACCGAGGGACCACCATCAGCTGCAGCCAGTTCGGCAGGAGAGGCGGCAGCCACTGCTCCATTATCTGATGTGGAGGATCCAACAGAATTCGACCTGGGCATGCACACTCCAAGCCCCCCTGGAACCTCCCAGCCATCACCACCACACACACCTGGCTCCAACGTCACTGGTGATGAGACCATGGGAGCTTTCAGTAGCCCCCCGGTGCCTCCATCTGTTCACCTGCCTGCATCACAATGCACACCAGCCACACCACCAGAGCCCGACACTGCCCTTGACCTGGCCAGCATCAGCCAGCAGCAACAGGGTCTCACTGTGCTGGTTGGGCAGCATGTGGAGGAGGGGGGGTTCCGGGATGAAGGTTATGATGGGACTGTTGTGGGGGATGGGGGGAAGGGTGTGATGGGACTATTGTGGGGGGTGGGGGAAGGGTGTGATGGGACTGTTGTGGGGGGTGGGGGGAAGGGTGTGATGGGACTGTTGTGGGGGGAGAGGGGGAGGGTGTGATGGGACTGTTGTGGGGGGTGGGGGTAAGGGTGTGATGGGACTGTTGTGGGGAGCGGGGGGGTGTGATGGGACTGTTGTGGGGGGTGGGTGGGAAGGGTGGTGGGATGTTTGGGGACATACACATTTTCCTGTTTAAGTTCATAAATACACTGTGTTTGAGCAAAACACAGACCTGGACTCCTTCATTGTGTATGTGTACTTTATTGACGCCAGGGTCCATTGTGAGCTCACAAACAGACACCAGTGCATTACTAGCCATATCCAGGTGACAGTACAAGAACATGTTACTCAGAATATTTGGTTGATCAGATGCAGTCTCACAGCACGTCCCTCCTGGCCATCCCCTCTTGCATGACCTGTATCCCCTTCACCTCCACCCCCATCACCATCATCATCCTCATCAGGTGCTTCTATTTCAACGTCAGGGGGCAGTGGCACATTCCATCTGATATTGTGCAGCATGACACATGCCATGGTGATCTTGGGCACCTTGTCATTGCCATACAGGAGAGCGCCACCAGATCTGCTAATGCACCTAAACGAAGTCCAAAAGTCTGCTCGATCACGATGCGGGTACGGGTGTGTGCACGATTGTATTCCTCTTCGTGCCTGTTCTGTGGATTCCATACAGGTGTGAGGAGCCACCTCTTCAGGGGATAGCCGGCATCACCTATATGGGGGAAGGTATGGGGTCCTGTTACTGTTCACCTCAAGTGTGGCCTGTTCATTTCACAAACATTCACTCGGCATTGAGATTCAAGTACACAATCAACAGCATACATGCAAATGGTCTGTGTAACTGCAATGTGCAAAGGTGGGCTCAACCCTGCATTAATGGGGCTAGGCATGCCCCATTAATGCCTCCAACAGTAATTGACATGTCCTGTGTGAGGCCAGGTCTTAGGTGTCCCTGTGCCCAGGCAGATTTGGTACCACACTGGTGGTGTACTGCCCTTCCAACATTGACGTTGCCATGCTGAGAGGCATCACTTCAGTGGTTCTATGGGTTTGTGGTGCATTGTTATGGCTAGGGGTATCCCTTTGCATGCATTGAAGGGCACATTGCATTGTTGATGTCGTGCTGTACGAATTCAGCATGACTATGTTGACGGCATGGATGACATTTCTGTATTTTGTGCCGTGGAATGTTGTGCAGTGTGGATGTGGTTTGATGTTTGATGTTTCTAGGCTTGGATTGTCATCTGTGTTGTGTAGCATATACTTGCATGTCCGTTCATCTCAAGTACGTTGCAGCCCTCCCAGATGCACATTGGCTTACATCTGTATGTGCATTTGGACGACGGACTACAGGCTACACCCAGTTGGAGTATCTATCTCTCCCCCCCACACACACCCAGTTGGAGTATCTATCCCCCCAAGCACACCCAGTTGGAGTATCATTCTCTCCCCCCAAGCACACCCAGTTGGAGTATCTATCTCCCCCGCAAGCACACTGCCATGTGCTTGGCCTGCTACTCACCAAGTAGCCACAAACGTTGTCCCGTTTGTCGCTCCATGTAGCAGGGGATAGTTGAGTTCCGCAGGACCATGGAATCATGGGTTGATCCGAAAAATCTGACACAGCAATGTGTGATTATCTTGTTGGCGTCACATACCATTTGGACATTGATGGAGTGGAATTGCTTCCTGTTTCGGTACACTACTTCATTGTGATGTGGGACGACCAATTCCACATGTGTACAGGCGATGGCCCCCATGCAACTTGGGATGCCTGCCAGTGAATAGAAACCGACTTTGGTGTTTGCAATCTCCTGGGCAGCCCGTGGCATGTATATGTGTTCGGGTGCATGCTTCAGGAGGGCATCGAGTACCTGGTTCAGTGTGCGTGAGGATACTGGTTGGGAGATGCCATGCATCTGCCCCACTGTATGCTGGTAGGTGCCTGTGGCCAGGAAGTGGAGCACAGTCACCACCTTCAGTAGAGGGGGGATGGCAGTTCTGATGTCTATGAGGCTCACAATGTCGTGGTGTACATGTCCACGATGCTGGTGATGGGATCCCGGTCCAGACGGTACAGGGTGTGTATCTGCTCAGGTGTTAGGTTAAATGGACTGGCTCTGATCCTGGGAATTGGTGGGTGCCTCAGTGGTATGATTAGGTGCCGTGGTGGTGCTTGCTGTGTCTGTCTTGCCCTCCTCCTCCTCCAGTGTCTCCTCTGTGCTGCCTGTTGTTGCAGCTGCGCTGCAATCAGGTCCTCCAGGCCATGTAATGGTGCTAGTATTGGAACCATCTTGGTGTGTGAAGGGATGTGGGAAGGGGTGTGGTGTGCTCCTTTTGAGCAGCCACAGTCTCCATTGCCTCCACCTGTGCTGATTGTGGCCACCTGTGGCAGGTGGTAACACTGCACAGTTCTTTTAACGAGTGGTTCGCGATGGCGGTATTAGCGCCATGCCGGTAAGGGGTTTTGGGTGCTTTTCCATGCCGCTGTTGGCACGACCGCCTGGATTGTGATGATGTGCTAAAAGCGGCATGGCTTAAATTACAGACGCGAGGGTCGCGCGCCCCGCGGACTGGCTGCTATTAGTGGCACCGTACTTAGCAGTGCCGCAAATAGTGGTGAGCAAGGTCATAATTTGGATGCGATTTAGAGGCCCTGTGACTATGACTCATTTGAAGCTGCATTCAAAGCAAATGATAGTAGTATAACAAATGACAATTTCAAAGAATACAAACAAATGTTGGACAATGAACACCAACAAGAGGAACAAATTGAAGCTAGACAACTAGACAAAACCAATACTGAGGGCAGTCGACCTTCTCTTAAAGGAAGCAAAAATATGCTTGGAGAACCACTCATTCTAAATGAAACAGAAATAGCCATGACTGAGGTAGAAAATACCATGCATCAAAATAAACAATCTGTGGAAGATTTGTCATTTTCTGGAGTCACAGCCAAATGATGAACAACTCACCATATATCTAGAAGTCATTCAAAAAATTGAACATGGTTTTAGACATGAACCTACAACCTGTAGCTGTAAAAAAGTTATACACCTCTGCTCCTGTATGTATGTGGTGAAGATGGTTCTGGTAAAATAATTCTTAATTAAAATAATAAGCACATTTCTACAAAACTTAACAAAATAAAACATTTTGTCTGTAACAGCCTGAACAGGTTTAGCTCCCTAGAAGATAGAACAAGTGACATTACACCGACTACTACTCCTCCCGTAGAACACCAAACCAAATTAGAAAACTACAAATTATCAGCAGAAGCTGCTACTGAAGTATGCAGCATTCTAAAACAAATGAAAGTGCTCCTGATAGATGAAGTAGACCTGGTTTTCAACCTCATGTTGGTTTTAATTCATCTCAGAATGCAAGAAGTCCTAAAAACCAACTACGAAAAATTGATTGAAGGAAAACATGTTATTGTTTTTCGGAGACCTCCTACAGTTACACCAGTGAAACCGCAATCTATTTTCAAAACACTGCTTACTAACGATGCAAAATTGTAAAAAGTAGACTAATCCATGTGCTACATGGACGAAACACATCTCCTGATGTCATGGAACAATGAACTCAACAAAATCTAAAATGTATGTCCTTAATGCCAACCCTTGAAAGCTGTTGTCAATTCATCGAGGCAATGTTGAAAAAAGAAATGCAACCCATACTGCATATCAGCTCAACAAACTAGAAGTGCACTGCATGATATTTCCTAGGTCTCAACAAGCATCATCACAACTAAATAGCTTTGAAGAACGTATCTCCAACACAGCTGGATTGGTGGAAATATTGAAATGTTGTCTAAATTGCTGAGTAATTCTAAAACGTAACCCTGAGGTTTAATCAGTGGAGCAATTGGTATAGCTGTTGGATTCCAAACATAGCCACATGACAACAACATTCAGTTTGTGAACATCCACTTTGATAAACTTACAGAAGTTAAAAAAATGGCCAGACAATAGGTTGCTTCCTTCTTTTCAAAGACATCTATGTATATAGAAATCAATTTTCACTATCTCTTACATATGCTGTCACTATTCACAAATCAAAAGCTCCAACCCTAGATCAAGCATTGTTTGACATTGGCAGCACAGTCTTTAAAGAAGGTATGAATTACGTAGCACGTTCACGTCTGCACACACTCAATGGTCTATTCCTAGTTGACTTTGGTGTAAATGCTGACATTCTGTGCATCCTGGAATACAACAGTCTTTGTGCACTATACTCCCCCATCTAGATATGTACACTGTACCTCAAGAAAACCTTTTAAAAGACAAATAATAGAAACATAATCTATAGCAGATCCCCCAACAATGCCACTAAAACACAACAACCAAGCCCTGCATCAAACAATACAACCAAACAACTTTCTAGTAAAAAAAATCAACTGCACATCCATCACAAAAGAAACACACAAATCTCTCTTTTCCAGAAACATCTGAAGGCCTATAAAACAATCCACAAACAAAACTCTCTGGCCATTTAAATTCAGCAACACAACTGGATTAAATTGTTATGCTAATGTGACTATTAATCTTCTCTTTCATTTGCCACCAATGCTTCACAACATTTACTTAAACGTCTCAGACCAGTTGTGTTTGCAAATGCTCGCCCTTCACAGAAATGCCACAAATAATCCTGAGAACACTTACAGCGCCTCAGGTATAAGGCAAGAATTGAACTACTGTGCAGGAATGGTACAATTCACCATAAACACACAGGAAGATCCACATAAATTCCTAATGTACTTACGGCAAGTACTTGAAACAAAAACAATCCCTATAAAGGAAATCTTCCAGATTTCATACACGTGGAGAGATACATGCAGTCTCTACAACCATGTTTCACAAGACCACATCCACAATTAACAATTTGTGTATGTATCCATACCAAATTCTGAATCCATTCCATTTCACCAGATTTTGCATAATGCAAATCATGGCATATTATGCCCCTTTTGCAATTGAGACAATTGTTCCACCATACAAATAAACTCACAGAACCAATATGCCATAGTAATGCTTGTAAGGTACAATTCAGATGGTACCAAAAATAACTGTAAGCTTAGAGGCTTCACACACGGCCATGTATCTCTTGGAAAGAAAACATTCACAACAGTGGGTATGGTATACCACACTGGTGCCACAACCACTTCAGGGAACTACACTGCATATGTCAAAAAAGAAGTGGTTGGCTTGAATGTAACAATACCTCTTTTACTCCGAAACCAGCAAATGTAACAAATGCCTAATTAATATTCCTGCAACCCCAATGTAGTCACTAAAGTATAGCACAATTAACAGTTAGAATATGCCAGCAGCTATCTAACTACATCCATAACACTACACTACAATAGCACTTTAGAAAGTCATCTATTTATAATGCGTCAACATGTATCTACCTACTTGAAAAACACCCTTCATTGCAAAGCACTTCAAATACGCCATCTAAATTCTTATACAACAACACATCTTCTAACCTCTAATGTAGTTAGAGTACGCCAACAGGTATCTTACTACGTCAAGCATTCCTTTAAGCACAACGTACTTCAAACAAGCATACTATCACCTTTAGACGCACGTAACTGTATCCATTTTTTTTAAATCTAGTACATATTTTTTTCTCCAAATGACTCTATGATTATTTAATGTCAATACAACAGCAGTGTGACATACACTAACGTTGTACCAAACATAGTACTTATAATGTACTGTTTATGAGTTTCTAAAAAAGAAAAAGTATATTTAAATGTGTATACAACCACAGCTTTTGAACTATCCTGCTTAACCATGTTTTTTTCCCCCACAGAAAATAATCCAGGGATTGCAGCTTCATAACGCTAAAATGCTAAGTAACCACGGCAATTATAATTAATTACATATTCTATGAGCACTATTCTTAATTGTACTACAATCATAAGTACCATATTTAGTTCAATTACATCATTCCTCCATATTACAAACACTTTGTACTCCCACCACATTACCTACAGTTACTATACACATACTGCTAGTATGGTGATTCTGGCCATACTCCTACAACATTACCTATAATTACTATACAGATATTACTGGTTTGGTGGTTGTGCCCATTGTACATATTTTTGGGGCCTAGGTCTGCGTTCATGACCCCCAGAATCTGGCCACTGGCCTTAACCACCAAAATACAATTAACTACACAAGAAGTATGTACCATACATTGTCAACTAATAAAATTCACCCTGAACCCCCTGCAATCTTAATAATTTCTGAGAACACCGGAATTGAACGCAGACTCGGCAGCATTTCCAAACACTTGTTTCACCTATTAAAACAGTTCCACATTACTTTCATTCCACTCCCCTACCATTTCTATGCTCTCTTCCAGCCATCAAATAACCCTAATTGACTTTTCCAAGCCATCCGTTCACAGCACTGTCTTTGAACTACTGTGGTGTCCGTGGACAGCTACAACACTTGCATGGCCTTTTTTAATCAACAATAATAGCCCCATATCATCTTTTTTCCACTCTCCCAGCCCCTCTTTCCACCAGCAAATGATCCAACATGTGTTTTCCAATGTTTTTTCCCAGCATGCAGTTCGCGGACACCAGCGTCTGCCCGTGATTCCAACATGGCGGGGGTTTCCAAAAATATGGTGCACCTCACAATTTTCACCATCAAATCAGAGGGCACGTCCAATGTCTGAGGACATCACGTCTACCTCTCAGCCAATCAGAGGTCTGAGGCAGACCAAATAGGGAAGTGTGTCTGCAAACCTCACCCAGATATCACTTTTTATTTACCTATTTTTAGTAATTTAAAAAATAATAATCGGGATGTATTTACACAAAATTTACAAAAGCACTCTCAGGAACAAGCCACCGCTCCTGCCATACATTTTGGGACCTCCCATATAGCTTTACACCCCCTTCACGAAACCTCACCAAACTTTGCAGGATTGATCTGACGGGGATATATATATTTATATTTATTTTCATCGTTTTATATAGTGCCTTAATCCAAGGCCCTTTACAGTTAACAACAAGAACACATTAAACATGGAACAGTAGAAGCAATGACAGTAAACATGAATCAAACCAGAAAATCAGCATGTAGAACAATTTGCATAAGAAAAAGGGAAAGGGGAGGAAGGGAGTGGGGATAGAGGGAAGAGGGAGAGAGAGCGTAGTGAGTAAAGTGAATAGTAGGAAGAAAGACAATTTAGAAGAGAAAGGGGACCATAAAGAGAACAAAAATAAGGGTACAGGAGGGAGGGAGAGAAGGGTGAGAGGGGGAAAGATGTCAGGGAGGGGATTGAAGAAAGAGTGATTTCAATGAGGAGTGAAGGAGGAATAGGTGAGGGAGGATTGGATATAAAAAGGCAGGGAGTTCCAGTGTAAGGGGGAAAGGAGCTGAAAATAGTGGGCATATACTTTCTTTGCAATGTTTTGTAAGGATTGCATCGGGGAGGTGAAATTAAAAGTTGAGCAACATAACCAGAACTACAGGGATGCTACAGTAGGCCATGTAATACATATATATATTACACAGCCACAGTAGTGGCTGTGTAGTTATGGTTACGTTGCTGATTCCATAGGACGAACACTTTTTGGGCGGCTTATAACTTCGCTCCCCCTGGACGACAAACCCTCACCAAACTTTGCAAAAGAAGTATATGGCCCACTCTGAATTTTTTTGCAAAGTTTGCTGATGTTTGGTCCAGGTGGGCAAAGTTATAGGGGGGGTCCCAAAACATTTTCTTTTTCCCATAGACTGAATGGGGGAAAACTTTGTGCACGGCTACAGGCCAAACTGCTGGACGGATTTGCACCAAATTTGTGACAATCCATCCAGTAGTTCCCTTAAAAACAATCAAAAGGTATGTCTCTAAAAATGTGTGATATCTATGTCCGCTCCGTGGTCACACTTCCCTGTTCGCTCCGTGATGAACATTGCAATTGGCTGTTCTGTGGCGTGCTGCCCGTGACCATGTTGCACTTTCACCGATTGGTTGTGGCACAGCGTGAAGTGCATCGTAATCTTTCGACACGTCCGCCATGTTTACTTTGTTTTCTGTTGACCACGACATCAGCGCTAACATACCTAAATGAAGAAGGCACCAATGCACTTATAACACTTATGGAACACTGTTTCGAAAGGTGAGCGTTAATGAGACGTGGTAGTAGAAAGTCAAACATTGAAGTATTCTTGTTAGCACTGTCATACGATACAGTGGGACTTGCTACTCATTGTACGAAATGAACTTACTGCGTCCATTTTACAATACATAAACAACATTACTGCGGTCAGACTGGCGGGAATCTGAGGCAGCCACCTGCTCTATTTCGTACACACAGCCCTTCTGCACGTGTACGGCAGTAGCGGTTCTCATAAATAGGTGCTGATATGTTCTTGCAAAATGAGAATGTATTTGCATTCGGAGTGAAGGCCACTGCATTTTCTCTTTTCAACACGAGCTCAGTACAGCCGCATATTTGTCATCACCCATAAGGGTCCCTTGTTTTTTAACCTTGAGGTACAGGGAAAGAGTAGAAAGAATGTAGGGAGTAACTGTTTGAAAAACATATCGTTTGATAAGGTTATGCTTCAAAAACTTTTGCACCGACCATGAGAAATTAGTTCCCGAACAGGCAGTCTTCCACATACAATAGTGTCTGACTACAGCGAACACAATGGAGGTGCTACACATCATGTAAGTGTATTTTTGCTGCCTATATACCCAATTGACGTTATGTTTTAGTTTGTAAAAAAAATAAATATTTTCCCTAATGTTTTACAAGTTTTATAGTTTTATGTGCCGTTGCAATTTTTTCCTATTATGGACATTGCACAGTATTGCCGTTTGTAGGGTACCACTACATTTCGGCAAATTAAAAAAGGTATGTGTTAGAATATTTATTTGTGCACAGGTTGTGCAATGATACACGTTTTATTTACCCTTCCACCATGCAGCTACTTCCAAACAAAAATTGTATTATTAATAACGACGTTCCAGCTTTCTGTGCCGTTCGATTTATTTTTCCAATTATGGACATTGCACATTGTCACCGTCCCTAGGGTCCCACTACATTCCTCCTATTGAATACATTTTTTACTGAAAATGTTATGTAGTCCAACTGTGGTTTATCCAAAGGTTGCGTATTCATACATCTTTTCATTCACATTTCCTCCTCAGACACTTTCTTCCCTATTGTGATGGTCATGGATTACAAATGCCAAGTGACGGGTTCTTTAAGCATCAAATGCAACTGTTCATAACCGGCTGTCTGAGCATCATAATTCAGCATCATAATTCACTGGGATGATTGTGTGAGCCCTCTGCGTCCCTACGCTGCTGGCGCTATAAGAAGTAATATTCCATCCTTTCTGGTGGTGTAGATCACAGCGGTTGACGTCGTCTTGCACATCAATGTAGGAGGAAAACGACTATTGTTGCGGCAATGCTTACTTTCTGTGTGTGGAAAAAAAACAACGTGACCTTTAACATTGTCATTGTCGACCAAAGAGACAAACTTAATACTTCTATGGAAAAGTGAATAGTGCCATATTTTCGCACATTTCATTGTGAAACAAAACTACTTTACTACTTGCATAGGGCGATGATTTCACTCACTTTATTGTGAAATAAAACTACTGGACACATTTTTAAATGTTAGTGTTTTCTTTACAAATGTACTCTCTGTTTTCACAATGTGGCATGCTACGTTGCAGGTCGTAATGTGCTCTTTTGTAGGTGCTACATCACGGCACGTAGGTCCATATGGATGCATTTGTTTAAGCTGCCAAGGAATGTTATAGAGAAAGGTACTCCACTTGCATTGGCTACGGGAGGGTCAGGCCCATCTCATATGCATTAGTGCCGTCAGGCCAATTTCTGTCACCGTCAGCCCAATTTCTGTCACCCAGATGCCCTATGCACAGAAATGTTTGTACACTAATATATGGTACACCCTCCCAATACACATATCTTCACACCTTTCCACCGGTGTCACTTACAAAATGACGTGTCGGAAGATGAGTGGTAATGTTGTGGCATCCAGTATTTCTGATGTCATTGCGCTTCACATCACAGAGTTTGTTTGGCAATTTATGTCAACGTTAGTACACTACTCCTTTGCTGTTCTACGCACATTTTTACAGAAAAAAATTAGTACATGTACAACACTTGTATGTAAAGGTCATTGACAACGACTGAAAAGCTTTGTGTTGTGCATGTGATTTCATATTTAACGGCACAGCTTCTGTCTCTGAGGGGTAGCCTCTATGTATGGGTAGTGCCCACAATGTTGGGGACATGGCTACTGGCCTTTACTGCAAGGGAGAAAACATTGCATTGAGGTCGCCATGTCCACCAGGGACTGCTTTTCTGGTAAACGTCTTGCTCATAACCACACATTTATCAAAGAACACAAATATGGTGCTGCCATAACGGTAACACAGTTTCTTTTTTGCTTTCTGCAGCCTGCAATGGAAAGCGAAGAAGGCTTTCTATCCAATGCCGTCTTCCCTTTGTATGGTGGCCATCTTGAAAAAGGATTTGTTTTCTTCAGCCGGTAACATTTGTGATGTTATCTTTGATGTCCTGGGTGTTAGTCTTAGCAGTGCACGGTGGTTGCGCGAGTTACGGTTGCTTAGCTTACCATAACTTACGAATTTCAGGGGGGTTTCGGTTTTACTTGGAACCATAACGTCTCTTTAACAAAGTTTTTTTACTGAATTTCATAGGTTTTTAGTAGCACAACTTAACCATAACCTCACTTTATCAAAGTTATTTCACTGAATATACATTGGAATAGTGTGAATTTGATAGATGTTTACTAGGATTCCCTTACTTTATATACATGTAACATCGAACATACTGAAGCCCCTGCTAGTGATTTTGATGTCCGTGGATTGTGCGTATGTCTGCGAACGGACGCGGACGACATCAACACTACCCAAACAATCAGGAGGTATGTTAAATTGTTCTATCATGCCTTATAAACAATTTTCGAAAAGCAGCACATAAATACATTATATGTAATAAGAAATACGAAGTGGAACCTATATATCTAACACATCAACCATCCATTTAAATACCATAGTCTAATGAACCCCATTAAGGTTCTGTTCTGGCAACCCCTAGTGCGAGTGAATTATGCAATTGAAAATCTGACTGCCACAAAGTGTAGCCAGCGGTCATCACGGGACATCGGGATGGCATTGATACAAATTGCAAGATCATAAACAGGGTTACTAACACACTACCTTTATCATCTATCACTAAAAACGATTGATTAAAAGTACATGCTCATGTCCATTGTGCTGGTTCCTGTGGATCTAAGGATGGTGTAGTATAAGGATTTGGCTCAGAGAGCTGCCATGGGCTTGTCCAACAGTTCTCACCACAACATATACAGAGGCTGCAGACCAACAAGGATGAACTGTGGGACAAACCGGGCACTGACTTTCTGAAAGGGAGTAAAGAACGTGTCGGCCCTGACAATGATGGCCTAGACATAAATGGTGCACATCAGATTTATGACAAGATATGCCAATAGTAAAAAAAAAAGTGCATAGTTCTTGTATTAACTGCCAGATTGTTACATTTTCAATTCTGAAAGGTGCAAGGGGCAGAGACGACTTAGTTGGCTTGACACAGAGAAATGGGGATCATCATGACACATTTCAGAAAATGACTGTCTCTCTTTGGGACAATGACTTTAGACTGCGTCCAGCAAAACCCCAAGCTCATCATCTTCTTTTGGAGGGTCAACTATACCAAGGTCAGGGTTGCTTTTGAATTGTTCGGCTGTCTTGTCTTTGTTCTCCAAAACTGGCAATCTCAGTGTTGTATCCACCAGAGACATTGAGAGTCTAGAATGTGTTGATAAAGACAACACAGACAGTGTTGTGCTTGGATTTGAGTCCCAAGTCATTTTTGAACTAATACAGAGCGACGTTGAGACATTGGGGTGACTTGGGTTTGCCATTAAAACCATGGACATGCCTATGGCCTTAAACTTGATGGGGGGCGCTCCAACCATCAATCATGGACGGCGTCAAAACAACACTCCCTCACAACAATTCACTCACACAATGAATGCGGGCAAACAGGACAGGATGATGGGCCCCGACAGAGTGACAGGGGCAGGGGTGAGTGCCAATTGGATTGGTCCTGGCTGGCAGTGACTTCATACTCAAGTCATGAAACCCAAAAATTCACATGTAGGATAAATCACCCACAGCCTTTAAACTTGCCACCTGGAATAAAAGCGGTCACAAGCACTTATTTACCAATCCGTCTGTGGGGCGCATGTTGAGAACATTAGACCTAATCTGTCTCCAGGAGGCATGACTGATGGTAGCACCAGCAATGGATGGATACATTGTGACCACCCAACTGGCAAGTAAGAGCATGAGGGGAAGTCAAAAGAGGGTCCTGTGACCATCTGCAAATCTGGTAGCGGTCTAAAGTTCACTAAAAACATGACTTTAGAACTGGCTTCATAGCCACTGAATGAGAAACTCACACCAAACTGATGCCCTTTCAAATTTTATTTGTAATATTTATTGGCATGAGGGCATCGATTGGCTAGAGTCTTTTCTTACAGCCATCTTCACTTTCTCGCAAGGATGGGCACATCATTGTCCTTGGTGACTTCAATTCAACTTGTCTTGACTTGGAGGCAGATACAGCCCTGCCATTTAAACACCATCATGGAAAAATACGGACTGTGCAAACCCCCAATTGTGGGTTTGAATGGAAGCAACTGGAAAAATTGCTTAAATAATATGGGGTTGTATTTCTTGAACTGCTCCACCAATGTGGATACTGGGGAACATATTACCTGGCACAGTGGGAACAACAGATCTGTCCCAGATTACATCTTCCTCAACAGTTTTTTGATGACCAAATGTAGGGATTGCAAAATCACTCAAAATTCCTTGAGCGATCACGACTGCTCGTTCAGTTGGCCTATGGGAAGATGTCAAGAGAAGTATGATGAAGACATTGGGTTTAACTTTGCCTTCAACATAATTAAATGGAACCAGCAAAAGATAGACACGGTGAATGAAGAAGTTAAAGGTGCAGTCAAGAACACCAACTATGATTGGAAACTGTTGATGTTTACCTATGAGAATTTGAGTAATTTTTTTCAGGACACTACAGAGACCACACATGTCAAAAAATTGAACACGACAAAACTAAACAACCCTCCAATAAGAAAACACAAAGATTTGAAAGATTTGATGAGGCAGTGACAGGAAAAAATAAGGACATGAGCTTCATGATATGACAAATCAAGAAATGATATGGGTACGAAAATGAGAATCTGGAGCTAATTAAAAAAAATCAAGATAAAATATAAGAATTGGGTTAGAAATCACTGTGCCATTATGGTCCAGGCAGACAGCGAAGAGATGTTGGCTTACCTTCAGAAAAAAGACTCACAATCTTTCTGGTCATTATTGAACAATCAAAATAAAGGTTCTGGAGAAAATATCATCAATGCCGTCTTGGATGTGGATTGGGTTCAGCATCTCAGAGCCATCTATGGCACTGAAGGTTAGTTAGTAATAGAAAAGGCTATTCATTAAAGGTATAATGCGGTTGACAAAGGGCTAATGGGCGCCATTACGTAAGACATAAATGATATGCTCGAGGCTATTAAGAGAGCAAGTAATTCAAGATCCCCAGGTCCGAATAAAACCTCTTGTCAGGAAGGTGGGCTCATGTGCGTCCACTGTGGCTGTGACTGTGGCACACATATCTGGGGCAGTACTGACATCTGCTGCCCCAAGCAGCCGGGTGGTGGTAACTGCAGGTGCAGATGCAGCCAACACTACCACGGCAGTGACTCAGACCCAAGCAAGACCTTCTGTCCTCATACCAACACCCACCGCATTGGTCCAGCCCACCAGTGCCACTGCCCCCGCTGATCAGGGCCACATTGCCCCCTCAGGGTCAGTACCACTGTCCAAAAGGAGGAAGCGTGCTCCTGCACAAGAGGCTGGGACCCCAGACACAGCTCCGGCCTCCGGCATGTCAATGAAGAAGCCTTTCTGCAATCAGGAACTGGACTTCCTTGTGGGCTACGTGTCGGAACACCAACGCAATATGCTTGTGGTCCCACAGTGCCATACAACACATCATCAGCGTTGGGTCCACTGGCAGCATGTTGCGGATGGTGTGACATCCATGGGATTCCAGGTGCGCACAGCTCAGGACTGCTACAAGTGCTGGATTGACCTCAAACGCAGTGCTAAGCAAAAGCGTGCCTCCAATTACAACATGTCTCTGGTGACTGGTGGTGGGCCCCCATCAGAGGAGGATGAACTCACTCAGCATGAGGAGATCACTTCAGAGTTCATCCCGGAGGAACAAATCCGTGGAGTGGGAGAGAGGATGGACTATGATGCATCATCTGTTGAGTATTGATGCGTGCAACTGAATGACATGTGTGTTTGGCATGTGTGACCTGCCCACCTACAAGTTGGCTCTTACCTATCTTCAATCTCCCTCTCCACCTGTGTTGTTCACCAGGGGTCTGAACTTTCGGTCTCAATTCACAAAGAGCACCTGGCAGCTCTTAAATACTGCATTATTATTCATTTGTACGAGTTCTGGTGCTCTGCTGATGACAACCAACTCATTTCCTGGCTGCCGTTGGCCACCTCTTGTCCCTCCCTTATTTCAAATAGTCTCATTGCCATTTGATTTTGGTATGCTACCAACAGTCTCTGTCTGAATGCCTGCAATACTGACATCCTCCTCATTGATGCACCTTTTCCATCCTTTACAATCAATCTCTGGCCAGACCCACTTGGCCCTCCTCCTGCCTCCACCTGCAAGGCCATGAACATCTGGGTCACCTTTGACTCAACACATCCCTTTTACACACATATTTGTGATGTATATTGGAATGGATTAACTTATTGCTCCACCCCCTCAAGGGTACTGTGCCCTCCCTAACATTCTCCTACATGCTCATAGTCTGTCAAGCTCTGGTTCATTCAAGGTTGGGGTACTGTGACAGTCTCATTCAATAATCGACCGGCCTCCACCCTCCACCACTAATCAGGTACAGGACTGCAAGACTCGTCCTTGGCCACAAGCACTGGGATCCCATTACTCCAGCTATGTGGCCCTTTCACTGGCTACTAGTGGATGCAAGGATGTTACTTCAGACCCTCTGCATTGTGCACAAGGTTTCTTTGGGCCTGGGTAGAAAATACCTTCGACAATCCCTCTACCAATTCCTCCCCCTTTGAGTCCTTTGCTCCTCTACCCCACACTCCCTCAAGCTCAGTCGTTAATTTAATTAATGATGTAGGAGCAGATCTGTGTGTACAGCTGGGAGCTCACTTTTGAACTGCCAACTGGCCACGTTGAATCTTGAAGGGAGATATATCTGCTTCCGGTAGCACCTCAACATCTTCCTTCTTGATCCTGCATTAGCCCCTCTTCTACCCAGCTGACAGTTTCCTCTGTTGGCACTGTGCCCCTGCACATATTCTGTCCATCGGATCAGGTACCTGCTCACCCTGCCTCCCTGCTGCACTGTCTACAGGCCTCCCACATCAATGGGTCCAGTGCTTGTCCCCATACAGTCCAGCACTCTTTGTCTGCACTCATCAGATTTGCCCTGTCCAAATCATCTTGCACTTGTCACTTGCTGGCTGCACTACCACTATTTGAATGCCTATTCTATCATTGCACTTCATTTGCCTTATTTGGTCTGTTCTGTTTGGCACGTTCCCATTCTCACCCTTCCTGGGTCTTCAACCCTTTATCCCTTCTCCATGCACTAGCGTGTTCTCTATGTCACTGTCTGCCTTCTTTGACCGGAACCCCCAACAAGGAACAAGCTCTTGTCTAGATCCGACAGAGACCAAGGGCAGGAGTTCTGGCCGTGCGCCCGTGCCCGCCTGGTCCCAGCATCTGGAAACGTCTTCCTTGCCTGGTAAGAACACTAGCCTCCAATAACATACGTGGCTCTATCTTCACAAAATGCTGAGCCTCTTACCTGCTCCCTTGTCAGATCTTTATCTCTAGCTTGCAATTACGGCCAACTCAATTACTTTGTTCCATACGCCTGCGCAACTACCTACGCGGCCTGCGCTCATCCTTCCTCAATCAACTGGCATACAGCTAGTCATCCACACCCCTGTTAATGCAATGCTGTGTACTCTGCACCGCTATTGCGCTATAAACCAAAAGAGCACCTACGGCATATAATGTTATATAATGTTTAGCAGTTGCATTTAGCATTTCTTTAGTCATCAGGCCCTGCATTGAATACTTTGCCCTGCATCTGAGCCCCCTGGCATTTGTTTTAGCATTTTCATTTATTAAATTACCCTAGTGCGTTCTAGTAGATACTGCCATTAGAGCTTTCCGCCTTTGACCACATGCCACATTATCATTCTATCATTCTATCCATATCTGGCTCTGGCTCCGCTTTTGATTTTGTGTTTAGACTGCCTGCCTATGACCTTATGACTGCTTATGACCTCTGCATCCTGTTCTTGTTGGGACTGGCTCACTGAGGTGCCTCCTATGTTATATATTTTAGTCATTTCTTGATTGCCACATCTAGGTGCCCTCACTCACTGCATTTCTAGGTGCCCTTATTCACTGCATTTTAGCCTTGTTGGGTCTGGCGCATTTAGGTGCCTCCTATGCTATGTATCTTAGTCACTGCCTATTCGTGCCTCACAAATTTGTGTCCCTACTAGCGAATGGTATCTAGACCATACAGATTTAGCCACACTTGGTAAATGGCACCTAGCATTTTAACGTGACTGTTTTTTAGTCTTAGTTTTAGACACAGTTACCGATACCTAGTACCCAGACGGCCAGATACTCTAGTCTACTCAAATCAAGTGGCATTGCTAGCTAACAGGGATAGCTTTGCACTATGTCCAACTTACTCAATATTTATTTTTATAATGATCATGGCCTCGCTTCATGCCACCAATACCCAGAAGAGCCATACTGAAGCTCCCCTATGCAAGTCAGCTCTCGCGTCTCCTCTCCCACTCACCACACCCAAGATACTCAATTACTCTGGCCATACCAGCCCCTTCCACCAGGCCATACCAGGCCAACTAGCCTATACCTCTCAGCCTATCCCAACTCACGAGAGAAACCTCAAATTACGCGCCAGACTCAATAAACTCTATGAACCTCTTAGAAGATCTCTCCCCACCATAAAGCATACAATGAAAGACCAACACGTCAGGGTATGTACTGGTCCCAATCCCCCTCACTCTCTACCAGTGAACATAAATATGACAAATACCAATTCATCTAACTCTGCCATAACTAAAATGTATCCTAAAGGACATTCCTTTAAGGGAGCACTCCTTAATGTAAGATCCCTAGCGGCACACGCCATTGACCTAGCTGACCTAATTACAGAAGCCAATCTAGACTTTATTGCTATAACCGAGACCTAGTTACACAGCCCGGCAGGTCCATCACTCATGTTGGCCATTCCTGACGGTTACACCATATCCAGGCAGGACCCAGAAGGCTCCCGTGGAGGTGGAATCGCCGTTATATCCAAAATAAACATATCATTACGACTAGCCCCTACCACAACCATGCAATCTTGCGAAACTCTCACTGCCAAAATTCCCATAAACAACACCCAAACTCTATCTATTCACCTGATTTACAGACCACCGGGTCCACTTGGAACTTTCGAGGAGGACTTGCACAGCCTTCTGTCCAACAATACCAAAACTACTTCACAATTGCTGGTACTAGGGGACTTTAACCTTGGCTTCAATGACCAAGCAGACGCTCATACATCTATTATTGCCAATACCCTTAACACCTTAGGACTAACCCAAAGAGTTAGCACCCCCACCCATGCGAAGGGCAGAATACTTGACTGGATCGCTGATTCCAACTGCTCAGCCACAGTATCCTCTATTACGCCCCTTTCCTGGACAGATCACTCCCTGGTGTCCTTTAATCTACTAACCACCAAACCACCCAGTCCAGTCCCACAGGTAGCTCCACCCTGCCCGACAAGAAACAAAAAGAATATTACAGTGGATAATATTATTCCCCTGATCCTTCCTACCTTAAATGCACTGCCAGACAACCTTGACCCTAGTGCGTTGGTCAACAAATTCAACAATATCATGCGTACCACTACGGACAAAGTCGCCCCACTCAAAATGCGAACAAGCAAACCCAAGGCACATTTAAAGAAGTGGTTCACGCCAGAACTTAAGGCCCTGTGCCTAAACAAAAGAAAATGCAAATCCAACTAGAAACTATGTCCAACCGAGGAGAATAAAGCTAACTTAACTAACATCTCTCGGCACTACAAAAATGAAACCTGTCTAGCAAAACATAACTCTTACAATGTTCGCATTGCCAATGCTAACTCAAGTATGAAGGAACTCTTCTCCATCCTGAAAGAACTTGAGTCTCCTATTGCCACACCAGATACCTGCATTAAAGACCAGACTTGGTGTACAGATATCCAAACGGCCCTAGAAAATAAAATGACCACACTGCAAAATAAAATCCAACTAAAAAAAGATTCCTTAAACCTCACAAATAAGCCGCCACTCAACTACACCACCGATGACCCTACCAACAAATTCTCCTTCACTAAAACCACCATCCTAGAGGTAGAGAAAATCATCCTTTCCCTCAAACCTTCGAAGTGCAAAGGTGACATCTGCCCATCACAACTAATAAAAGACGCGGCAAGAGACCTCTCACCGTTCATTTCCAAACTGATCAACGCCTCCTTCGCCACAGGTAATATCCTGGTGAACCTAAAACAATCGTTGGTGCTCCCACTTCTCAAGTAGCAGACTATAGACCCCCTCATCCCTACCAACTATCGGTCCATTACTACCGTACCTTTCTTACTGAAAATTCTAGACAAGGTTGCCTATACACAAATTCAAAGACACCTTGAACTAAATAATCTACTGGGAGCTAGACAATCTGGTTTCCGTCCACTCCATGGAACCAAAACTGCACTCATTGATCTAAAGACCCAAATAGACGAATTGAGAGATCAAGGTAAGACGGCACTCCTCCTTCTACATGATCTTTCAGCTGCTTTCGAACTAGTGGACCACAAGGTCCTTTGCAAACACTTGGACACTGCTGCACACTTCTCCACGCATTCCAATAAATGGATTGAATCCTTTTTGAGTGAGAGAACAATGAGAGTCTTCTCCCCCTCGGCAGCAGCCGACCCTCTACCAATCACATGCGGCTTCCTTCAAGGCTCTTGAGTTTCACCGACCCTATACAACATATTCACTAAACCCCTCTTCGATGATCTGGTCCTTCTAGGTATCACCTACACTAACTATGCAGATGATACACAGATGTTCCTCCCGCTTTCTGGGAATCACAGCAAGGACAGGGAGTTGGTGAATAGGGTGTACCTCATTATTCAAGCATGGGTGGCATCACATGGCCTCTGCCTGAATGAAGATAAAACGGAGCTGATCATTCTGGGCACGCAGGCCAACATCAACAAGTTAGGCAAGGACTAACATAGATGGCAAAGCATTAAGGTTTTGAGTGAAGTAAAAACATCTCGATTCCACCATGTCTTTCACCAAACAAGTTAACTCCTTAGCTCCCACTACAGCTTATACCTGTAAATTAATAAGAGCAGGTAAATCTTTCTTATCTAACAATAGCTGCATGATCCTAGCGAGAGCCTTAATACTATCACGACTTGACTATTGTAATGCCCTTTACAGTGGCGCTAACAAAACTATCACCAAAAGGCTACAAATCTTACAAAATAATGCCCTCAGAGCCGCTTTAGGCATAAATAAAAGGGAACATATCTCCTCCACCAGACAACAATACAAATGGCTCTCCACTGACAATGAAATCTACCTGAAAATGCTCTCCTTGACACACAAAGCCCTCAATGACGCTGCTCCTAGTTATCTGATGGACAAAATAAAAAGAAAAATCTCTAGCAGGCCCACAAGAACTCCCAATTCCAACTGCTTTGTAATTCCAAGATTTAAACTTGCTAAAATTGGCGGCACTAGTTTCCCTGTGCTAGCCGCTAAATAGTGGAATGCCCTGCCACACAACATGAGATCAGACCAACCTTTCCCACACTTTCAAATGAATTTTATCAAACACCTCAATGACAACAATATGTAAGGTACTGATAGACACTTGTGTTATGCTACTTTATCTGAATGTATATATGTATCCTCAAAGATATATCACAACTGTAAAATATTACAGTAACACTGTATATAACCGACCGACTCGCCCTATAGCATTGCCTCAACCATCCTTTCAGACGTGCGACCTGCTAAATCTGTATATACCCTCCTCCTTATCACTGTAAATTATGTAACACTGTAATCTTTGTAACATTGTAATTCGTAATTCTATGTAATTACATACTACATTGCCTGACCCATTTATTACATTGTTGCCTGCTGTACCAAGCCTTTGAATACGGTGCTGTGTTGCCTGATCCTAGCCCACTGTACCTTTGCATATTGTGTTGCCTGATCCTAGCCCACTGTACCATTGCATATTGTGTTAGCCCACTGTACCTTTGCATATTGTGCTGCATGATCCTAGCCCACTGTACTTTTGCATATTGTGCTTGCCAACTGTACCATTGCATATCGTATTGCCTGATCCTAGCCCACTGTGTTATTACCTGCTCACCTCCCTGCTGAGGACCCCCAACATTACTTTTTTGCCAGTATTATGCCCCTTGCATGACTAGTTCTTAGACTACTGTTCAACCGTGCTTCATTTAACTTGCACCTAGCCAGTACCCCATATTCTTGAAGACACCCAGTCCACAATTGTTCTACACAGCCTAGTATCCAAACTCAGGCCCATATCCAGCTAAGTGCTGGACACTAGCTGGCCCCTGTCCGGGTCACATGCAGCACCCGACTCACTATGTCTGCCCTACGGAGAGCTACACTTACTACGGCAACCTTGTTACCTCTATTTCAGTCCATAGCCCCTACCACATTCTTGCCAACCTTTCAGCCGTTCCATCCAAGCCACACAGCTAGCATGCAAACAAATAATATCACCAATTTAGATCTAATTTCCCCTACCAAATGGATCACCCGTTTTGCTTTACCTCCCACTCCTTTAATGCCATGGCCGCTCAGTCTGAGAAATTCAAGACTAGGCTCTTGCTTTCAACATACCAAGACATCTCACAGTGTACCTACCTATCCCGATTGCAACAGGACCACTAGCACACATATTATCCCTATTCCAGGAGCCGTAGACACTGACACCCCTTCCCTCAAAGGAGCCCTTATAAATGCACGCGCCCTTTTCGCCCTTGCACTAGACATTGCAGACATCATCACCTCCAATAGCCTGGAGTTCCTTGCTGTAACTGAAACCTGATTATACTTGTCGGCCGGTCCCACACTATCTCCAGCCATCCCTGACAATTATACATCATCCGTTCAGCTAGAAGCCATGGCAAAGGTGGTGGAGTGGTCTTCAAAGCCAAATCCTACCTGAACCACAGAGAGTTCCCTAACACAGGCCTACCTTTAGTGGTACTCCTTTCTGTGAAAATCCCACTCTCAGACACCCGCACCCTATTACTTCACCTATCTATAGACCCCAAGGTGCCATCTCCTCCTTTGAGGAAGACAACACCCATCTCCTGACCCAAAATACTAAACCGGGTTCACAAATCTTTCTCCAGGAAGACCTACATTTAGGTCTCTATGCTTATGACCCTTAAGCTGTCAATTCTTGTTTCCTTACTAAGTCACCAGTTACTTTATATTGTGATGCAATTGTTTAGTGCTTTTTACTGCAATGTTCAGTATTTTCTTCTTTTCTGGTTGCCATACCTGTATGATGTCACTGCTTGCTTTGCATTATGCTATTAGTCTGTAGGGCCTGGGTGGCCCATCCACCAGGACTTACCCCCCCTCTCATTCCCTCTTTTGTGTTCCGCCCTACAGCTCCAACTTTCTTTTTGCTTTCGGGCTCCGCGCCACTACAGGCGCTATGGCATTTTCAGGCTGCTTACACCAGCTCCGATCACTTACGTAAGGAGCCGCACTACAGGACCACACAGTCACAACTATGTGCGCATGTGCCCAGGTCCTGGACAATACCCCCAGGCACATGCGCACATAGTATGTAAGCTACTCCCTCTGCAGGCATGCGCCGCTCAAGGGGCCACTATCCCCGAGCGCATGCGCTCTCGCATTGCCTTTCAGCCATAACGCTCAGAGACACAGCTTGTTTACAGAGCCAGCACGGGCTCTGGCAGAGGACATTCGCCTCCATCCACAGCACCACGAAATTCCAGTTAAAGGGGCCTACTTTCCCCAGGCTGACCTTGTGGAGGACCAGACGTGCTGGCCCCACTTACATGCATATTATGCTGCACGCTTTTTACAGCGTTCTTACCTTGGCCTCCTTCTTCTTTCACAACAGGGTGCTCCTGTATTCTTCCTCGCCTCCATCCTTTGGACGGCGCCTCCATGTAATGACCACCATTTTGGCCACATATCCAGCTCTCATTTCCAGCACCCAGTCTACTATATTTTGGCCTACAGGTAAAGCCCCCTGCTTTATTTTATAATCATTGTACTGCTTTAGCTTTTATGTTTAAAACTGCACCACCTACTATATGGGACCTTTTCAGCCTATACCCTTCACTTTCACCTGTTTAGGTTGCAAGCTCTCCGCTTCTGCTTGTTACCTGTGAGTTAATCCGAAGGATCCCTGCCCCCACCAACGGCTCTCCTCTGCAACCAGGCACCATCTACCCATTCACCCAGAGTCCTCTCCTGGACCTTATATTCCCCGCCACGCAGCTACTCTACGCTTGCGAGCACTTTACGGTGCTCCGGGCTTTAGGTGAGTGGTTTAGGGCTCCGGAACTTATTAGGATCTGTCCTTTAGTATTAATACTTATCCTTTACTCTTGCCAGCATCTCGGTACTTGTTTTAAACATCCTAGTTAGTCTTTCCTTTTCCCTCACACAGAGCGACCTGACTCTCATGGCCCTAGAAGAAGACTCTCGTCTCAGTAGCCGAATGTCTGCAGCATCAATGCCCACACCTCCCTGGGCTGACAACGAAGTCTGCACCTACATTTCTATCATCATGTTTTGACGTAGACCAAATACAAGGTTATATTCTAGCCGGGCTCAGGAGACCCTTGACCTAAGTCTCCAATCCAATAAATCAGTGACTACTCTGTGTTCATTCAATTTGTTCTCACAACATTCTGATCACCATATGAGTTGTTCCTTTTTGCATGTGCATCCATTCAATGTGTGCTCATGTTGCTTTAACCACCTTATTACCTGTTTCCTTCATGTTTAAGTGAATGTATTTTTGTTCTGAAAAAAACATATTGCTGTTCCGTTGCACAACTTTGTACTGCATTGATTACTTTTATTAAAAAAAAGTCAAAACAGTGAGTGTATCAGCTAAATAATAAAAAGATGGGGACCTACATCTTGAATATTCATGTGTGTTTTTCACTAGTAACCTACTTATGGGACTCTATGCTCAATTTCCCATATAGATGCATTCCTACAAGGGTTCTAATAAAGTTTGCATGTAAATAATTTCACAGATATTTTACTATATAGGGTAGGACTACCCCCCTGTCACAGCCCACACTATCTCTAGCCATCCCTGACAATTATACATTATCCGTTCAGATAGAAGCCATGGAAAATGTGGTGGAGTGGTCTTTAAAGTCAAATCCTACCTGAAACACAGAGAGTTCCCTAACACAGGCTTACCTTCAGTGGAACTCCTTTCTGTGAAAATCCCACTCTCGGACACTCGCACCCTACTACTTCACCTTCTCTCCTCCTTTGAGGAAGACACCACCCATCTCCTGACCCAAAATACTAAACCGGTTCACAAATCTTTCTCCTGGAAGACCTCAATTTAGGTCACTATGACATCAATGACATTAACACCACCACTCTAGACAATGCAATAGCACACCTAGAGTTTAATCAGCTCATTAACAAACCTACTCACTCCAAAGGAAGAAGGCTAGACTGGCTGGCTGACCTTAACTGCCCCACCACCATCCTCAACAATGTTCCCTGTGCATGGTCAGATCACCACTGCATAACCTTCTCCATCAAGAAAAGACCCCCACTTCCACCCATTCGCCATCGCCCGAAATCCTTATCTAGGAATAAACACAATATAAAACTAGATAACCTTCTACCACTGCTACAGCCCATCACCGGCTTGCCCCACAACTCTAATCTGGACCCTTCCTCCTTGGTTGACCTATACAATGGCACCATAGAACAAGCCCTTAATCAAGTTGCACCACTGAAACTGACAAAGGCTAAACGGGTTCCCCATCTAAACAAATGGTTCACTGCCAAACTAAAACCATTACACAATCTTAAAAGATCATCTGAAGCTAATTCGAGAAAATCACTATCTACTCCCAACAAGGAAAGTTTCTCCTCTGCTGCGGCTACCTACAAAGCTGCCATCACCAATACCAAAAGAGAGATTTATAACACAAGAATTCAGAATGCTAAATCCGGCACAAAAGAGCTCTTTTCCATCCTAAAAGAAATTGAATCCCCAGCACCTCTTACAGAGGACTGCATTAAAGATAAAGCATGGTGTGCAACATCCAGAAAGCTCTATCAGACAAGCTAATCCTACATCAAAATAAAATTGAGTCAACAAAGATTAGCCTCACCCCTAGCACCCTCTCGAGCAAAAACGTGTCCCTGAATGCCCACCTGCCCACCTTTCCTGTCCTGCCCGTAACCATAGAAGAAGTGGTAAATATAATCTCGAGCCTCAAACCATCTAACCGTCAAGGAGACACATGCCCTGCTCCCATCATCAAGGAAGGTGCATCAGAATAGGCACCTTTCATCAAAGCCCTAATGATTTCAACCTCAAAAACTGCGAAGTTCCGGATAACCTTAAAGAGGCTTGGGTTATGCCCCTCCTCAAAAAACCCAACCTATACCCTAACATACCAACAAATTACAGACCCATAACAACTGTCCCCTTCCTCTTAAAAATAATTTACAGAGTTGCCTAACTCCAAATTCAAAAACATTTGGAAGACAACAACCTCCTTGGTCTGTGGCAATCCGGTTTCTGGCACAGGCATGGAACGGAACTAGCCCTCTTGGATTTTAAAATCCAAATGGATGTGGCTAAAGACAAGGACAATCTGGCCATCCTGCTCCTGCTGGATTTATCAGCAGCATTTGACCTTGTTGACCATCAATTTCTGACTGAACACCCCTCCAGAGCGGCAGCTTTTTCACCTAATGCAGCCAGCTGGATCCAATATTTTCTCAGAAACAGAACGACTAGAGTATTTGCATCCTCGGCAGCTTCCGAGCCAGCATCCATCCACTGCAGAGTCCCCCAAGACTCTTGTGTGTCACCCACACTCTGTAATATTTTTACTAAGCTCCTTTTTGACCATTTGACAAGCTAGGTGTCATCTACACAAATTATGCTGATGCCACACAGGTCCTCATCACACTCACTGGTTGCTATTAGAGAGACTCCAAAAAACAAAATGAAATCTACTTGGAAATTCAGGCTTGGATGGCTACTCATAGCCTTTGCCTAAATGATGACAAGACTGAGCCCTTGATCATCAGCACCCAAGCACATCTGAATAAACTCGACCACCGATATAATTCCTTTAACATTGATGGCAACATCATCAAAGTCGCTAAAGAGGTTAAAACAATTGGTGTCTACTTAGATTCCACCCTCTCCCTCAAAAAACAAGTTAACTCCACAGCCTCCTCCACAGCATACACAAACAAATTAATCAATGCCTGCTAACCCTTTCTATCTACAAACAGTTGCCTCACATTCGCCAGGGCCCTGATTTTATCCAAACTGGATTATTGTAACACTTTATTGCTAGGAACCTCTGAGCACAACCTAAATAGATTACAAGTTCTCCAGAACAACGCCCGTCACTGTGCATTGAACATACCATGGATTATATTTCACAAGTATCAGAATGAGCCCTCTCTCCTTTCACAGTGATACTCTTGCAGCAGATAAGTGCGTGCCTTTATACAACGTTGAACTTGCACCTTTATTACATACATATGAAATGAAAGATATGCACCAACATAGGAAATTGCCAGGTCATACGTGTAGAAACAAAAAAGGAGGGACATTTGATGTGGGAAATGTATTTTGTTTCGCTACTGCGTGAACCCTCTTCAGAAAACACTGAAATTAAAAATGGAAAAGCCTATTTTCCAATTAATACCTATAAAGTGTATTAGATTACAAAACCTAAAATATAATGAATACATTTCATATAATGAACAATCCATATTATATTATGAAAACATACAGAAACTGACTTTAACCATCCCAAATTTTTATTTTACAGCTTTTTTGTGAGATGCCCTCAAGAAAGCAACAACAGCGTGCCTTAAGAAAGAATTGTGTGCAGGGAAGTGAAGTTTTAAAATATAATATTTTAAAAAGTAGTTTTCTTAAATCTGTAGATACAAATACTGTACATAATACAACAATACCTGTTATCGATGCTACTTTTAAAAATCTGCAATTTCAAATAGAAGATGTGCCAACTGAACACATTGATAGAATCCAGAATGTTTTAATGAAAGTAAGAAATGAAAAAAAATATCAGAGCTGTTAGTAGCTAGTACAAAACCTAAGAGTTTTAGAAGAAAATATATGCAAATGTGCTATAACTTTGAAACAGAGGAATAAAGATATATATAGGAAAATGTATCACTCTTGAGTTTTTACAAATCATCAGTAAAAAAAAAAAGAAGGAGCCAGACATGTCATGTCATCAGTGATGTCATCAATTACATTTGGGATGTCATCATTGATGTTATGGGTGTTAGTCTTAGCAGTGCACAGTGGTGGCACGAGTTATGGTTGCTTAGATTACCATAACTGGCGAATTTCTGAGGTTTTTCAGTTTTTCCTGTTACCATAACATCCCTGTAACAAGGTTTTTCCAGTGAATTTTATAGGTTTTTACTAGTGCAATTCAACCATAACGTCCCTTTAATAACATTTTTTTCAGTGAATTTCATTGTTTTTTAGCAGGATACCCTTAGTTTGCAAAGAAGAACTTTGCAACAAAGTGCAACTGCTGGCACCATGTTAATGCATACAGCAGTCGCGGCCTGTACGTCTGCTACAGAGATTGTGTGGCATCCAACCGGCTGAGGAAGGCAGGTGCTCTCTTACATTGTGGTACCAATCACCAAACGCAAATAACATAGACAACCAGCACCATGTGCAAAAATCGGCAGGGGAAATATAGTAAATTTGCAAATTCTGCACTTAGGAAGCAAACAGGACAAAGGCATAGGGAGTACACCATAACGGAACGCATCAACAACAGAAGGGACGTCTGCCTTCACTAATCTTACCGCACTGCTACTTTAAAGGGGAACAAAGAACACACTGCCTGAGTAACTACTGGAAAATGCAAAGACCTGAACGTCAGTACAATGTAGTAAAATAATTGCACAGGTGCTGCAGAATGCAATAGTACGGAAGCATAACGTGTCTTAGTGTAATGCAGAAATGGCAAGCACCTTACAGTGGCAGGAAGAACATTTCCCTCATGACGCAAGTACTTTCTATATTAAGCCCATTGGTACGCACAGTGCTGTGAACCGTAAAATATGTAATATATATTGCTGCATGTACATCAAACACATTTTCTTTTCGGTAAGACAACACATAGGAAAGGAAAGCAAGGCAGTACAAGCGGCAACAATTCGACAACAGCATACGGGCATAAGAAAGGAAAGATATTCTGTGCATAGGGAAATGGACAACGTGGAAGTCAAAGTGGAGAAATTGCTGAACAATTGTACTGCTTTAAAGGTTGCATACAAGGATATAATTTGGACAAAATAACTCAGCACTGGCACACCTGCATGTGTACTCCTTCCCCATGTCGGAGCTCCCCATTCCCTCAAAAACTGTTTATGGGAGATGTTACGGTAATACATCAATTTCTTCCTCCCCTCACAAACAAATTGTGCAAAGCCCCATTTCTCCACAATACGTACTTCTGCTACCCCTTCCTTTCCAAATGGGGTGTGTGCATGTGTACAAGGAAACGATAATAATGAGAATGTTGCTGACTGTTTGACTGGTAATCTTTTTTACCTGAAATGGGGTTCTGACTCAGTGGCACACAGTCCTTATTGCAATGACTGCAAGTAAGAATAAGGTAGGTGTCCTATGCTCACTGCAGCTGTCCGGCCTATCCACGATGACAATTAAGGTATCTGTACACAGCCACCATGCTCCGCACGTTTGCATATTGTCCACCACCAATTCATGCGTGTAGGCCCGGACGTTTATGCATAGTGCAAATACACGCATGTGTATCTGTTCCTCTGTGTCCTGCGGACATTGCCACTGTGAGAAGGTTAATTAGGTTGGGGTGTCCACCCATGTCCTGCAGGTAGATATGCAGATACACATCCCACCTGCTGTACCCTATAAATGCCCAGCGTCTCCCTAAATTGATACCACACGTGTTGCACACTTTTAGTCAGTAGAGTAAATACAACGGTGTGCATAGGACACCCATACACGTGTGCACAACGTATTCCACCCAAAAAGTGTTCAGTGTACAGTCGTCCCAAAGGAGAACAGTGGCAACAACACCATGCGACCACACCCACTCTGGGCGTGAGCCCTTATTTCGGGGACAGGAGCCAGACCCTCGAACAGCGGGAAAATACAGGGTTCAGCAAACTACTGAGTGTTTTTCAGAAAGTAAACGCTTTCAGACAGACGACAATGTGCCATTGCACATGTATGTATGGTTTGGAACAATGTGGGCCTGCTTTCTGGGTGTAAGTTGTCTACAACAACCCTACAAAAGGGCACACCCCAGAGGTGCTGTGCATTCAGCTTTGCTGAACAAAGTAGCAGACCACATAGGTTTGCCCTGTAGGTAATGGTGCAACAAATCTGCTGTGCTCCAGTTCATCTGCAAATAATAGCAACCATGTTAGGTCGGCTGAGTATGCACGGTAATGGACAAAATTATGAACAGACCTTGCTGTGACACATGCAACTGCAGCTGCAATATTCCCCACTGTCCCAATCGCATGGGTAGCTAGCGGCAAAGGGGAGCAAGTGCATGTGTGTATACCCAAGGATGACAAGGGCTGTGTCCCAATGAAGCAGGAACATTCCTTCTTTCCTTTCCAGTTTCTTCTTTGCAGCACGCCGGCATTGCGTTCTGTTAAAAAGTTCCACACGCGTCCACCAATGATTTCGAAGAGCTCTCCATGTAACAGTATCAGTTCTGTACAACAGACCTCTGCGTACTGTAAGTGATTTCAATCTGGCAAACACCCAAGTCTCGCCAAGCATGTACTGCGCAACTGAAACCCTTATTAATTTTTATCTAAAAGTTCAATATTCTGATCGATATACCACTCATATCACACCCTTTTCCTGAGATCCCCATCGGTCACACTGAACCACGAATCAGGCTAGTTTGCAAAGTTAAATATTTATTTATGTATTTCAAATTTAATCACAAGGGGCCTCATTACGAGGTGGGTGGTAAGGGATTACCAACACAAGGGCACAGGTGCCGGTAATCCCTTACCGCCCTTCTACGAGTTCCCTTTGTGGGTCCTCCCTTAACGCCTGGTTCTACCAGGCGTTAAGGACGAGACCCGCAAAGGAACTTTGGATCTAATAACGGTAACACAATTTGCGGTACCGTTATTAGCGCCTTCCCCACTCCCATTGAGCCCTGTGGGGGCTCAATGGGAATGGGGAAGGGACCTGGTGAATGGGGAATTACCGATCCCCCCAACCTTGGAATGGGGCGGTAATAGCTTCATTCACCAGGGCAGAGTCGGTAAGAATTTGGAGGCAGCCATGGCACTAATAGCGCCATGGTTATCTCCAACCTCGTAATGAGGCCCAATATATTTTAATCGATCAACAGCAATCACCAAAGGGGTGACAGAACACTGAATAATATCTTTAATACACTATAAATCAAGGAATGAGCACAAAAACAAATGCAGCACAGAAAAGAATATGTGCGTGTTGGTTTGGACAGATGGCATTATGGTTAGAGGTTCCCCCTGCAACACCCCCTCAACCCCAATAGGCAATGTAAAGAGATGGGGGGAGAGAGCAGGTATTCAGGAATAGCACAAATCAAACAGAATATCAGCCCCACCTTCCCCCTTCAAACACAGGAGAAAAACGGAATTGACTTTTCAGCTGTCATAGTGGATTTGAAATTACATTTGGAATTGACTGGGCAAAAACACCAAAGGTGGTCAACATACTTAAATTGTTATAAAATATTATGGGAGCCGCTTTGAACAGTTGCACACAGTCACAAACAATGATTCAGTCCAAAGAAAGCATTTGAAATCTCAAAGTCCAAGTAAGAAACAATTTAAAGCTATTTCACACATGTAGAATTCTTTAAGAATTGAAATTCGCAACAAACATTTCCTGTGCGATATTCGCGATAATGGGAGAGAATTCTACAGGTAGCTATGGATATCAGGTACAAGTAGGCGTTGAAATTTCATTTCTGTCATAAAAACTGAGGGAGTTATAGAGGTTTTAGTAAAGGTTGTTTTTGTAAAATAGGAGCGAGAATGGAAAACGGAAATACACTTTGAAAATGAAAGATGGTTTTGATTCCACTAGATTAGGACTATGAAAAAGAAAATGTCACACGTGAATTTCCACAGTTAGGTGGCCAGCGTAACCCTTCACGTGTGATACTCTAGTTTTGGTTCTGGGATTTGCTTGTCTTACTCAAAATCACAAATGACTTATGATTGTATAAAACAAATGAGAAAAATCAGCGCACAAAAGGTACTGACAGTACTATGATTCTGAATTTACAGATATGATGAATTGAGATTGAGATGAGACTATGCAGAGATATTAGGGTCACTTTTCTTCCTATTAATACTTACAAAATAAGTTATTAGATTGGACTGTCAGTTCTGGTCATGGATTGGATCTGGTCTAGGAAGAACAGCACATCAAGCACGGGACTGGATAAGCTAGGCCGGTCACGTGATTTGCGCAGGATCTGCCCTTCTTGTTGTGGGTCTTTCAATCAGTTGGATAGTGAGTTCCTCAGGAAAGCCTAGTGGTGGCAATCCAGAGAATTTCAGGATATTGGTTCAAAAGGCCTTGTCCACACAGCGCTCCACTGGGTGGGTAAAATAAGTTTGAGTATTTGGGCCTTGCAGAAATCAATAGCTCTCTATTGCTGGCAAGAGTCTTGGCATCTGGATCTGGAAGGATATTAAATCTGGATGTAGAATGCTGGATCAGAGTGCTTTGCCGGAATCAGGCAAGTGAGTGGATCTGTGAGTCCCTATGTGTTGTCAGTTGTCGCTATTTATGCTTAAAAATTACATCACAAAGTGGGTGTATGGGCCGGCTTAGCTAAGTGTGCCCCTGTGAGCTGGGATAGGATCAAAACTTAATCTCTGCCTTGCATTTGGGTGATTGGTTCAAGGACGGATGATGTCATATTTCATGGTTTGCTTTACAGTCCTCAGAAACCTCAGTTTAGCCACTGGTCACAAAATCGGATTTTATACTAAACACATATTTCTAAATTGGTCACCTTTATACAAATCACACACAAAGATGCCATATTTTATGTAGCATCTGTTGCTCAAAATCCTGCAGCGGTGGAATCTTGTTTCAAGTTTTTACAGAATGTTGTCCTTTTCGCTATGAACACAATTTCCAAATTGTATGCAAATTTCCACAGATGTGTTTGTTTAACATAGGGATGTGTGTGTACATTTTCACAATTCTAACATTAATGCATTTTGAATGAAACCATATATATTGCCATTCCTGTCCACAACATGTCACACAGTTCTACCGCCTCTTCACACGTGCAGTCAAAAGTTAGATTAACAACTCTGTCCTTTTTATATTTTTCCCCACTTTGAATCACAAGTTATGAATCTTTTAACAATGGTTCATTGTTCATTCTTAACAGCAGATGGTCGCTTTGCTCCCCCCCTTTGTCTCTCCTGGGAGTCCAGTGCATCCCCTCCCTGGGGAAGTGACTTCCAGGAGCCATTTACAACCATCTTTTCCTTTTCCTCCGTTTCCTGGGCTGAAGGGCCTGTCATTGTTATTTCTCTTTCTATAGACAAAGGTCTGTGCTAACCCACAATTAGAACCTCCACGTGAGTTTCTGCTGAGAGGAAGGCCCTCCCCCTAGGAGAAACCTGCTTTTCAAGTTCTTGCAGCTCAGTGTTCTGATCTTGGTGGTCAGCCTTGATGGCCGTGCAGCTATAAACTACCTCCGTCCCCAAGTACCGCTCGAGCAGGTATAGAATACTGCCCTAGCAATCTTTGAGGCCACAGGTGTGGAGTGGCGCCGTTAGTCTGATACCGGGAACACCGGAAGGACCCCTGAGTGCTGTAAAGCAAATGTTAGGATCAGGTATACTTTGAAAGGAATGGCAGTGCAAGCAAACAAGGTAAAATGACAAAGCTTACCCCGTGGATGGTAGAACTGGTGGGAAACCTGAATGGGCAGCAAGGGAAGACAAACAGCAGGCTGAGATGTACTGCAGTTCCTCCAACCCACACCTGCAGCAAGAACGTGACCAGTTAGCGAGCCAATCCAAAGTCCAGGTAGTGAGCACAATAGTTAGTGAACCCCAAGTGGTTCAGGAGGCAAAGCGTGATAAACAGGAATCGTGTGGTTTGTAGTTCGCCAAGACAAAAGGGTAATCCAGAGCAGTACCAGGGCCAGAAAGGGAGGTCAAGAGTTCCAAGGGTCCAGAAAATACGTCGAGTCCAGAGGAAAATCCAATACAAGTCCAAAGCAACGTTCCGTGGTTGAGTTCCAAACTGTAGCAAGAAGAAATGAATAACGCCGAACAGTTCTCTTGTAGAAACAGCTATGAACCGCTGAGCGTTTCCTCTCGGCTCCTTTGGCGATGGAAATTGAGGTCACGTGACAAGGCACGTGACCGCACAGGAGCTTCACGTGAGGCCGGACGCCAGCAGTGATTGGTGTTGCCCAGTGTGTGGACGCCGGCGTCAGCGGCAGACGAAGAACCTGTGACTAATCACGTGATCGCCTGAGCGAGACGCGATCGGGTTCTCCAGTGCGCAGGAGCTTGAGCCGACGGCCCCGGAGACGTCGGGCATGGATGAGATGCCAGCGCAAGCGCCAACACGGAAATGGGCGGAAAGAGGTGGTCCTGCCCCCTCTGACATCCCGCCTGCAGTGTCTTCCCCGTTGGTGTGGGTGGTGGGTATGCGAACGGATGGTGTTAGGTAAGTGTCGGAAGGAGGGCAAGATTGAGGACGTGACAGAGCCCCCCCAAAGGCCCACGACCAAGTGGGCTCGAAGGGTTGTCACGGTGAAAACGGGCCAACAAACGGGGGGCATGCACATCACAGGAAGCAACCCACGACCGGTCTTCAGGGCCATAACCCAACCAGTCCACCAAATACTGCAGGACACCCCTGTGGACACGAGAACCCAAAACAGCCCGGACCTCAAACACATCGGGAGAAGAGACAGAAACAGGGGCAGGAGGAGACACCAAGCGGGTAGGGCCAAGGCAAGGCTTAAGGAGAGAAACGTGGAAAACCGGGTGGATCCGCCAAGCGGAGGGCACCGCCAGACGCAACGCCACCGGGTTCAGAACCTTGACTACTCTGTAAGGACCCACAAAACGAGGCAACAGCTTGCGGCAGCCAGGGATATGTAGGTGATGAGTGGACAACCAAACCCGATCCCCCACCCCGTAAATGGGCAGAGCAGCCCTTTTTTTGTCAGCCGCTGCTTCCATGGAAGCCTGTGCTTCACGTAAGTGGACCAAGGTATGGGCATGGACCGATATGATGTCTCGGGCACAAGCCGAAGTGGCGGGGGTGTTGGAAGAGGAAAAGTCTAGAATGGGGAGGGTACGAGGATGCTGACAGTAGAGTGCAAAGAAAGGTGATTTCCCGGTAGCCGAGTGCAGAGCATTGTTGTAGGCAAACTCCGCGAGTTGTAGCAGATTGAGCCATGTGTCCTGGTATTGCAGCGTCAGGCAGCGCAGATACTGTTCCAACATTTGGTTTACCCTTTCGGTCTGTCCGTCACTCTCCGGGTGATACGAAGAGGAAAATCAAGCATCAATGCCCAACAGAGCGGTTAGAGCCCGCCAAAAGCGGGAGGTGAATTGGGAACCACGATCAGATACCAACACATGGGGCAATCCAAAGAGACAGAATACATGCTTGAAGAAATGCTTGGCCAAAGCAGGGGCTGAAGGTATTCCCTTGCACGGTATGAAATGTGCTAACTTGGTGTATGAGTCAACTATGACCCAAGTAGTGTCAAACCCATGAGTGCGAGGGAGATCAGTGACCAGGTCCATGGAGATCGTATGCCAAGGTCGGGGAGGTATCGGGAGAGGAAGGAGAAGACCCAAAGGCCGACCCCTGCACGATTTGCCCTGGGCACACACCGCACAGGTATTAACATAGTCTTGTACGTCACGTTTCATCGTAGGCCACCAGCATCAACGCTTAAGGAGGTCTAAGGTGCGAAGTTGTCCAGGGTGACCATTGATGGCGGCGTCGTGGGACCAGGTCAGCGCTTGATTCCGGGTTTCACTTGTGGGTAGAAGGAGTTTTCCCCCGTGTATGAAAGGCAGCCCGTCTTGCATGACCGGGTCCCATTCCGCCTGTGACTGCGGGTACTGGGAAGCCCATTGTCGGATAGTGGATAACAAAGAGGGAGTCGGTGTGCATATACAGACTGCGTGATTTTTTCCCAACAAGGTGTCCGGAAAAGAGGGAAGGGTCTCACCCCCAGGTGAACGGGACAGGGCATCCATCGGCTTTGCCGTGTCCGACACCGGGCCTGTGTTTGACCACGAAATCATACGCGGCAAAGAAGAGATGCCACCGAACCTGGCGACTGTTTGTGCATTTCAAGGAAGCAAGGTCCTGGAGATTTTTGTGATCAGAGAACACTACGGTCTGGTATTTGGCACCTAGGAGGTGGTGTCTCCAGACCTGTAGCGCATCCTTAATAGCCAGCAGTTCCTTTTCTGTAACCGTGTAGTGCAGTTCGGTAGTCGTGAACTTACGGGAGTGGAACGCTACTGGATGCAAACGGTTGGTGGTGGGACAGGACTGGGACAACACCGCACCTAATGCATAGGAAGAGGCATTTGCTTCGAGAATATACGGAAGGTCGGGGTCAGGGTGCTGTAATACCGGAGCGGTGGTGAACAGGGTTTTCAGTGTATCGAAAGCGGATTGCTGAGCAATGGACCAGACATAGGGGACAGAAGGGCTAGTGAGTGCAGTGAGTGGAGCCGCAACAGAAGAAAACCCTGATCTGAATCTCCGATAAAAGTTTGCAAACCCCAGGAATGATTGCAGCTGCTTGAGGTTGGTCGGAATCGGCCATTCGTCGATCGCCCGAACCTTGGTTTGGTTCATAGGTAGACCCTTGGGCGTGATATGGAACCCTAGGAATTCGACTTGATCGGTATGGAACGAACATTTCACGGGCTTGGCGTAAAGAGCGTTGTTTTGTAGTTGCGACAACACTTCCCTGACATGTGTGATGTGTTCATCAAGGGAGGCGGAGAAAACTAGTATGTCGTCTAAGTAAACTACTACATAAGTGTTCAGAATATCGTTGAATATGTCGTCCATGAAGTGCTGAAAGGTAGCCGGGGCATTGCATAGCCCAAAAGGCATGACGGTGTGGTCGAATAGGCCTTGTCGTGGCAAAAGGTCGTTTTCCATTCATTACCGTCACGCATGCATATAAGATTGTATGCCCCGCGGAGGTCTAGTTTGGTGTATATCGTAGCATGGGTGAGTTTGTCCAGCAACAGAGTGATCAGAGGTATGGGGTAGCGGTTCTTCACTGGGACGGCATTCAAGCACCTGTAATCGACGCAGGGGCGGAGGTCCCCTTCCTTCTTCGGAACGAAGAATATACGACTTGCAGCCGGAGAGGTCGATGGGCGAATATGACCTAGCGGTAAAGCCTGTTGGATATACTCCTGCAAGGTCCGTTCTTCCATCCGAGTCAGAGAGTAGATACGACCCTTCAGGACAGATGCGCCAGGAATCAGGTCGATGGGACAGTCGTAAGATCGGTGCGGGGGTAGGCCCTCTGCAGACCTCTTGTCGAATACCGCCTGTAAATCGTGGTAAACCGAGGGTATCCCACCCGTGACAGCCCCTACGGTGTGTGTATCGTGGTGGTCAGTGCTGTCCTCTATAGCCAAGGATAAGACGCTTCCCAGGATTCCCGCGGGACTGGAAACCTGAGGCGTTGCCAGTAGGCAGTAGTGTTGACATGTTTCGGATTCAAATGAGATGTGACCCGTCGCCCAGTTGATGAGGGGATTGTGCAACCTTAGCCAAGGAATGCCTAGAATCACTCCAAACTAAGGGGTGGCAATGAGATCAAAAGAGATCGTCTCCTTGTGGTTTTCCTGAATGATCAGCTCCAACGGAGCTGTCTGTTGCAGGATCGGACCAGAAGCAAGAGACGTACCATCCACCGCCTGGACCGGTTCGGGACATTTCTTCGTGACCAAAGGCAGGTTTAGTGAACTGGCCAAGGCTATGTCGATGAAGCAACCTGTAGCACCTGAATCTATCACTATTGACACTGCGTGGGAACCCGTAGCGTGGTTCAAAAAGGCCTGAACTATCACAGGTCGCACAGGACCGAAAGTAGGTTCAGAGGTATTCCGTATAGGACTCGCTCCCACCTCTGATCTTAGGGGCGAGCCCGGGTTTCTGGTTTTCTGGTTTCTGGTTTTTGGGCGGCGAGGACACTCTTTTACGAAATGCCCGTTGAGACCGTTGAGACCGCAGTAGAAACAGGCATTGTCCGTTCTCCTGCGCTCTCGTTCGATATGTGAGATGGGGCTGCGGATCCCGCCTATCTGGATGGGTTCAGGTGTAGCATTGACCGTGGATGGGGATGGGAACGAGGATGATCCTTCCCCCCGTCGCTCCGATCGTCTGGCATCGACTTGTAACGTTAAGTCCACCAAATCAGCATATACTGTGGGAAGCGTAGGCACTACAGATAAAGCATCTTTCATGACCCCAGATAAACCCTGGTAATACACCACAGCCTTTTTATTTTCTGGCCAGGAGGTCTCAGCAGACAACTGATTGAACCTGGTGATGTACTCTATGAGGGTTGAACGACCCTGCGTGAGATCCAGCAGTTCCATGTCCCTAGACTGTGCTTTGTACCTGGTGTCGAATACTTTTGCCATCTCTTGGGTCAATATCTCAAAGTCGTACAAAGCAGGGTGGTTGCTTTCCAGCAATGGATTGGCCCATGTGGCGGCTACCCCGAATAGATGGGAGAGAAGAAAGGCTGCTTTTGAAACGGAATCGGGGAAAGCCTGAGGACGACACAGGAAATGCAGCTTACAGTGATTGATGAAGGTGCAGTATTTCTTTGGGTCGCCCTGGTATCTTTCGGGAGCTGCCAAGGGAAAAGGGTTTTGGATCACCACAGGGGCGGCCGGGAAGGAAGGGGGTATGACAGGAGGTCGGTTTTGGGGAGGAGTGGTTTCATCAAATTCAGCATCTGCGTGTAAGGGGTGGCGTGCACTTAGCACCGTGTCGAGGCGGTGGTGTAATGCAATAGTGGCAGCGGTCATATCAGCGCGTAGGGTTGCAGTAGCGGTTGCCATGTCGGCCCTGAGTGCTGTCACTGCCTGCATTAAAGCTGTGACGGGGTCCCTGGCTGAAGTGTCCATAGCTGGATGACCACGAGGCTTCACAGTCTGTTCTGATCTTGGTGGTCAGCCTTGATGGTCGTGCAGCTATAAACTACCTCCGTCCCCAAGTACCGCTCGAGCAGGTATAGAATACTGCCCTAGCAATCTTTGAGGCCACAGGTGTGGAGTGGCGCCGTCAGTCTGATACCGGGAACACCGGAAGGACCCCTGAGTGCTGTATACTTTGAAAGGAATGGCAGTACAAGCAAACAAGGTAAAATGACAAAGCTTACCCCGTGGATGGTAGAACTGGTGGGAAACCTGAATGGGCAGCAAGGGAAGACAAACAGCAGGCTGGGATGTACTGCAGTTCCTCCAACCCACACCTGCAGCAAGAACGTGACCAGTTAGCGAGTCAATCCAAGGTCGAGGTAGTGAGCACAATAGTTAGTGAACCCCAAGTGGTTCAGGAGGCAAAGCGTGATAAACAGGAATCGTGTGGTTCGTAGTTCGCCAAGACAAAAGGGTAATCCAGAGCAGTACCAGGGCCAGAAAGGGAGGTCAAGAGTTCCAAGGGTCCAGAAAATACGTCGAGTCCAGAGGAAAATCCAATACAAGTCCAAAGCAACGTTCCGTTGTCGAGTTCCAAACTGTAGCAAGAAGAAATGAGTAACGCCGAACAGGTCTCTGGTAGAAACAGCTGTGAAGCGTTGAGCGTTTCCTCTCGGCTCCTTTTGTGATGGAAATTGAGGTCACGTGACAAGGCACGTGACCGCACAGGAGCGTAACGTGAGGCCGGACACCAGCAGTGATTGGTGTTGCCCAGTGTGTGGACGCCGGCGTCAGTGGCAGACGAAGAACCCATGACTAATCACATGATCACATGAGCGAGACGCGATCGGGTTCTCCAGTGCCCGGGAGCTGGAGCCGACGGCCCAAGAGCCGTTGGGCATGGATGAGATGCCAGGGCAAGCGCCAACACGAAAATGGGCGGAAAGAGGTGGTCCTGCCCCCTCTGACATCCCGCCTGCAGTGTCTTCCCCGTTGGTGTGGGTGGTGGATATGGGAACGGAAGGTGTTGGGTAAGTGTCGGAAGGAGGGCAATATTGAGGACGTGACACTCAGCCAGGTTAATTAACTTCTTAAATCCAGAAAAACCCAAACTTGTTGCATCAAACATAAATACATTACTTTCTTGGCTTTACATCTTGGGGTCAAACACAACTAAAATCTGCATTCCTTTAGCAAAACTCCTTTTTATGTTTGCTAATCCAGTAGACTTTTTACTTTTGAATCACTTTAAAGTTTCACCAGTAACTCATCTGAATGCTGTCATTCAGGTAGCTCAGGGTACAGCACCGAGATTTTGACAGAGGCTGTCAGTTTACAGACAATCCAGTTTGTCTGATGAATGTTTTGCTCTTTACATTAGGACTTTGTATGTTCACAATGCTTCCTTCAATTATATGAATTTTAGCGCTAAGAAAGATTTTGAATGTTGAGAAGTGTTGTGTTATAGGCATTTTGGAGTTTTTAGCAACAAAGCAAATGTCATTTGTAGGCACATTGTGGGGTTTCATTTGCAAAGTGCTGCTTCTCTCTCTGTTTGCTGGTCATGGAGCCCACTGGCACATGTTCTGTAGGGTGTGCTTTATTCCACCCCTCATGCACCATGGCTGGCAGGTTGTGCATCCATTCTTTTGTGTGTTGCAAGAAGCGGTTTTCGTAGGTTTTTGGCACACACAAGGGTTTTGCCGCCATTGTTGCCATTTCTTTCACCATAACTGGCAGTGTGATGCCGTATAGCATAGCGGAGTGGGTCAATACATTCCACAGTACACACCATGCCCAGAAATGCTGTTGCGCAATCCCTGTGGCTCCACAGTCCTATTTCCATTGCCGCTATCCTGAAAAACCCCGGATGTGGCTTTCGTGCTGCATGCAAGTGCAGGGGCATACTGTGAAATGAGTGTTAGGGAAGCTCGTTATAAGAGGTGGCTCTTAAAAGAGCCTTTTTTTGTTTTTTTGTTTAAATGCTTATAGAGGAACACCTTTTTTTCATTTTTTATTTGATTTTGTGTTTTCTTGTGCAGACATTGTTACAGTAAACTCATCACCACATCTTGTAGATGGGCAAACATAACAGCATTACCAATGGACGACAAAGAAATGCCATCTGTTTGGGAAAATTCTGCATTTCTACAACTAATGAGGGGATTGTTGCAGAAGAACATCCCAGCAGCGGACAAAAAGTATTCATGCTTCTGTTGATGAGACACCTTCCTGTGTCTGGCTCGGAACAACATCCATGAGCAGTGGGCCACACTCTTTGTGGTGTTATCGAAGAGAACAGCACTTTGGTAGTGGGAAAAAGCCTCTTCATTAGCTTTAGCAACTTCTTTAATCGACAGAACAATCCTAAACAAGACATGTAACCCATTTGCATGTCACCGTAGTGGATGAAGATAACATCGCCTCTATGGAAAGTGGCCAAGTCTTTGCAAAGTGCATCCATGTCAGTGAAACTGTGCTTGCAGACACTGTTCCACAATGCAACCACTCCTTCCAACCCGTAATTTCCATCAAAGTTTCTTTCCAGGGCATACTTGCGCAGATCTAGTAGTAAGGCATCACCTATAGGCAACACAATGGGTTTCGGCATTTCAGCCAAGTTCACTATGCAGAGTATAATGTACAGCAGTTTGAGTGCCCCTTCCTGTGAAGCATACCCACAGTAACTGATTGGATAATCCCGAAAAGTCCCATGTGGATTGAACAGCAACGTAAAAAGTGCAGATTGTGGCACATGTGGTGCCCAAAGTACAGTGAGGGCCACAACCCAGTAAAGCAGGAGCAGTCCTTCTTCTCTTTCCACTACTTTTTGTCCAGCACTACCTCATTGGGTACAGGTAAACGGGCACACACGATTCCACCAATGCCATCCAAGACGTTACTGTTTCACACTGCCTGTGCTGCACAACACTTCATAGGTACCGTTAGAAAATCAGTCTGCTAGTGTACTGTCACTTACCAGCACATCCAGTACAAATTTCAGTAAGAGAGTGCAAAATGTGTGCATCCACATTCATCCACTTGCACACCCACTACCACAAATTGAAGGTACGGCAACTTTTTCTGCAATATGCCTATTACTGTGTTATAAGTGTCTCTGCGCTCTGTATCAGCCAGTTAGCAGCCATTACGTTCTTAAAAGCATATTGTTTTTTTACCCATCCCCTACCGAAAGTGACACATTAGTGATATATGCTTGCAACGTTCTCATTGACCCATATCATATAGTGTAATATTGACACAGGAACTCCCTGCTTTGCTTCCGACAATGCTACAAAATGTTTTCCCCACCTCCTGTATAAATCGTTAAAAAATGTCATCAATAGCAGCATTGAATGTATCATACCAAGGGAAAGCAACTTTCCAAAAGATCATTGTCTGTACAGCTGTACTCCTGTGTAGGCTGCACTATTACAGCAGGCTCTTTTCAAATCTGGCCCCTTCTACTCTCCGCCCTCTGGAATGCATCCAGAAGAGGAGTGCACGACTTGGGATGGCATCTCTCCTGCACTGAAATGTCGCCAATAACTCCCAGTGGCTGTGATGAATAAAATCAGAAGACCCTGCACTATGCAGAAGACCTTCTGGCCCCTGGTACCACAATACCTTCAAATCTGACTCCCTATATATCTGCCTGTGCAAGCTCTTCCCTCATCCATCTCCAACTCCCTCAAAGTCACACTCTTCTGCAAAAAAAACAGTTGTTGGTACACATGCTTTTTTGTCTGGGTACTCCCTCTGCAACAGACTCACTGCTTCCATGAAACTTGAGGGGAACCAAGTCTTTCCCTTAGTGTCTGCTGTTTTTGCTCATCTTCCCTGCTAACTGCATGATGTAAACTGAATCTACACTACTTACCTGATGACTCTGTGATGTCAGACTCATGTCACCTCCCCATTCCAGGCGAACCCCAAACACTGGCTTTCTAGCAAACCCAGCACTTGAGGACTGTTTCCTGTTTGCCTAGCAGTGCTTCCACCAGCTCGTGTGTACACTTATACGTGCACTTGGCGCATTTGGCCAATATTTTTACTTATAGTCATTTGTTCTTCTTCCCATTTACTGTATCTTCCCCTCCCTCCACCCATGCACTTGGGCGATCTAAGTGACACCTGGTTTATTAGGTTCTTTGTCTCTGCCTCCCCTCTGTTTGCCCTCCTTTGCCTCGTTGTGCTTTGCTAGACGTGTGTGTAGGTGCATTACGAATGCCGTAGCATACAATTGCACATCATATGATATACAAACAATGCATGCACACAGTAGGATGCCTACCACTTACCGTGTACACTGCAAAGTTGTTGTCTGTTTTCTGCACTACACCAATTACTGCACACTTTTCACAAAATATTGGGCAAACACAGCACACCTTGCATGTTACTAGTTGGAAAGAAATACATACAGTTGATGCATAAAACCAGGATGCCTGCTCCTTACATTGCTCACTTCTACCATAGCCTTCTGCACTTCTTTCTGCAAAGAGACCTTCTAGCACACTGTTTGAGTACACACCTGACCCACCAACCTTATAAACAGTGTCTTTCGCTCCACAGTTTCCTTTGCATGTCTCCCATCCAGAAAATGGATGTATGTAGCACGTGGAAGCGTGAAAGTACAACGTAAACCACAGAGTTTTCATGCTAGAGAGAGAGTGGGGTGGGGGGTAAATATAAAATAGGAGAGGGACTTGGGTCTGTAGTACTGTCTCAGAAAAGAAATGTTTTTGGGTTTGTATTGTCCTGTTTTTGTTATGTACTTGCTTGCTTACACATTTTTATTTTGTCTTTTGATGCCTTTCTGTTCCCTTCTCCTCCTCACATTTGTACGGACTGAATGGGCCTCATTACATGGTAGGCGCTAAAAAATGTGATTTACCGTCATGGCGCTATTTGCGTGTCCGCCATCGTAGGAGACCGCTAATAGCGTTCCATTACGAGTTAGCGGACACGCGCATAGGGCCATGCCGGTAAATGACCCTACCGCCATGGCGCAAAAGCACCTTACCGGCTCCGACCAAAGTGCTGATAGCACCTCCCCCCTCAGGCTGCACGCTATTAGCGGTCACCGCTGTTAGCGGTCACTGCTATTAGCGGTCACCGTAAAACACCGGAACCGGAAATAGCGTCATCGCACCGGAACGGGAAAGAGCCCGGCGGCCATCTTTAAAAACACAATCCATTGCCATCCCCTGCACTCAGGACCTGCAGCAACACCATGACTGGCAAAACCACATCCCACAAGAACAAACAATGCCCAAGGCCCTAAAGAAAGCCGATGCGCGCCAGCGCAAAGAACGCTTCTCAAACGAGGAATTGAAAATGCTGGCAGACACCCTGGCTGCAAATGCAGACGTAGTGTTCGCTAGCGACATGCGGCGCCCGGCACTCCTGAGAAAAAAGGAAATCTGGGCTGAGGTGGCGCAGAAAGTCAGTGCGGTGGGCTCCACCCCCCGCACCGTAAAGGACGTGCGCAAGCGGTGGGATGATCTGCGCCTCCGTGTACGCAGCATTTTATCGGCCAACAGGAATCTGGCCATGGGCACAGGAGGCGGAGGTGGATCCCCGATGAAGATGCAGGAGTGGGAGGAGACATGTGCCAGCACCATTGGCATAGAATCCATCGAGGGAGTGGGCCGAATGGAGTGTGGTGTGGCAACAACGTCAGACGGAGGTGAGTGACCACGCAAAACACAGCAATGCCAAGCATGAGTCCCTCCCCCAAATGTGAATTGGGAATCAGCTAATGGATGGGGTCATCACACACACACATGTACACAACCCTGCATATATGCCCTGCACATCCCCACACAACCACATGCATGCAGCACCTCACACACGTGTCACCCTGAAACACGTCCGGATGACCCACCCATCTGGCCAACAACCTGCAGGCCCAAACTAGATGTCCAAATCCAAAGAACTGCAGCAACAACAACATATGCATGATGCACATTGACACATCACTGATGTTATCCCTGTCTTGCTCCCCCACAGGGTCACAATCTGACAGTGAGGAGCTGGACTCTGCAACACAGGCCCCACCACCCAAAAAGCAGGCCGAGGAAAAGGATGCAGGCACCAGGCCCAGTACATCGAGGGGCACTGGGATATCTGGAGTGGCCCAGTGTTCAAAAGCCACCCACGCAACGACCACACCAAGGGTCGAAATGCCATCTGACACTGTGGCAGCACCCCCACCACCCACCCCCACCACTCAGGAGCCAGTGCCAGAAGGCATGCCGTCCGCAGCCAATAGCTCCGTCGGGGAAGCAGCAGCCACGGCACCTATGAGTGATGTGGACGACCCATGTCCGACACCGGAAGGGCAGCGTACACCCAGCACCCAGCTGTCCCCACTCCACAGCCCATGCAACACATCCAATGGCAGCATCCATGAGGTGCATGCCGGAGATGCAATGGATGGGTCATTCAGTCCCGTGGCGAGCTCACCTGATGTCGGCCACATGCAGCAAGCTGCGCCGAGGAGTAACAGGGGCAGGGCCGCAGACGACACCATGAACCTGATACGCCAGCGCCAGGAGGAGCTCAATGCCCTGGTTGCCCGGCAAGTGAGCGAGGCTGCCTCGACCAGGGAGGAGATCCGGGTGTTGTCAAGGGACATGAAAGCTGCCATGGACAGCAACACGACGCGCCTATGTGACGAGATGGCCGCTGTGAGGCAGGTCCTAACGCGCATTGCTGAGGCGATGGAGAGCATGCGTCACTCACAGGGAGCAGATCAACCAGCCACCCCCTCGTCTACTAGCTCCGACCAGACAACCATCCTGTGCAGGTCCAGCCGGTCCTTGCAGCGGTCAGACTCACAACCCCCCAATGGTGGTAGTGGAGGAGGGAAGTAGGGCCAGCCTGTCCCTGTTGACACTTGGGAACTAATGCAGCACTGATGTGCACACCATGTTCGGTGGAGTTGTTGGGGGAGGGGGGTGAGGGTGTTCGGTGGAGTTGTGGGGGGGGGGGAGGGTGTTTGGGGGAGTTGTGGGGGGAGGGGGGTGAGGGTTTTTGGGGGAGTTGTGGGGGGAGGGGGGTGAGGGTGTTTGGGGGAGTTGTGGGGGGAGGGGGGTGAGGGTTGTTGGGGTGGAGGGTACATGCACGTTGGAATGTCATAATGCTCAATACACACGTAATGGCATGGATAATCACATGACTGGACATTGATCATTGTGTATGTGTGCTTTATTGTTGAAGGGTGCACTGTGTTTATGTCCTCCATACACCCCGTGACCTGCGCTGAACACCAATTGCACCCTCCTAATCCATGTGCATCAGAAACAATGGTCTATCAGGTGCTGCCGCACAGCACGTCCCTCATGGGCATCGCCACCTGCATGACCTGCAGCCCCCTCTCCTCCATTCTCATCCCCGTCATCATCCTCAGACGGTGGTCGCAGTTCTATGTCAGGGGGCATTGGCACATTCCGTCTGATACACATATTGTGAAGCATGACACATGCCATGGTGATCTTGGCCACCTTCTCATGCCCGTACAGGAGTGCCCCGCCCGACCTGCTGAGGCACCGGAAGCGTTCCTTCAATAGGCCGAATGTCTGCTTGATCACCACGCGGGTACGGGTGTGTGCATGATTGTAGTCCTCTTCGTGCCTGTTCTGTGGGTTCCGCACAGGGGTAAGAAGCCACCTCTTCAGGGGATAACCTGCATCACCTGCATGGGTGCAACAATGAGTATGTGTAAGTGTCTACATAATGTGGAGCGTGCACATATCACACAAACAAACATTGCATATTCAACGACATCCACAGATCCAAGCACGCATGGCAATCAGGGTAACTGCAATGTGGGAAGGTGAGGTGGTCCTTGCAAGTGGACATGCACCATGCATGCATACAGCAGGGATTGCCATGTCCCGCCAGAGTTTAAGTGATTTGTGTTTCCTGGCCCTGGCAACGTTAGTGCCACACTGCTAGTACACTGCCATTCCTTAGTTGATGTCCCCATGCTGTTTGATGGCAATTCTGTGGTGGGGTACGGGTGTGCCTCACCACAATGGCTACAGGGGATCCATTTGTATGCACTCATGTGCGCGGACCATTTCTGATGTTGTTCAGCGTAACACAGGCCCCACCACCCAAAAAGCAGGCCGAGGGAAAGGATGCAGGCACCAGGCCCAGTACATTGAGGGGCACTGGGATATCTGGAGTGGCCCAGCGTTCAAAAGCCACCCACGCAACGACCACACCAAGGGTCGAAATGCCATCTGACACTGTGGCAGCACCCCCACCACCCACTCCCACCACTCAGGAGCCAGTGCCAGAAGGCATGCCGTCCGCAGCCAATAGCTCAGTCGGGGAAGCAGCAGCCACGGCACCTATGAGTGATGTGGACGACCCATGTCCGACACCGGAAGGGCAGCGTACACCCAGCACCCAGCTGTCCCCACTCCACAGCCCATGCAACACATCCAATGGCAGCATCCATGAGGTGCATGCCGGAGATGCAATGGATGGGTCATTCAGTCCCGTGGCGAGCTCACCTGATGTCGGCCACATGCAGCAAGCTGCGCCGAGGAGTAACAGGGGCAGGGCCGCAGACGACACCATGAACCTGATACGCCAGCGCCAGGAGGAGCTCAATGCCCTGGTTGCCCGGCAAGTGAGCGAGGCTGCCTCGACCAGGGAGGAGATCCGGGTGTTGTCAAGGGACATGAAAGCTGCCATGGACAGCAACACGACGCGCCTATGTGACGAGATGGCCGCTGTGAGGCAGGTCCTAACGCGCATTGCTGAGGCGATGGAGAGCATGCGTCACTCACAGGGAGCAGATCAACCAGCCACCCCCTCGTCTACTAGCTCCGACCAGACAACCATCCTGTGCAGGTCCAGCCGGTCCTTGCGGCGGTCAGACTCACAACCCCCCAATGGTGGTAGTGGAGGAGGGAAGTAGGGCCAGCCTGTCCCTGTTGACACTTGGAAACTAATGCAGCAGTGATGTGCACACCATGTTCGGTGGAGTTGTGGGGGGAGGGGGGTGAGGGTGTTCGGTGGAGTTGTGGGGGGAGGGGGGTGAGGGTGTTTGGGGGAGTTGTGGGGGGAGGGGGGTGAGGGTGTTTGGGGGAGTTGTGGGGGGAGGGGGGTGAGGGTTGTTGGGGTGGAGGGTACATGCACGTTGGAATGTCATAATGCTCAATACACACGTAATGGCATGGATAATCACATGACTGGACATTGATCATTGTGTATGTGTGCTTTATTGTTGAAGGATGCACTGTGTTTATGTCCTCCATACACCCCGTGCCCTGCGCTGAACACCAATTGCACCCTCCTAATCCATGTGCATCAGAAACAATGGTCTATCAGGTGCTGCCGCACAGCACGTCCCTCATGGGCATCGCCACCTGCATGACCTGCAGCCCCCTCTCCTCCATCCTCATCCCCGTCATCATCCTCAGACGGTGGTCGCAGTTCTATGTCAGGAGGCATTGGCACATTCCGTCTGATACACATATTGTGAAGCATGACACATGCAATGGTGATCTTGGCCACCTTCTCATGCCCGTACAGGAGTGCCCCGCCCGACCTGCTGAGGCACCGGAAGCGTTCCTTCAATAGGCCGAATGTCTGCTCGATCACCACGCGGGTACGGGTGTGTGCATGATTGTAGTCCTCTTCGTGCCTGTTCTGTGGGTTCTGCACAGGGGTAAGAAGCCACCTCTTCAGGGGATAACCTGCATCACCTGCATGGGTGCAACAATGAGTATGTGAAAGTGTCTACATAATGTGGAGCGTGCACATATCACACAAACAAACATTGCATATTCAACGACATCCACAGATACAAGCACGCATGGCAATCAGGGTAACTGCAATGTGGGAAGGTGAGGTGGTCCTTGCAAGTGGACATGCACCATGCATGCATACAGCAGGGATTGCCATGTCCCGCCAGAGTTTAAGTGATTTGTGTTTCCTGGCCCTGGCAACGTTAGTGCCACACTGCTAGTACACTGCCATTCCTTAGTTGATGTCCCCATGCTGTTTGATGGCAATTCTGTGGTGGGGTACGGGTGTGCCTCACCACAATGGCTACAGGGGATCCATTTGTATGCACTCATGTGCGCGGACCATTTCTGATGTTGTTCAGCGTAACACAGGCCCCACCACCCAAAAAGCAGGCCAAGGGAAAGGATGCAGGCACCAGGCCCAGTACATTGAGGGGCACTGGGATATCTGGAGTGGCCCAGCGTTCAAAAGCCACCCACGCAACGACCACACCAAGGGTCGAAATGCCATCTGACACTGTGGCAGCACCCCCACCACCCACTCCCACCACTCAGGAGCCAGTGCCAGAAGGCATGCCGTCCGCAGCCAATAGCTCCGTCGGGGAAGCAGCAGCCACGGCACCTATGAGTGATGTGGACGACCCATGTCCGACACCGGAAGGGCAGCGTACACCCAGCACCCAGCTGTCCCCACTCCACAGCCCATGCAACACATCCAATGGCAGCATCCATGAGGTGCATGCCGGAGATGCAATGGATGGGTCATTCAGTCCCGTGGCGAGCTCACCTGATGTCGGCCACATGCAGCAAGCTGCGCCGAGGAGTAACAGGGGCAGGGCCGCAGACGACACCATGAACCTGATACGCCAGCGCCAGGAGGAGCTCAATGCCCTGGTTGCCCGGCAAGTGAGCGAGGCTGCCTCGACCAGGGAGGAGATCCGGGTGTTGTCAAGGGACATGAAAGCTGCCATGGACAGCAACACGACGCGCCTATGTGACGAGATGGCCGCTGTGAGGCAGGTCCTAACGCGCATTGCTGAGGCGATGGAGAGCATGCGTCACTCACAGGGAGCAGATCAACCAGCCACCCCCTCGTCTACTAGCTCCGACCAGACAACCATCCTGTGCAGGTCCAGCCGGTCCTTGCGGCGGTCAGACTCACAACCCCCCAATGGTGGTAATGGAGGAGGGAAGTAGGGCCAGCCTGTCCCTGTTGACACTTGGGAACTAATGCAGCACTGATGTGCACACCATGTTCGGTGGAGTTGTGGGGGGAGGGGGGTGAGGGTGTTCGGTGGAGTTGTGGGGGGAGGGGGGTGAGGGTGTTTGGGGGAGTTGTGGGGGGAGGGGGGTGAGGGTGTTTGGGGGAGTTGTGGGGGGAGGGGGGTGAGGGTTGTTGGGGTGGAGGGTACATGCACGTTGGAATGTCATAATGCTCAATACACACGTAATGGCATGGATAATCACATGACTGGACATTGATCATTGTGTATGTGTGCTTTATTGTTGAAGGGTGCACTGTGTTTATGTCCTCCATACACCCCGTGCCCTGCGCTGAACACCAATTGCACCCTCCTAATCCATGTGCATCAGAAACAATGGTCTATCAGGTGCTGCCGCACAGCACGTCCCTCATGGGCATCGCGACCTGCATGACCTGCAGCCCCCTCTCCTCCATCCTCATCCCCGTCATCATCCTCAGACGGTGGTCGCAGTTCTATGTCAGGAGGCATTGGCACATTCCGTCTGATACACATATTGTGAAGCATGACACATGCCATGGTGATCTTGGCCACCTTCTCATGCCCGTACAGGAGTGCCCCGCCCGACCTGCTGAGGCACCGGAAGCGTTCCTTCAATAGGCCGAATGTCTGCTCGATCACCACGCGGGTACGGGTGTGTGCATGATTGTAGTCCTCTTCGTGCCTGTTCTGTGGGTTCTGCACAGGGGTAAGAAGCCACATCTTCAGGGGATAACCGGCATCACCTGCATGGGTGCAACAATGAGTATGTGTAAGTGTCTACATAATGTGGAGCGTGCACATATCACACAAACAAACATTGCATATTCAACGACATCCACAGATACAAGCACGCATGGCAATCAGGGTAACTGCAATGTGGGAAGGTGAGGTGGTCCTTGCAAGTGGACATGCACCATGCATGCATACAGCAGGGATTGCCATGTCCCGCCAGAGTTTAAGTGATTTGTGTTTCCTGGCCCTGGCAACGTTAGTGCCACACTGCTAGTACACTGCCATTCCTTAGTTGATGTCCCCATGCTGTTTGATGGCAATTCTGTGGTGGGGTACGGGTGTGCCTCACCACAATGGCTACAGGGGATCCATTTGTATGCACTCATGTGCGCGGACCATTTCTGATGTTGTTCAGCGTACATTTCAGTTGTTATTTTGATATGCATGTTGCTGATTTGTGTAATGGGGGGAATGGTGTGTTGTGCGGTGTGCATGTTGTTTGGAATGGCCTGTTTGGCGTAATGGATTGATATGTTTGCCGTGGCACTCACTTCCAGCATGTGGTTTTGTCTCTGGTCCATTGTGGGCTGCCTCACTGTACAGTGATGCAAATATGTATGTCCATTCTTCTCATGACACCAGTTCCCGCCCAGTTCGAGTATGCATCTCCCCCCCCCCATTCACGGCCAGTTGGAGTATGCATCTCCCCCCCCCCATTCACACCCAGTTGGAGTATGCATCTCCCCCCCTCCCCCCCATTCACGCCCAGTTGGAGTATGCATCTCCCCCCCCCCATTCACGCCCAGTTGGAGTATGCATCCCCCCCCCACTCACAATCCACATCACACTGACATGTGGTCGGCCTGCTACTCACCAAGTAGCCACGAACGTTGTCCAGCATGTCGCTCCATGTATCGTGGTATTGTCGAGTTCCGCAGGACCATTGCATCATGGGTTGAACCGGGATATTGGGCACAGCAATGTGTGATGATCTTATTGGAGTCACATACCATTTGGACGTTGATGGAGTGGTATTGCTTTCTGTTACGGTACACTACCTCATTGGCATGTGGGACCACCAGTTCTACATGGGTACAGTCGATGGCCCCGATGCAACTTGGGATGCCTGCCAGTGAATGGAAGCCAACTTTGGTGTTGGGGATCTCCTGGGCAGTCCGTGGCATGTATATGTGTTGACTTGTGTGCTGCAGGAGGGCATCGAGCACCTGGTTCAGTGTGCGTGAGAATACTGGTTGTGATATGCCATGCATCTGACCTACCGTATGCTGGTAGGTGCCTGTGGCCAAGAAGTGGAGCACTGTTACTACCTTCAGTAGAGGGGGGATGGCAGTACGGATGTCAATGAGACTCACAATGTTGTTGTATATCATGTCTACTATGGTGGTGATGGTATCCCAGTCCAGACGGTACAGGGTGTGTATCTGCTCAGGGGTTAGGTTGACTGGACTGGCTCTGATCCTGGGAATTGGTGGCTGCCTCTGTGGTATCACTAGGTGCACTGGTGGTGCTTGCTGCACCTGTCTTGCCCTCCTCCTCCTCCTCTTCCTCCTGCGTCTCCTCTGTGATGCCTGTTGTTGTAGCTGCTGCACAGCAATCATGTCCTCTAGCCCATGTAATGCTGCTAGTATTACATCCATCTTGGTGTGGGAATGGGTGTGGGGAGGGGTGTGGTGTGCTCTTTTGTGCTGCCAGTCTCCATTGCCTCCACCTGTGCTGATTTAGTCCACCTGTGGCAGGTGGGAACTCTGCTGTGCTCTTTTAACGTGTGGTTCGAGATGCCCGTATTAGCGCCTTGCCGGTAAGGATTCTTTGGGTCTACTACATGCCGGTATTGCCATGTACGCATGGCTCGTGATGCCGTGATATTAGCGCTATGCCGCTATTTCTGGTCTGAGGGGCCGCGCGCTCACGGACTTGCCGCTAATAGTGCCACCGTACTTTACGGTGCCGCTAATAGCGGTATGTCCGGTTCGTGATTGGGGAGGGGATTTACCGATACCGGTAATCCCTTACCGGTAACGGTATGTCCCTACCGCCTACCGTGTAATGAGGCCCAATGTCAACACTTCTCTTACAGTTCTACAAGATTGTATGCTATGCTGCGTGCAGAGTGGCAAAAAAAATCAGCATTGCCAATGGAGGTCAAAAGAATTTCACTTCCTTGGACCAACTACAAGTCTTGCTCCTTAATTCTGTCATAGTCGGTGCTGAACATCCCAGCACTACACATAAAGGCACACATACTTCTGTTTATAAAACACATGCTTCTGTTTATAAAACACCTTCCGACCAAAAATCTGGTGGTCGCAGCTTCCCTGTCCTAGCAGCCAAGTTGTCGAATGCGCTACCTAATCCTCTCAGAGCTGAACCCTCTTTCCCAGCTTTTAAGCACAAAGCTAAAGCTTGGCTGTCCACCCACAACTCCAGATGACCATTCTTGGAACCTGTACCTACTACAATATCGGCCTTGTATCATATCCTGCCATTGTACTCTTGTATAGTCCTGTGTAAACTCGCATATCTCTGGATATGCAATTTGTATATTCTGTATATTTAAGGTAAATGTTTCCGCCTATAACATGCCTGTAACTAAGTGATGTGCCCGGTTGCCCTCAGTCCTGGTGCGCTATACAAATAAATAAAATACAAATACAAAATAAACCACTGGCTGTGGGCAAATTACACCCTAATGTGCAGCACGTGCAATTACATACACCATGTGCTCGGCAACATATCTCACTTTGTTGTTCCACCAAGTGTAAAATGCTCTGCGCACCCATTAATCAAAGGTCACCATCCTCAGAGAGAAACAGAGGTAACTCTGCATGGCTGCCTGATGGTATGCAGGCTGTCGTCGTCAAGGGATAGGCTCTTAGGTGCATAACCAATGGCCTATGGCCCTTGGCCATGTACCCAATACAGTAGGTCTTACCTGCACCCAGCACTACAAAATGGCCTCATGAAAGAGTACATTTATAACATACCACAATCCACAAACATAACATATGATGGGTGGTGAAAAGGGCAACTCATGGCAACCACAAATAGCGCCATGTGGCTCCCTAATGTCTAAGGTGGTGGCATAATGGGTCCCATATGATGCAACCACCTCTACAAGGTCCTGAACAACCATTTGTTCAACGTCACCACCATCGGAGACATGCATACTTAAAACTGCATATCTGCATTATGTTGGCATGCTATGGAGCAGGCCTAGCCTCTTCGGTGACAGGAATAAATATTGCAGCCTATAAAACTCTAATGTTGGCGCTTCCTCTTTTTAGTTTTAGTAGTAGTTTAAATGGAGGTGATTATGTTGATCAAACACAGATTATAGTCATGAAAAATCATGGTTGTCAAGCACAAGTACTTCCCAAAATGTGTGGCTGCCACACACGCTAATGGTCACAATATATATTGATGAGAAGGAAACTCACGTGCGCCAACCTGGTTTATGAAATGTTTGTTGGTGAGTCAATTAAAGAAATAGTAAATGGAAGCTCACTTGAAGTCAAAAAAGGGGGGAATCCAATGTTATCTGTTGCATAAAGAATAATGAAAAGATTAGGTGTTACATCACACCTTAAATTGTATGATCCAATCAGAAAAATGATGAATATAAGTTTCCACAATCTAGCTTATATAGCAAATGACACTCTCAATATTCTCAGCACGTGTTTCCCCATTGGTTGTGGCAATGGTTCATCAGGAGAAAAAGAGGGGGTTTTCCTAATTTGTTTCTTATTTTGTCCATTGAATAGGTTTTGGATGATACAGGTGATCGCCGGTTTGGTAATGTGCCAAGATAGGCTGTTTTTCCTGAGAGAGAGCTCTTTCTGTGTCGCAAAAGTTCTTCTAAAAAGGACATGCCTGACATTCTGATGTTGGAACAGGTTGGGTTTGTAGAGGAAGATGATGTTGAGGCCAGTTCAGTTGGAGTTGAATCTTAGTCGCTCGTGGTTCATATATCCGATGATGATATGTGCATAGAACCAATGGTGCATACTGCACTACGACACTTACTAATCTGCGCAATGGACACTACGCAAACACATAGAAGAAACATTTGCACTGTGACCTCTTCCATACGTACACTATTCTGTTAATACACCCAGTGGACAAATTGCACAAATGTTCACTGCACCATCTCCACCCATACACCGACAACTGTAGGTTGTTCTACCAATCACCACACACATGCAACAAACATTGTGTGCACTGCAGCCAAACCGCACACAGTAAGCAACATTGTGGCCCCTACTTTCAACCAGTGGCTATTCCTTTTCAACTAGTGGACATCATTTTCTGTGCTAAGGCTGCAACCATGCACCCAAGTGCTTTGGACTTACCTCACAAAGCACAACATAGTATACACTATGTTTAAATCCTCTTGTCTCATGCAATACACTCCCCTTCTGCAAATGTTCCTGCCACCACTCATGACAGAAAGGCATTGCCGCTCTAGCTCGCATGCCATAACAAAGGCTACCTACAGTGACCACTCAAGATGTTGCCTGTTGAGGTATTCCAATAATTGGCGGGGCATACACGGATGTTGGTGGCAGACCACCGTCTTCTTGTATGAAATATATCACATGAAGCTCTTCTCACTCGTGTACCCTTTCCATCCCTTCTTCCCATCACCAGATGCCGTACACAATGTTTTTTAGATCCTTTTGACACTGCATACCTTTTCAACCAGCGGACATCATTTTCTGTGCTAGGGCTGCAGCCATGCCTCAAAGGGGCTACAGACTTACCTCACACAGGGCACCATAGTACACGCTATGTTTAAATCCTCATGTCTCGTGGAATGCACTCCCCTTCTGAAAATGTGCCTGCCACCACTCATGACAGAGAGACTCCGCTGCTGTAGCTTGCATGCCATTAAGAAGGCTGCCTACAATGGCCACACAAGATAGTTGCCTGTTGAGGTATCCGCGCATTGGTGGAGCATGCACGGATAGTTCTGGCAGACCACCATCTTCTTGTATAATGATATATATCATGTGAAGCTCTTCTCACTCCCCACCCTTTCCATTCCTTCATCCCACCACCAGATGCCGTACACTATGTTCTTCAGATGCTTTTGCCGCGGCATTGTCCTCTGATACAACATACCGCTGTCGTGGAACACTTTTCACACATCCCGTCACCGACCCTGCAGTGCAATCAAAGTTTTGACCATTCTGCGAACAGAGAAATGGGACGCTGGAGCGGAGCAAGATATGAGTTTAGAGCGCACACTGCTACTTACAAGAAACCCAGCCACTCACACAATAGCTTAGAGAATTGCACACACACTGCAACACTATCCTCCGAAACAACATGGCAGAGTTTCCCAAAATCTTTCACGCACAGCATGCTTCCCTCCAGCCAACCACCGGCTGCGTCCACTGTTCACCGACAGCACGGCGTAGCGCATGCCAATAAGACTTCAGTCCATGGAGCGAACAGGGAAATGGGTCCGCACAGCGGACCCAGATATCTCACATTTTTTGGGACGTACATTTCAGTCCTTTGCAACAAAAGGACTGGTCCGATGTCCACCAAACACACATAAGCACACTTTCTGACCCAAGCCCCTGCTCCTGCCACCAATTTGGTGCAAATCCGTCCAGCCGTTCGGCCTGTAGGCATGTGTAAAGTCTTTCCCCATTCAGTCTATGGATATGAAAAATGTGGCACCCCCTTCTAACTCCCCCCCCATGAAACTCACCAAAGTTGGCAAAATAATTCAGAGCCGCCCATATACTTTTTCTGCAAAGTTTGGTGAAGATTCGTCCAGTGGGAGCAAAGTAATAAGCCGCCGAAAAAGTGCTCTTACTATGAGATTAGGAATTTAACCATAACTACACGGCCGCTACCACGGGCCGTGCAATATTTATATATATGTGTGCAATGCTCCTATGTATAGACACAGATTTGTATATTTTTTTATATTAATATTTACTACAGCATCAGCCAATGAGTTCCAGGATTATGCCTACGTGGCTAAGGAAAGCAACGGCTGGGCTTGATCTATCCATGGCTAAATGGCTCCCATGTTAACATAGTAACCACAGTTCTAAACAAACATTTTGGAATAAAATAATTTACAATAGATATTGTAATATATTATTGCAGTTTGTATTCAATTTTATCTATTTTTGTAACTTAAAGGGTGGGCTTTCAAAGGGCAGTTTTGGGGGAAGAAAAGAGGGGTTGGAACAGGGGAGGAAAACACATAAGGATGACATATATAACAAAGGGAATTTAAAGAAAAAGAAACATATTTTTGGGTGTTTTCTTTCTTTTTATTATTTCTTTTTTCAAAATAAAGGGGGAAGAACATTCCCATAAACCTAAGGATGACAGTTAACCTGGTGTTCAGAGATTAACTTCTCCCATTCCTTAGTTGTGGCACCTCCCATGGCTACCCATATGAGGCATCGTCCGCACTGGACTCTCATTACTGAGAGATCAGGAGCTGGTAACACTGTAGCTTGTGCAGTACAAACTGCTGCTGAAGTCGAGGCTTCATTGAGGTTCGTTGATGTCCCACTGGTGGAGGCAGGTGCAGCAGATGGTGCTGATGTCCGTGCACGTAATGCATAACACCAATGCATTTTTATTTTGTCGTGCTTGTGTGATTTCATAGGCATCATTCACATCATGCAAATGGACTTGCACCAGATGGTTTATCATTATTTATGTTCCTAGGCTTTGTGAGGAAACATTAGAAGGGCCTGTCATAGAGTTTTCTTGCACAATGTGCAAAGTACGTCCTCTGCCTCTTTTTCAAAGGGTTTTCTTTCACCTTGAAGTATCGCCAACTGTCTCTGACGGCCTTCATTCCAGTTGCTTTCTTTCTGGACAGATGGGGGACCCAAGTGACATCGTCATAACTGTTGCTACTAAAAGAGGAAGAATATGTAAAACCAAAAAAATGACAAAACTAAAAAGACAATGCCTCAAACAATGAAAAGCTTTAAAAAAACAAAAAAAGAAAAAAAAATAACAAAAAATGGACATACTGAACAAATCACAAAACAAGGGCAAAGAGGATTAGGAGGAACATGGGTAAAAAGGAAGAAGGATTAAAGTGTTAAAGTGCCAAAATATCTTGCAGTTACTTGGGTAACCTTTCGCTGACAAGCACTGATACCAATGATCAATATAAACTTATTTTGTTGTGGGTGGGGTGATTATTTGTGGCTACACACCGCATTGTGCCCTGATTGGAAACTTTTGCACACGCAGCTGTCATCATACGGCATGGGCATATCCACGTCTATACATTGCAATGTGTGACTGGACCTTTCGTTGATGCGGATATGAGTCACGTGTGGGCATGGAGCCGCAGCATGTGATATGATTAGGTAATTTCGTATGCATGGATGCCATGGGCGTAGTCACTTCGATATATATCATGATGTGCCAATGGCTCTTTCGTTGATGTGACTAGATGGATACCGCAGCCCTTATTGTGATTGGCTGTTAAAAACAGGCACATAGCAGTGTAGCCTTGTCAATATAACTTTCAAAGTGATTGGGCCTTCCATGGACATGGCTACTGCCACGTGCAGGCGCTATTCCTCATTAGGCGATGTAATTGGTCAATAAAACAGGTGCAAACACATCATGCGCTTGGGCGTACCCACCCGTACGGAAATACATTCTGATTGCTATATCGCATAACCACAGTCATACCCCTCTACCAAACACCTTCTTCATGTTTTCTGTCATTGTTTTCATCTCTTGGGTGAGCATTCAGGAACTTTTAGAAGAAGTACCTTGATTTATCCATTCCTTTTTTACCGTTCTTCTTCATATAACTTTGCCCATTGTCTTGTGCTTTGTAGTTTGACCGTTTTTGTCATTTTAGCTTTTTATATATTTTTAAGTGTTTTGACATTAAGTGGCAGCGTCTTATTCGGACTTTGTATGTTTACAGTTTTTATTTGGTCCTGCATTTCAATATGACCATGACCAGCCGTGATGACGAGGTGGTGTGGGTAGTTTCAGCTTTACCACCGCAGAAGAAGTAATGTGCGCAAAACAACATAGCTGACAGTTGGCAATATTTCCATGTAAAGGACCAACATAGCAAAAAGGAGATCAAGGAGGTCTTGCGTAATGTATGCAGTAAGGTTTTGCGGAGGGGCCTTTCACACAAGCCATAGCAAAGCTTGAAGACATTGGCCTTCATTCCGAGTAGGGCGATGAGGGATACCGGGCACCGGTAAGGAGACTGGTGCCGGTAATCCCTTACTGCCCTACTACGAGGTCCCTTAGCGGGTCCCTTCCTTAACGCCTGGTCTGACCAGGTGTTAAGGACGGGACCCGTTAAGTGACCTGGGCGAAAATAATGGGCTTGGCATACGCCGGCCCGTTATTTGCGTCCTCCGCATTCCTATTGAGCCCTACGGGGGCTTAAATGGGAATGGGGAATGGTTTGGTAAATGGGGACTTACCGGTCCCTCTGAGGTCGGAATGGACCGGTAAGTCCTCATTGAACCAAACCGGAGTTGGTACCGGTATGGGAGGCAGTCATGGCGCAAATAGCGCCATTACTACCACCATACTCGGAATGAGGGCCATCGTCTTTAATCCAAAATCTTGTTTATGTTCATTGGGATGAAGTGGAAGAATCCTATAGGAATGCTCATGTAATCAAGCACATGGATCAAGATCAGCACAGCTGTATTTGTCATCTGTGCCAGAGACTTCTAACACGATTAATATTTTCCACCATCTAACACCCAACCTCAGTCCAAACTGCCTGCACCTGATCTTTCTAACTTTATTGTGAAGTGCAAAACATGTTACAGCTTGATTGAGGTGGGAGGTGGCACACTAAAAGGTTTGAGCAAGGCTTATTCAGAACATACTGACAATTGTTAACCCTAGGTATATTTTTAAGTGCCCATTATTTTCTATCCCTATTCTTTGTTATATGTACACAACCCAGTGTTTTCCCTTCCCAGGTCCTACCTTTTTTTTCATTATTCCCCAAAACGGTCCTTTTAAAGGCCAACTTTTCAGTTATAAAAATAGACAATAAAAACACATACTGTAAATATGGATCAAAGAGTTTAATTGACCCTTTCGGTAGAGTGTGTGTTAAAATAAATGACATACCCTAATGTATTTTACTATAGCTGCATTTATCACATCTTGGTGCCGCAGATAGACCCCCCCTGCCATTGCTGCATTTAGCCGTGCATGAATTTTAATAGCCGAGTTTATAAAACTGATTTAAAAAACATATGTAGATATATATGTGGGCAGTAGTCTTGTGAAGGTTTATTTTAGGATACATTGAGTGTAGTCTTTGTACACAGTTACTATAGCACTTTAATACGTTTCTATTCATCAAGGGTACATATAAATGTAATCACTTTAAAAAGTTAAGTAAATATGCAAACCACGTTTTTTAAAGAACAGGTTTATTTTGGGGGGAATGTGGTTTCACAATTTCTTTTTATTTTACTTTGTACAAATGATACATCATTTTCATTAGCCCAATTGTCTGTATTATTAACTTCAATTAAGTATGGAATAAAAAAAACCTTGAAATTCAAGGAAAAGAAAACATTAGTTGTAGGGATGTTAAGGTGAGAACTTAATGCAACACCTTAACTTCATGCACCCTGTTGTGCAGCCTATGACCAAAGTGATAACATCACAGAACACATGACTGATGACATCACCACTAACATTACAACAGTATCTGGCATTAAGCATGGACAAATATGTTTTAACACATGAATGGGTACTCAGTTATGATAAAAGTCAATGAAATGTAGCTGCAGGTAGAATACAAAGCATTGTTTAGGTTATTATGTTATTGTATTTTTGTATTTATATGTGATAAGTAGTGCTTAAAAGGAATGCTTTGGGGTATACTGAGTGTAGTATTTTAGCACATTTGGAGTACTGTTTTGATGTTATGAAGCAACACCGCATTTCCTTCAACGGTTAGGTGTACTCGATCATTTCTATAGAAATTGGACAAGTAGAACTGTATGTTGTTGTTTAAAATCCATAATTGGCTGTGGTCTCTCGTAAATGTTTAAACTACTTTATTAACATTTATCCGTGATTTCTCAATTTTACCATTAAATATGGTGGTCCATCTTCATGTTTGCCTGTGAGTCAAATTGGAAAAGATAAAGATGGTGTGAGGACATTGTTCCATTAGTTTTCCCATGCCTTGTTTCATCATTAAAGTGAGAGACACACCTCATACATTCCCCAAATCATTGTCTCCACAATAATAATCATGAATTAGTATGACATCTGGCTGCCCTGTACTTCTCAGGCTTAACAATGTTGGAAAAGCTGGTAACCAACGCATTCCCAAACAATTTCATTGTAAAATCTCTCAAAAGTCGGTCCATGTTACTATTTAGTTTTGCACAAAACGCAAGTAACCAAAATAGCCAATTGTCTCTGATCAGCTAGTTTTCAAACCAGCCATTAAAACTGCAGTCGTTCTCTGTTTCCAGGGAAATTATTCCTTGTTTGAATTTCTAGTAGTTTGTATGAGCAAGTTATGCATGACGTGTGTGTTTTTGAGTTTGTAATGTGTTGATGGTACTGTTGTCATCAGCCTGCACCTCAAGACTAGCCCCATTAACATCTGTCTCCGGACCATTCCACAGCGTATTGTGACAATTAAAGTCACCACAAAAAACATACCTGCTCCTCTGCCCCAAGGCATGCTGCCATGCCCCCACATCAAGAGGCCTACACGGAGTATACAATTTCTAAACAACCAACACAACAACACCCACAAACAACCTCACACCAATCATCTCCAACTCCCCATCAAATCAAGGACAGAACATTTAATATCAGTCTTCAAAATGCAGACGACTCCTCCATGACCCGCCACTCAATCCTTCCTAAACAACACATACCCCAGAAAGCAGAAATTAATACCCTCTCTCAACCATGTCTCCTGAACACAGACAACATCATCACCCACCCTCAACAACTCCTTCTTCAACTCCTACCCATTCGCCAACAGACTCCTCGCATTCCATTTCCACAACCTCCGACTCCTGAAATATCAGAGAAGGGTCGGGAGTTTGGTTGTCAGGTGGGATTCTATGCAGATGATGGTGTGATTTGGGTTTGGGTAAGGTGGGTGGAGTGATTCAAGGAAGGTTGCAGGAGGCTTTGGAAGTAGTGAAAGCGTGGTGTCAGAATTGGGGTTTTACGGTGTCCTACTCCAAAACGGTGTGTATGCTGTTTAACAGGCGATGTAGTGGTGTCAGTTTGGATTTTACGTTGAGCAGGGCTGTGTTGGTAGAGATGTCAGAATTCCGGTATCTTGGGGTGCTCTTGGATGAGCACATGTCTTTGAAGTTACAAGTGGAGAGGACGGTGGCGCAGTGTAAAAGGCTACTTACTTTGTTGAAGGCGGTGTCGCGTCAGGAGTGGGATGAGGATGTTGAATGTGGGGTTGGTCAGGAGTGTAATGGAGTTTGGAGTTCAGCTGCAGAGTGTTTGTAGTCAGGATGAACTGAGTGTATTGGATGGTGTCCATGCAAGGGCGATGAGGATTGTGACTGGGACGGTTCGCTCTTCCCTCATGGAGGCTGTGCAAGTGCTGACAGGGATGTTCCCATTGGTCTTAAGAAGGGAGGAGCTGAGTGCTATGTATTGGTTGAGATGTAGGTCCCTCAGTTTTTGGCATCATGTGATGAAGTGTCTGGTGGTTAATTGGCTGCATGTCTATAAGAGTGGGAGCTGGGAGAGGAAAGGGTGTACTTATGGGTTCCATGCGTACAGATTGGTGAAACGATCGTGAGTGGCAGAGTCTTGTATGATGGAAGATGTGGATAGAGTGTTGGTGCCTGTTTGGATGCGGCATGATCCACTTAGCTGTTTGGATTTAGCGAAGGTGGTGGTCAAGAAGAGTGGTGATCAGGGGTGTTTAAGAGTTTGTCTGTGTAGTATATGGGGGAAAGCTGGCACTCAGATGTATACGGATGGTTCCAGGGGTCCAGAGAGAAACAGGGTGTTAGGCAGAATCCTGTGCAGTGCCCTTAGAGACCACTACACACAATTAAGGCTACAGGTGGTGATACAAGTTTTACCTTTGGTACAAGCCTGTACTACTATGTCATAGTGGTAGCAGTGGCGGAGCAGCCAGGCTTATCTCCAGAGTATTTGAGCAGTAGCAGCGATTACACAAAGGGACCACAATTACTGTGACTCAAGCAAACACTGACTCAAGGTTTCAGGTAGAAAAATATAAGTACATTGATTTTTAAACCATTTGTTTGAAACACAACTCTTATATTAAACTTCAATAAAAACCACACGTTAAATATACTGCAACTAACCAATTCACTTTGTACAGTAAGTCTCAGGGTAATTACCAGGTGTTAGAATGAACTGGTGTTAGGCACAAAAACATGTTACCACGGATATGATTGCAATCACTTTTTGATAGTTCGGTCTATTAAACAAACGCGTATCCGTGACATGCAATGCTACTTGGGCAAAAACACACTTAGCACCTGAGATACCCAGAGGGAGTTGGAGGCAAAAATCACAGGCAATATTTTAGTTAGGCAGGCAGCATCAAGAAACATTCAGAGACAGAAGTTCAAAAGTCAAAGGGCCAGAGCCAGGGTCGAAAGACACCGGGGCGAGTTGCCGAAGATCACGCGGTCTAACAGTTCATGATTCAACAGAGCCAAAAGTACTTCGATATTGTCAATGTTCGGAAGCAAAAGTTATAAGAAGGAGGGAAGACAAGGTCAAGCCTTGGAAATGAAGAAAAAGGGATTCACCCAGTTTCCTCAACAGAACACAGTACCTTGTTCCAATGGTGCAGCTTGTGCCCTGGCGGTTGTTCCTGTTGGTTTCCCGCAGACCCACGATTCCTGGAGCTTTGTCGAGAAGGAGGACATCTGAAGGGGGTCTGCACCACACAGGGATGAGGCCAGCAGCAGTGACACGGAATAAAAGGTGCGCTCCTTAAAAACAGGAGAGGCTCTTCCGGTGGCTATCCGGACTACTACAGCAGTGTGCAGCGATTTTGACCACAGAAGAGGATCCTCTGGCTGTAGAAGATGAACTGGTTATCCCCACCAAGCTCAAGGGAAGAAGACTCCAGACTGGATCTTCTCTGAGTTGTTGAAGGGCAGATAGCTGAGGACTGCAGCAGGGCTTCACCGGGACGAGTGGTTGCAGTAGCCATTGTTCTCTCTGCTTCTCTTCGGTTCCTTGTAGTTCCAGTGGCGACTCTCTGACTTCTAGCCCAAGAGACCTGCCTTTTAGGCAAAAAAAAAAACATTCACGCAGCCTGGCTGTCAATCACCCAGCAGGGGGGTTGTCCAGCCCGGACAACTACCCTGGCCAATCATGACAAAGTGTGACTTGGGTTTCCTAGGATACCCTGTGCAGGGGGTGACTACACCCCTCCCTCACATTCAGCCCACCTAGACACCCAGGCACCTTGGTGAGGGCTTCTGGGCAGAAGCCCGCCAAAAGAAAGTGAACAAATAAGGCAAACCTAGTTTGCAGCGCAAAGTAAAATACAAGAAGGACTTTAACAAAAAGAAATGGCGAATAAACCCAACCGGAGCCAAAAGAAAGACGATTTGGTCAAGCGGGTTTATGTTCGAGGCTAATATAATAACCAAGAACAGTACCACCTTTATCTAATATAATCGCGGTAGAAATGTTAGGGTAGATACCACTGCCACCAGGCAAGTCTAAATGTTAAAAGAGTGAAACAATGCTCTAGAAGGTACAGATAAAAAAGGGAAAGGGATACGAGTTAACCCTTTCCAGTACTCCATGGAAGATGGGGTGTACTGGATTTGTGGTAGATTGACTAAGTAAAGTTAATGGTAACTTTACCCTTTTCTGGGGGACAGTAGTCACTTCAGAAATGGAGTCGAGGGAAGCCTCAAAGACAACCCTGTGCCACGGCACTGAAGGTGCTGTGTGACACACACAAAGAAGGGGGCTACTGAAGTGGTGTACTTCAGAGTCCACAATCACAAAAACAGATGGAAACACATAGATAAACACAGGTAAGAGTGGGGGAAAAGCTCTCACTCTTACCAGGTGGAAAAAAATAAACTCCAGAAGTCCAGCAAAGCTGCTGGGGGACTCACTAGGTGAGGGAAATTAGCCATAAATGATAATTCTGCCTAACACAGGGTTGGTATGGCTTGCTATTTCTGGGCAGATGAGTTTTGAGTGGCTAGGTTGTTGGATGATGTGGCCATCTTCACGGCGCAGTTGATGGCTGTTAATATGACACTGCTTCAGATTATGGGGAAGCAATTGGCTAGGGTGGTAGTGTTTGTGGATTCGATGAATGCATTGTTGGCTATCAAGGAGGAGAATTTTGATAGGGGGATATAGTTATGCTTATTAGACAGCGGTTAGAGGAGTGTGTTGTAGGGGGTACCGTGGTGGATTTGGCTTGGCTCCCCAGTCATTGTGGGGTTTTGGGTATCAAATTGGTGGACAGGGTTGCATATGGGGCCACACTGGGTGGGGAGGTGGATTTAGAAGTCCCATTGAGAGGTACAGGTGATGGTGCATGGCAGGATTAAGGATATGTGGCAAGATCGGTGGGATATGAGTTTGAAGGGGTGCCAGTTATATGCAGTGTGCACGGGGTGCATGTTTGGGTTTTTGGGGGATGTAGAGTCAGAACAAAGGGAGGACATGATTTTGAATTGCCTTAGGGTGGGTCATCCGGTGTTGGCAAGGTGGAAGTGTATGATGGGTAGAGTTGCCTTGCCGGCCTGTGGGGCTTGTGGTTGCCCAGAGACGGTGACTCACTATATTTTGGATTGTGTGAGGTTTCACATGCAGAGGGAACTGCTCAGAGTTAGGATGAGTGGCAATCGTGTGGTTGTACCAGTGTTAACTGATTTGTTCTGTTGGAAAAAAGCAGTGGAGGATAAACAGTGTATGTGCCTTCTTCAGTTTGTGTGGGAGACTGGGAAGTGGGAAGATATCTAGTGGTGATGGTTGGCTGATTGGTGAATATTTTGGTGAACATCATCTAGTTAGATCGAAATCGCCAGCTGTGAGTTTCTGGAGTCATCCCAACAAGAAGAAGGAGAAGGATACACTGATCAGGTACTATCCATGGACTTAGGCACAATACTGGTCAGTGGCCACACTCTTTGGCTGTGCCCACTTTATATTCTAATATAGAGATGAGCTACTAGCCATGGCCTTTGACCATGAGCAGTTTGTACATCTTTTGACCATGTCCACTGTGTATATTTTATAATAATCAAATGCAATAAGTGATTGACTCCGGACGTGCAGACTGTATTGTACAACTCTAACCAGCCACTAGCTATTGCCTTCGGCCGTGCCCATTATATATTATATACACTAGCCAGCTACTAGCCACGGTCTTCAACACAATACAACCCAGTGGCCATGGCCTTTGACTGTACTGACTGTATATTCTAACATATTAATGGGCACTAGCTATGGCCTTTAGCCATGGCCACCGACTACAGCTGTGAACGTTGCTCACTGTATATTTCTAAATAGTGATGGGCTACAAGGCATGGCTTTTAACCAGATTTGCCATGGCCAAGTCCACGGCCAAAATTGTTATTAAGATAATCAAAGTTTTAATGAGATAACATATAGCTGTTATGTCTAATTCCATTATTGATGTAATCAGTTATTGTGATTCGTGTTGTCACCAGTGATGCAATAAGTGGTGTGATTTGTAATGTCTGTGTTCTCATGCATGCAATTAGTGATGTCATCACAGTGGTCATAGGCTGCGCAACAGGTGGTGCGAAGTTAAGGAGGCTTTAGCTGAATTTCAGGGGTTTTGTTGCATCAATTTCTCCCGTTAACGTCCCTGCAACTAGAGTGTTTTCCTTGAGACGATGATATATGTAAATATTTTCAATTGGGTGTTTCTAGGAAATCCATACTTTGGAGCAAGTATTTCACATTCAGAGAGGCCTTCTTTGGAGGTTGCAGAGGGTAGGAAGCGGTGGGGGGGCACTAGTGGGCGGGTTGAAGGGAGAAGCTCAGCAGCACTCCAAGTATACATCTTTTGCCGTGGGGTGGAAAGGTAGGGCAATAGGCAGGGAACTTTCGTTGAGATGTGGGAGACAGGTCAGGCAGGAAAATAGGCAGGGGGTTTGTGGTTGTGGGGAAGTAACAATCCATGTTGAGGTCTTGTGTTGTAGGGGTCAGGAGGCTGAAAGCGTAGTAAGGATTTTGTTATATGAATGGATGGTTGTACGTTTTTACAATGAACTCTGATTGGCCATTGTGAAATTTGGCCAATCCTTTTTTGCGTGGAATTCCTTTTTATGCATTTTGGTGCAGATCCTCTGCCTTCCGCTCTCTCCCCCACTAGCCCGACTCTTTCCTTGCTATATTATAAAATAAAAAAACGGTTGCCCAATGTATAATGTCAAACCAACCCATGGTCATTGTAACCAGGGCATTCCTGGGGAGACAGACAACATGAAGGGCTGTTTAGTTGAGAGAAAAGAACACAGCGTAGGGGTTGTTTTTGCTGTGGGAAGCCAGGGTACCCTGTAGGGGCCTTTTGTTGTCGGAAAGGGAAGCGGATTGTAGCTAGAGTCCTTTCATTAAATGGGGGGCACCAATAAGGGTTTGTGGAGGGAGGCGAGGCATTGGTCTAGTAGGCAGTGATGCAGGAGGGCTGAGGTGAAAGTGTGGCCTGTCTCCGCAGATATGTACAGAGAAATGTTTCTGCTGGCTTGTCTTGCGTTTATTTCTAAGAGCCAAGCCAGACCCCCTGGCTCATATCTACACATTATGGCTCATATCTACCCATTAATTTTCTGGATACCCCAGCAATACAGTGCTATAAAAAGATTGTGGGGAATAGGAGGAGGACAGGGAAAGCAGGGGAGGGGAAGATGAAAAGGCGAGAGGTGCGTGTGCTCCTTAGGTTTGAATTGGCGACGATGTGTTCCTTGAAGATCAGGCTGTTCTGTCGCATCCTGTAGTGCAGGAGAGATGGGGCCATCTGACCAGCGTTGCTTTGCTATTCTAGCGTTTGGGTGGGTAGCAGGTGGGAGCCTGTGTTCAGATTTTATGCTGTTCTCTTTCGGCTTTTGGTGCAGTGGTGGGTCCCCGGACGACTAAGGTTTTCAGCCAGGTAAGATAAAGCCATGTGTGTCATCCTCTTACGTGCGGTGCGCGGAGTAACTTCTTTAATATTTGGAGTGATGACTCATACTTGCCAACATGACCCATTCCAATCTGTAGATGCGTATCCGGTCCTGTTTTTTTTTCTGTTTGCCTTCTGGGATTTTGAGTTCCACTTTTTCCAGTGTAAAACTAGTTTCAGAATGCAAAGGGGAAAACAAGGACCGGATAAGCGCCTACAGATTGGAATGGGTCAGGTTATGTTGGCAACTATGTGATGTGGTCATAGTCTTCATCATGATACGGGTGTGCTATTGAGCGGTCTGTCTTCCCTGAATCGCAGCCATTTTCAAAATGACAACCACACGTGAACATGAAACCACTTGGTAGCTTAATTGCAGGCCCAACCAATGCCCATCCTTCCTTCGCCCCTTATAGCTCTTTTTGTGGTGGTTAGGCGAATGGGTGTCTGGCATCGTCGTTTTTGGCACTCGGGTGATGGGTATGCCTCGATTACCCCTGTAAAGTAAAGCGAGTCTTTCTGACTCTACCCAGGTGCTTCACACCAGCAGCAGCGGCTGGGGCTTGCAGACAGGCACCCCGCACAGCTGCGTACTGCTCGCTGGTAATTGCTTCTTTCTAATTTATGAGAGTGCAGCTCTTCGGAAGTAGTCCCGAACGCTGGTCGTTATTATGAAGGTAAATTAAAATACAGCTGTGACAGATATTGTATGTAATTAATGTTCCATTAACCTTAAGCATATTAACGTGGATACATTATGAAGGTCAATCGCAATAAGGGAGCCGTGCTCGGCGTGAATTGCAATGAGCCCGAGCCATGTGGCGCAGTCCTCTGGGAATGTCCAATGGAAACCAGCAGCAGGGACTGACGGGGAAGGAGGGGAAGGAGGGGGAGGGCGCGCGCGCTATGCTCTCTACACATGTATTATTCATGGACCAAAAAAAGTGGCACGGGTCAGTTTCTGATGGACAGAACGACCTCGACATTTACCAAGATCACTGAAACAAATCATAAAGGAATGGAAAATGTGATATTTTAAATCAAAGTGCAAGCGTGTCATTGACAGGTTAGACACCCCTCAGTGCTCTACAGCTCCTCAAGAATAATATGCTCGATTACTACAGAGCTCCTTCTCAGCTCCCTTGGAGATGTTATGACTCACTTTAATGGCCCTCATCTGTAGGCCACCCAAGAGTAAAGGACTCAGTGGCCACTGCTGGTTTTCGAACCTGTGTCCTGCTTGCTGAACACAGACGCCGCAGGAAAGTGCTTAACTTGATGACTTCTCTCAGTTCCAGCTGTGACTTCAGTAGCAGTAAGTGCAGGTTACTTTCGCACACACAGTCAATACTTGGGGCCTCATTAGGATGTCCCCGGTCTAATAAAAGTGCTGGAAAAATTGCTAGAAATTTCAGGATAAGCATTTTTACTGGACCGGGGAAATCTGATGTTGCCGGTGGGGGCGCTTACCTACAGGCAGGCATGACCTGGTAGATCAGCCCTCTTCCATAAAAAAAATAGCAGAATCACTGGCACCTGTACCAGCTAGAAATCGCATCCCATGGCGTCCGGAACGTCATGGAATGGGAACTTACTGGCATCTCCGCCGCCTGTAATATCTGGTAATACGGGATATCGGGTGGCGGAAATGGTAAGGCAGTTGCGCTGATATCCTGCCTGTAATTCTGCACCTATACTGGCAAAACTGTAATGAGGGCCCCAGTCTCACTGTGGAGGAATACCTTCTAGGTGTAAATGGTCACACCAAACATTCTTATCATCCATGTTAGGTTAATAGTTGTTATACTGCACCAGTCCACACCAAAGCTGACTAACAGCACCAAGACATGTTATGTGGCTTAGTGCCCCCCTGGCTGGTTTATCCAAGCATTAGTCTGCAGCAGAATGGAAAATAATTCTGGATCTCTTATTTATTTTCACATGCCTTTGGCATTAGTCCATTTTGTTCACTTAAGGAAGACTACACATTCCAGAATTCACCTTTTTAGGGGAGGAGGCGGGACTACTGGAAAAGTGGTCCCTTAGTAACAATGGGTTAGGAAGTCACCCTACTATTCATGTAAAGAAACTTGTTTTTCAGTGTGTCAAGTGTACTTTTTTCTCACACGTTTTTCATGCACGACATTAAGAAATTATTAATGTGTACCTAAGCAGCTAGGAACAACCAACAAGGACTATTTTCTATGCTGTCATCTTTCCTACAATTTACAAAAGGTATATAGAACTTTAAATAATTTCTACTTTAAGATGCAATTCCACATCTGCAGCCCTGGTCTGTCTCTGAGGTAGCTTGAATGGTTTTAATTTGAGTACATGGTCCATCCTTCGATCACGGTCGCTCAAGCCATGTTATGTTTTCCACTACAGAAAGCTTCTATATGTCTCATCTACCTTGCGTTTCGGCATATATACATTTATTAATAAGCAGTTTACTGTATCTTCTTTGCACATATGATGTATTCACATCCTATCACATTATTCTTTTGTTACCTCAGATAAATCCTCATTCTTGGAGCATATGCATATCGTTTTACTAAGTCTCAGTATCTTTCCTCTTTGATGTCACTCTGCTCTTGTCAGTTTTAACTTATAGCTCTATGATGTCCAATGGCGGGGGCAGAGATCCTTCCACCCTCTCAGTGCGTGGGTACATTTGGTGTGGTTGTCTGAGCGCATATATCGTCTCTCATGCACTGGATGCAGTATTGGGATATCTTGTATCCCACATAGGGTTCTTCTCCTACTGTTCCAATGTGACGGAGGTGAGGGGGTGGGAGTTAAGGATAAAATGTCCACCTGCTCATCTACATGGTGCTAATGGTAACTGATTTTGGTTGTAATTTGACGAATTTACTGCTGAGTTAGTGCTATTCTTGGAATGAGACCCAATGTGAGGTCTCTGTTCGTAAGACAGATATTAGAGCGGAGACATGCGTTTCTCCTTGACCATGCACAGTCTCTGACCTCGTATAATCAGAGGCCGTTGTAGTGCTGGATATCTCGGGGGGCCAATTCTGGAGCAGAGTGAGGGGTGCAGGTTCTAAGCACTTTCAATCTCAGGAATTATTTGTAATGTACATCTTCTGAAATTATAAGAATGTATTCCAGTTTTTAGACACACCTCTGAAGGTAACTTTTCTGTTGAAACAAAGAGGTGATAGCTGGAAGGTTTAGACTGAATCTTAACCACTGACGTTGCTCTGTGCAACCTTCCAGACCATCCTTCTTCGCCTGCTAAGCCATTACAGAAGGGGTAAAACCATATGCAATTCAGGCTTGGTCCCACCCCAAAAGGGGCAGCCAAGCCCAAACTGCTAGGTCACATCCCTTCTGCACGAGACCACAAGCATCACCAAAAATGTTTCGGCCTTGTTGGGCCTCATCGGTGAGGAGTAGCTTGGGTCTCTAGGCCCAGCAGGCACGGGACCCACGTCTGGGCATACCCGTCCCACTTGGGGTGACAAAGCAAAAACAAAGATGTGATAGCTGGAAGGTTTAGACTGAATCTTAACCAACGGCGTTGCACTGGGCAACCTTCCAGACCATCTTTCTTCGCCTGCTAAGCCATTACAGAAGGGGAAAAACCATATGCAAATCAGGCTTGGTCCCACCCCAAAAGGGGCAGTGAAGCACGAACTGCTAGGTCACATCCCTTCTGCACGAGACCACAAGCATCCCCAAACATGTTTCGGCCTTGTTGGGCCTCATCGGTGAGGAGTAGCTTGGGTCTCTAGGCCCAGCAGGCACGGGACCCACGTCTGGGCATACCCGTCCCACTTGGGGTGACAAAGCAAAAACAAAGAGGTGATAGCTGGAAGGTTTAGACTGAATCTTAACCACTGGCGTTGCTCTGGGCAACCTTCCAGACCATCTTCCTTTGCCTGCCAAGCCATTACAGAAGGGGAAAAACCATATGCAAATCAGGCTTGGTCCCACCCCAAAAGGGGCAGTCAAGCCCGAACTGCTAGGTCACATCCCTTCTGCACGAGACCACAAGCATCCCCAAACATGTTTCGGCCTTGTTGGGCCTCATCGGTGAGGAGTAACTTTTCTGTTGAGGCATCACTTAGAAGAATGGGGAGGGTCTCAACACATTCCTGAGCTTTTTTCTGGAGGATTAACTCTGGAAACGAGGCAAAGGCAGTACTCATTCCATGCAAGCCTTGGGCTTTCTGTAAATGCATCATATTTAGGGATAGAAGTCGGTGTTTACCAAACATAATCCATCCCATTTCATGCCCAGGATCGCTACACTCAAATCTTTGGAACATTCTTTTTCCTTTCCCTTTCCCAGGGCACTTCTCATTAATGATCGGTAATGGAAACAGTCCTTTCTTTGGAATAAAATATCATTAACTTGAGCCCGCTAATCTATTGGGTTGGCCTTTGGAAAGCAAATCATTGTTTGTGACCTATTGCCGTCAGCTGTTTGTATGCATAGCTCTTCTACTATGTAAGACAGGAATTAGCTCATGTTACTGGCAGTCTTATTTCACACTCTCGAGTCTTACTAAAATAAGCTCACACGCTCTGAAACAAGACATTTTCCACAGTTTCAGTAATACCAGGAAAGCAAGAGTAGTGTTCACATCCTCATTTTCCTATTAACTGCCCCGGTTCACATTATCAAACAACATCGGACAGTTATGACACACATGCGTGCCATCCTGTTAAATGTAGGGGCACAGTTCTGCCCCTAGCTTTTGTGATTAGTAAGCGACGTGGCCCCCTGATCTGGAGTCATACATGCCTTGTGTTTGTGTCTCCAGGCAGGACCTTATGTATTTCGTTTTAAACTCAGTATTCAAACAGGTCCCAGTTGTATTTTTTTAATTTTTTTATTTGCTATTCCGAACTTAAACAATCCCCTTAATGTGCATCGATCACTGTAGATAATTACTCAGATTAAAGTTACTGTTTTTTTTTTTTAATGTAGTTTTAATGTTTGTAATAAGGGGTTAATTGTTATAAATCGTATCAGCATTTAAGAATTCCTTGTTATTATTGTATTACTCTATGTCTGATTTTACTATGCAATTACTTTTATAACGATATTAAAATTCTTTGAAATAAAGGTTTATTTAATTTGGACAGGTGGTGTATAAATCATGCCCATTCAGTCTTTGGCTTGTTACTGAATATGTCACATCCGCAAGAGGCGTTTCCGCTCTGGAAGTGTCACCACCTTTTATCATGTGCTTAATGCACGTTGTCTTGCTTCCAAGACAAAGGCGTTGCCCCTGAGCTATCCTCCCTGCACACACCTAATGCCTTTTTACTTCTTTGATACGTTTGGATAAAAGTCATGTGCAATTATAAGGCACAGTGAGTTTAGCCGGTTGACAGGACTGGGGTCAGGGTCCACTTACTTGTCATTATGCCGCCATCCATGCTGCACAGGGCGGCATAATGGGGCTTGTAACAAGTTTGGTGGTATCTCGGCTGTAAATCCACCAAGATACAACCAAGCTGTATTAGCGTTACCTTCACTTGGTCCAGCGGTATTACCGCCGGATTACAAGTGACCGTAGACAGTGTTAGACCCCATTAATTGGAATCCATTGAATACATGGGGAATTCTTGGGCAGAATTACCGCTGCGGTAACACCAACATGGCAATTCCACCGCAGTAATTATGCCAAAATTTGGAAGAAACCTGAGGGGAATCCTCTAGCTTTCTTTCTGCCAAAGTAATAGTTGGGCCGTGCGATAATGCAGCGGTATATGGTAATACCACTGTATTTTTTACCTGCACCGCCCAACTTGTATTGAGCCCCAATGTTCCTTCCCCTAAAGCTGCACAAAGCCCACAGCAATCCAGATAACCTCTACATTTTAATTCTATTTTAGGGACTATTAAGGGAATGCTGATCACTGTTTAAATCATCAAATTAAACAGTGAATCAGCATTCCCTTAATAGTCCCTAAAATAGAATACTCGATTCAACTGCAAAGCTGACCTGGAATTACAAAGTCATAGAAACTGTCCAAGGTGATGCTGAGGCTTCCGTGCTGAAAGCACAATCAATTTATTTTTTCATGAAGGATGGTTTTAATGGTAGACATCCACAAAGGGTTTCTAGCTACGTGTCTTTGATCCAGAAATAACAGCTTTAAGGCATTTTGCCCAAGGCTGTTTGTCACAATCGATTCCTCAATGCAACGCAGATTGGACCATAAGGGTGGGCACTGGCTAAACTGTTAAGGTTCCGCTGTCCACATAATCCAAAAAATGCATTCTTCAAAGAGAAAAGATCACTCTTTTTGAAGAGGACATTTAAATAAAGTAGTGAATATCCGGTACACCTGCCCTTTCTGCAAGGTTCCTCCAATGCCAATGGAGCATGTCATTCCTCAACAATGTTATCCACTGCCGAAATTAAGGCAGTCTCGCTGGAGCGAGCAAGGCCGCTACCCCGGAGTCACAGCCATTCTGCAGAAATTACTGGCATGCTGGGTTCATTGGGCCTCCTTCTCTGCTGCCCTTTTACAGACTACACCGGGGCGACAACTGTAACGACTTCCATCCTGCTTTAAACTGCAGCACCAGGATGAGGAAATTGACAGATTAAATAGAGAGCGGTTTCCAAAATCAACTCCAACATGGGTGACCAGCCGGCCGTTTGCGCCGGTCTGGGCCTGGAGAACGAGCAGACATGCTGGTCACTGAATGGAAAACTAACTAGGGCCTTGGGAAGACGTGTGCAACTCCCACACCCCCTCCCCACTACTACCATCTCTCATGAAGGGGGTCTCTGGGGTTTCTTCTTGACAGCCTGTCACAGGTGAGGAGAGAGGCCTGGGCTGGATGTGAAGCAGGCTATTGATTTTCATGGCTGTATATTTTTTGTTTTGTTTTGATGAGACCTCGCTGCCACCTTCAAGGGAAAAAAAAAGCAATATCCATTCGCAAGCTGCTCTCCAGGGAATGGAAAGTGTTCAAACTAATGAAAATCCCAGCTGCATTATCGGACTTTTCAGTGCCTTAAAAACGTAGAGACATTGAAGGGAAAAGGCTTCTGTCTTCTCCACCAACTGACGCGCCCTGTTGAGCGGCAATGTCTCAGTTTTGATCCCCACCTGGTCACTGTAGTAACATATACGCAAGAATGGTTCCAGTGAAGAGAAGGAACAGCGTGCAGCGCTACATCTGTGTCAGTGTTCCGCCCTGGCTGTCCTTTACTGCAGAATTACTGTATGGAGGCCTGAGAGGGTCTGTGTTACAGGCCGGTCCTGCTCTCCCACGACATTTCCTGCACTCAGACACAAATAATACACAGGAGAACAGAAGAAGAGGGGAATGGGCTGTAAGGCAAAATACACCAGTGCATGGAAAGGCTGCTTACTGCTCTACCACCCCACCCGCCCCCAGGCCCGACACATCTTTATATAAAAAGGAGTGGCTAAACCCATTCTACACTCATAAAACCGCATGTATAATGCAGGTATAATAACAAACGGTACATTTCAGAGAAAAGGGGAAACAAGTATAGCCTTCAGTTGCAAAATGTACTGTCATATCTGCGAGCCAGGCTCTGGCCTTGGGGATTTGATCCAGCAGTGTCCTCAGCTGTGTACTTCTCAGGACGAGCTCCTGAACTGGCCCGGGCCTGCAGCATCACACATTCCAGAGCTCAGTTCTGCTCTGTTACCTCGCTTGGCATAGGTGTTCATTCCAAGGCCAGTCTGTAGGCCAGTCTCATTGTATCTGATGTGCCTCAATGAAACCAAAAGAAACTGCAGTATCAGAATTGGTAACAGTCTCATGTCACATCTGTCTTGAACATAAGCATTTCCCCTTCTTTGATTTATCATGTTGTGTATTTGTGAACTGCAGGCTAGAGGCAGAAGCGGGTTCTGGCGCCAGATGAGATGAAGAACACCCAAAGAGGCACCAGTCAATGCCATTTCCCTAAAATGCGAGTGATGGGGGATCTTCAGGATTTTAAAGAATCCCAAGTAGGGTCTTCCAACATCCCCAAACCACTCGCTAGCTCCGGCAATACAACAGCCTGTATTCATTGTTGAGCAACTCTTGCTGGGCAAGGTTGGGGAGTGTGGCTGGGGAATTTCGAACCCATTCCAACAGTATCCAGTAGCTGTCTCAGTTGCTTTGGTAGGGACATGCTCATCTCTAGATAACAAGCAGCTAGCCATCGGTGTCTAGCACCAATGATGCCATTAGCAAGCTTCCAAACAAACACAATTTGCAAATGGTGATGTAGGGCTTAGAACCCGCACGTGACATGCAAAGGATCACACATTGATTAAATTGACTTAGCCAGAAAAAAAGCATATATTGGCATCTGCTTTCATACTGAAACACAAAGATGCGCTCTGATCAAAAGAATGTACCATTTACAACTTCCAAGCACTAACTGGAGCATCGTTTTTGTTTAGACACCTACACAATCCAATACTCAGTTTGCATGCTTTCATATCAACAGACACAGAACCACAGCTACGCAATGGCGACCAGGTGACGGGCTGTCTTGTGACGTGTAGCACTGGAGAGGCTCGTAGGTGTACTGACGTTATGAATCTACCCACCAACAGGAAGTCCACCTGCCCCCCCCCTGACATGAACATGCAGGGTGATAATGGAGGCTTTCTCACACTGCCTCAAGTCCCACTATCGCTACTTCTTGTTGATATTGATAATGTGTGATGCTTCCTCTGACAAGGTGGGCCGCTCCCGAGCTCAAAGCCACAGAAATAAATGACATGATGCATGGCAGTAATGCAGATATTGTTTTATCTGACTTTGGATGACGAACCGGAAGTTGTCTTTTGAGTTGTAGCTTTAATCTGAAACTATTGATTTGGAGTGCAGCCAGTGGACAGATTGCTTGTGAGGAGAGACACACGACTTGTGGGTATTGTTTGGTTATTTACATCTGTGACCATGCTAAACCATATGGCCATTCCAAGTCATTAACTGCCCCTTTCAGCCCAAAACAAATCCTCTGGTTTCTGTTTGAGCGAGCTCTATCAAGCAGTAACATCAGACTTTGGCCAGCCAATTTATTTCAACGTAGTCTGCTGACAATTAATAACTTAATTACACCTGTAATTACTGGAAAAATAAGCATTTCTTCAGACACTTGATTTATTAATCTTCTATGCACGGATGTTGTGTGGAAAAAGAAACAAACCCACCCGTTTTGGCTTGCATATAGGCATCAGAGTGGAATTTACCAGGCAGTGATATCATATGTCAAGCTAATCACACCATTTTCAAGCTTATGGTCTGGTACTATCATGGCACTGCCGACTAAATGCCCATCCCAGGACTACACATAAGTCAAAACTGTTGGCTTTGCCACTGCTTGTTTCAGAAGCACTGTGGCTGCAGGTGATATACTCAGCTTTTCTGATTGCACTAAAACTGATCCGTGAATCTAGAGCACACCCTGGCTCGCTGGGGACTTGCAGACCGCCCCTGTGTGCTGCAACTTGATGAAGTCACGTGCTCGCTAAGGAGAATGTCTCAATCAGAGCAGATTAGGAGCAGGTATTAAAAGGAAAGAGGATTAGCATTTCCAAATCAATAGCTGCTGCAAGCCTTGCATTCTTATTCCGCATGATCAACAACTCATGTCTATTCATGCAATATGCAAATGGCAGGCACGAGACCCGGTGCCTGTCTAAAGGAGCGGCGGCGCGCACAGCGTGGAGATCGCGGTGCATGCTGGGCCCACCGTGAGCAGAGCTGTCAGAAGCTGGTGAGAGCTGGAGTCAGAAAAGGAGGAGCTTCCACGTGTATGGTGGCAGTGAGGTGACCCTGACAGTCAAGTCTGTGACTGCAGGGGTCCTCGAAAAAGACACTTGGAGTGTGGTAACTCGCGCAGCTAGGCCATAATAACATGTGACGGCAGTTACCGTCAAGCTAGTTAAGGGTAGGAGAATTGGACGCATTTTGCTTCACGGAATAAACATCACACTTCGGACAAAAAATCTGCTGCTTTGACATTTCTCCTGTGTAGAGAAATGTTAATCATGCAATAAAAAAATAATAAAGTCCCATTGTAATGTATTGGGAATTTCACGCAATTGGCCTTTCCAGGGGCTTGGGGGGATAAGGGAGTTGGCGTTCCTAGCCCGGAGCACCCGTGTTCGAAATGCTTCAACCTCCTACTTGGGTGCAATATTCATGTCCCACAAGCGAACACGCACCAAAAGGCATTTTCCCTCAAAGGCACAACATTGTAAAGTTACCAGCAAAGCAGAATGTTAAGGTCATGTCGCCAGTTCCACTTCGCCAGGGATAATAATCCACCCTCACTGTCTAACCAGGAAGTGGCCTGGTGCAACCACATAGCACTAGATAAGCCACATGCTGGTTGTTTCTGAACCCTATGAATATCTAGGGTTAAAGGTCTATGAATACATTGTGCCAGTACAATATGGTTGTTGGGCAAATGACTGTACAGCAATGCTTGACTACCTCATTTGACTAACTCACGCATATATTCTGGGATATGTCGTTTGATTGTTCACATTGTATGTTTCCAAGAAAGATACATAGAAAGACCCCTACTCGGCCACCCTCCCAAAAGACACAAAAAACATATTCATCTTCCCTTTATCTCAATGATTACACAGACTCTCATTGTGAATTTGAAAAAATACAGATTGCTTTATTAGAGTCTTCTCATGAGCGGTCCCAGCCTTGCCCCTGGAGTAAAACACCTCTCCGGTCGGCCCTTTGACATTCCCAGGCTTCAAACAAACCAATGATCCCTCACTTCGGTTTTAATATCCTTTTCTCCCCTGACGAGGTCGCTAGACAAGTCCTATCTATGAAAGCATCGTCAAAACAGGTTCATCCCTGTTCCTCTAAATCCATCAAGGACCATATTGACACCCTCGCTCCGGCCCTTGCTGATTTTTGCAACCACTCCTTTGCCTCGGGATCCTTACCCTCCACTCTGAAGCACTCCTTTGTGCATCCTCTTCTCAAGAAACCCACAGCTGATCCTTCTTGTCCAGCTAACTATCACCCAATTTCCATTACTCCCTTTCTGGGCAAACTCCTGGAAAAGTTGGCCATCGCTCAGCTTAACCTTCATTCCAATTCTGTTGGCTGTCTCCATGACCACCATTGGCTTCAGAGCTGCCAGAAGCACGTAAACTGCTCTCCTGAACATCCGTGAAGATCTGCTCTCCAACCTTGACTCTAACGTTCCCTCTGTCCTCCTCCTACTCGATCTCTCTTCTGCCTTCGACACGGTCAACCATACCATCCTACTCAACCGTCTCGGTGAAAACCTGGGTATCACTGATCAGGTTCTGGCCTGGCTGACCTCTTTCCTCTCAGATCAACCCTTCCAGGTCTAACTTGGGTCCTTCCTTTCATCAATCTTCCTCTCTACCTGTGGTGTTCCCCAGGGGTTTAACCTCTTGCCCTGGTTTTTCAACCAATACCTGGCAACTCTCGCCCACTGCATTGCCACTTTCTGCTCAAATTTCCAGTGCTACGCTGATGACACTGAACTCATTTTCAGAATGCTTTCTGCCACCTCCTCTCCCTCTCTCATCTCTGATTGCCTAACTGCCATTTAAGATTGGTGTGCCGCCAATGATCTTTTTCTGAATGCCAGCAAGACAGAGATGCTCCTCATCGGCTCACCTTCACCATCCTTTCCCCCCACTCTCTGGCCGGCCTCCCTTGGCCCTCTTCCTACCCCCACCTGCGAGGCTAAGAACCTCGGGGTCATCTTTGACTCCACCCTTTCCTTCTTCGCCCACATCTCCGAGGTCTCTAAAAAGTCAAATTTCCTACTGCACCTCCTCAGAGGTACTCTTCCTTTCCTCTCCTTCCCCCAGAAGCTCATGGTATCCCAAGTTCTGGTTCTCTCTATCTTGGACTATCGTAACAGCCGCTTTCTAAATCTAACTGCCTCTACTCTCCGCCCTCTGAAAATAATCCAGAACAGGACTGCAAGACTTGTTCTTGGCCTGAAGCCCTGGGATCCTATCTCTCCAGCTCTGAAATCTCTCCATTGGCTCCCAGTGGATGCAAGGATTACATTCAACACCCCCTGCATTGTCCACATGGCTTTCTTGGGCTTTGGTCCAAAATACCTTCAGCTATCCCACCACAAATACCTCCTCTCTCAAGCTCTTCACTCCTCTACCTCCAACTCCCTCAGGGTCAGTCGTTTTTCAAAGAAATGAGCTGGGGGTAGATCACTGTCTTCAGCTGGGGCCTCCCTCTGGAACAGCCTCCCTGTCATTCTAAATCTTGAGGAGAACCATCTCCGGTTCCGGAAGCACCTCAAGACCTTTCTCTTTTCTTCTGCATTCACCCCCCCCTCCCCTGCTGATCTGTTCTTTCTTGGCACTGTACACCTGGCCACCCACTGTCCTCCGGGCCCACGTACCTGCTCACCCGGCCACCCTCCCGCTCTGCCTCCGGGCCACCCCTTTCACTGGGGTCTGTCTGTATCTGTACCCATACAGCACCCCCTTTTTCTTCCTGCACTTATCAGACCTACCCTGTCTGCTGCCTTAAACCTAGCACTTAAAAATTGTTGGCTGCACTACCACTGTTTGTTGCCTTTATTATTTATTTATTATTATTTATCTGTTTCTCCTCTGCTTCGCACTTTCCACTTCTCCCCCTTCCATGCACTTTTCCCCTCCCCCTCCCCCTCTCCAATGCACTTGCATATTCTCAATGTCACTGGGCCTAGTAAGATCACTGTTTTGTTCTCCCCTCTTCCCCTCCCTTGCTTTGTCGCTCTCTGAAACACTTGTGTACGAGCATGATAGAAATAAAATATCAATATCAATTAAAAAAAAAATAGAAATATCAATTCCCAGTGACCATGTCACATCCGGTTTCAGTTCTTAGTGCCTCCAGTTATACTTTTCTGCCAGGACAGTCACTCCGATACACCTGTATGGAGCGTGACCCCCAGGCCACTGCAGTTGTAGAGGATGCCCAACTGCCCTGTTAGTGCCCGTAGGACTCCCAACCTGGCTCCTGCAGCCAGCAGATAAAGCACACGGCAGCATCCGCTGTGTGACTTCTCCCTGGCTATAACTGGCCTGTAACTCTGCCACGTTTTGGGGGTGGCCCCCTGGTTCCCCAATGCCCCCACTGAAAGCATACACATACTCACCTTAGCCCCTTACATGCATCCTGCTCTGCTGAGTGCTGCAAAGACATCTAGAAGTAATGCATTGGGACTCACACTCAACAAGTGCACCACATCCTTGTCTAAAATGACAAAATCCTTCCCACAAAGCATCCTGTGCCTTTTAAAACCAAAGCCTTCGAACTGTATACATTTCTCCATGCTCCTGGTCACCCTCCTCCTAGATTTTTCCATGGCTGCATTTGACCAAGCACCCGCCACACACTCTGTCAGACAATCTCAGACCAAAGGATTTCAGCATCCTAAAACATTTGCTCTAAGACCTTGATACCCTCCTGCATCAGACCCAGCAGCAGCTCCTCCTACCCAGGACGGTGAGAAAGTTACCCCCAAGGTGCACTACCAGTATCTTGGGTGCAGAAATCCTGACCAGTTGCCTTAGAACTGTTGGCAGCAGAGCAAGTCGTTGCATTCCTGATGTACGAAGCCAGACCATCTCTGTTCTCATACTCAACTTTGCTTGTTTCTTTCCCCAAACTTCTCAGTTCTAATATTAACCTTTGCTCCTAATCACCTTCTGTTATTTAAGGGCACTAAAAACCAGCCAGTGTAACACATTGCACCCTCCTTCTGATAGGTGCACCCCGTCCAACCCCCCAGGCAAACCATATTCGATCGAGTCTCTTGGCCAAGCCTATCCTATCCTTGTCCTAAGTCCCCAGGCTCTCTCTCCACCTACCTTCCACCATCACTCCCTTTATGCTGCCTCTCCATACCCACAGTAGTCTATTCAAAGCAACTTCTGGGCAATCCCAGCCCGCCTGCTCCCTTTAACCAACCCTTATACATCTCTACCGGGTGGCCCTTTGCCAAACCCATCCCTCCCCATCCCAGGATTCTTGCTTCTCCCTAGTCTTAATTAGTTGTGGTTATCCTCAACCAGGACCATCCCTCTCTTCCAGTCTTACATTAACGCTGCCCTTCGCCATTCCCAGGGGAGCAGCTCCCACACCCTGTATGGATAGCGACACCCCTTTTTTTGTGGGTGGGAGGAACAGACAGTCAGGCCACCTAATTTTTATGCCCCAGCTATTCCTTAGGGGAGAGCATCTCTCTACAGATAGCCTCAACTCTGGACAACCCAATCATGGGCGACATACTGCTACCTCCTTTATGGACCCAAAAGCAATTTTGCTTCGCAATGCTCCTGCAGGCCGTGTAAGGGCTACAATGGTCACCCGTGACCTCGCAGGTAACATGCTATCTTCCGAAATCTCCCTTTATGTGACAAAGCTGGCTGCATTTCATGATTATTTTTTTAACACCGTTGACTCGCTCCTGGGCCCTGTCATGAGTAACTTCTATTCTGGCCTGCTCGGGAAAAGCGCGCCATCCTATTCTTCCATGGCCCCTCACCAGTGTGCCCTGTGCTGCGCCATGCCAACATGTGCCCTGGTATACACATATAACGCATGCCTTATTCATATGGCACCCTTATCCTCTTGCACTCCACCCTGGATGCACCCCCTTGCATTGTAAGTTAGCATCCTTAATTAATATCTGGCCCCTGTCTGTTTCAATTTGTACAACCACTAGGTATCCTTGTCTAAGCTCAGAGCCACTGCACACATCCGTAAAACCCCAAATTGTTATCCTTTGGAATAATGTACAGTCCCTGGCACCCTTTCCAGTCGTTACAAGCCAACAGTGGACCTGAAACTGCATTCTTACCACTGATAGCCAGCCCCACCTCTTCAAGCACAAACCCAAACTTACCAGTGCAACTCCAGAACTTATGATTGCTGGGTCTCAACGAGGCAAAACCTGATACAAACCTTTTTTTTGCTGCATTTCTCAATGTCCCTTTTTTGGTTCCACGTGATAATGTAACCGCAAAAATGTCGCCTGGCAAAAAAGTCGACAAAAAAGGCTGTTTTTTTGCAGGGATATTACCACATTGACCATGCAGGGGACCGGGAGACACCCTCTTGACCCTGCTCCTCTTGACCCATATCTATGGTCACGATATATAATACTGCGATATATAATATTGCCACACCCTTTTCCCGGCAAGATTATGTATGGCGACCATATATATATGGGGATAATATTACCGGATACCCTTTTTTTTGGGACCTGATAGAAAGAATAGCGGCATGTTAGTAGAACACGTTATACCTTGGTATGGTGTTGTCTTCAAAATCTACACCTGGAGTCCCGCACCCTATGAATCGAGCTGTGCCCTATAATTAACCCATGCAGACAAGCTGAGGGACCTTCTCCTCCTGTAGTCTCTGCCAAGCAGTACCAAAGAACAGGTATGTAGGTGTCAGTCACGAAATCAAGAGGTCATTCAACTGTGAGGGTACAAAAAATGAGGGGGGCTCAGAGCTATTTTTGTTCCTGCCTGTATCCTAGAAGAGCCCGGGCAGCCTGATATAAAGCTACAAGGAGATCCCTTTGGAGCTCCAGGCCGCAGGATGCTGAACAACCACACCTTTGCGAATTATGTGTTTGGGACGCACCATAAACATTAAGCCACCAGTGCAACTTTAAAGCATAAGGGGTCATATAAAGCACACAAACTGTGCAGTGCCTTTCCTGTGGAAGTTAGGTTTTCTGAACACGGTGTGCTAGCTCCCCGTTCCCCCATGGTAGCTCCTGTTCCTTGGTTATTGCTAGGCACTAAGGAGTTGTCGGCTCCTGATAATCCAATCTGCATATTGATCCCGGCGCGTTCTCGTTCCCTTCCTTCTGGGACACGTTAATTCGGAACGGCATGATGCTGTGGCAATCCCGCCAAAGGGAATTCGTGTACACATCAAAGGGCACCATTGCCTGAGTGATACAAATCTCTTCAACCCAAAATCCAACCGTTTAAATGGACCCTTCCTCTGACGTGCACAATACAGTAAGGAGCACTCGAAGCATAACTGACTGATGTACATCACCCCATTTCCTGCTTCATTGTGGTCCACTTAAGGACTGCAGCTCCTGCGAAACGACCGGCGCCATGCCAACCTATGCCTTGGGCTCCCACCATCATCGTCCTGTTCCACTTCACCGGCAACCGAATTAATCCTTATAGAGAAATCCCAGCATGCCCCTATTCTTTCAACAAAAGTGGGGCTAACCACGCTCCCCCAAACATGTGGTAAAAGAACCCATTATAGTAACCTTAACCACACTAAATCTGCACCTGTCATAACAGCCAGGGCGCCTGGAGATTCTGCCCCTCTGTAGTCCGGCGGCATCATTTAAAGAGACCCACTAAACAGGACACCCTTCCATACACATTCCGAGCCATTAAAGCTTTCAAACCTAGCAAGCAATGTCTTCAGAAAAATCGACCCCTTCGGCAACATTTGTTTTTCTTCTTTTTTTTGTTCCCACAGAAGAAGCTCTGTGTCTTTTGAATTTTGAAAATCTGAAAATCATGCTATTTTCCATAATATTTAAGCGCCATTATTTAATTTGCAATATTTTAAAATTGCACCTATTTTCTCCAAGTACGTTCAAACCAAAGTGTGGTTTTGAACCTGCAACTTCCCCACCTTAATACACTGCCACCTTTTTCTGATTTCGACACGGAAGCCAAGCCCCAATTGCAATTTTAGGAAGTTCCCCTTATTAGTATAGAGTTTGCATGAAACATGTTCTGTTATATAACACAAACCTTTCACAAATTCCCATCCCGGAGCACAGAAATTGAATCTTCCATAAGTAATGCATTTAAGATCACATATTGCATGGCAGACTTTATTTTATATTTTTATTTTTTTTATTTCATTGTGCATTTGTAAGGCGCTTATACATCAAGTAAATTGTGTTTCAAAACACCCACAGAACATCAGGGAGGGAACATGTGGATGAAAAAACAGATGTATCTTTGAAAAATAGAGGCAGACCTACTAGGCCATGTGAACATTCAGACCATGCAAGTGCAGTTCAAGTGCAAGTTCTGAGTGTATGGCGTCTTTTGTCACCGGACTAAAAGATGCATTTATTTCACTGTGTTTGTGTGTAACACTCAATCAAACTTTCCGATATGGACAAAATAATCATGCAGATTGGCTCATGTACTCGTAATGACATAGACACTACTAACTTTACCAGTATTCAAGATTGCCACCATATGGTTTTGGGGAGAACAGGACAGGGTGGGAATGTACACAATTAAAAATGAAATACATAGATAGGGGCTGATTCATGGAATTGTCTGCATGGAAAATAGGGTACTTGCGCGCAACTGTGCACAAATCCACCTTCGTCGAGCATGGAATTAAATGCGAGGTACTTTCTCTGAACTTGCATGGATTTCGTGCTTGCTCGGCACGTCTGTGTGAGCCGTGGAGGGCCTTGCGTGACACTCCCAGCAGAGCATGGGTGTGGTCTGTGCAGAGGGCTGTGAAGGGGGCGGAACACCAAAAATGGGGAAGAACTTGCGAAAAAGTGGGCATTCGCAGGGACGGCCTGCAGGCAGTCCCTCGCACGCCCACTATTGCACAGCACGAGATGTATTCATGGAATCGATCGCACAACGTTTCGGCTTGGAAATGGCCACATAAGCCCTTCATATGATCTGCCATCCGAAGGCGGGTGTAAGTACCTGGGGGCAACCAGACGTGGACTCCCTGCTCACTTTGCTCAGAGAGGCACAGCTTCACCTCACTGATGAGGCCCAACAAGGCTGAAACACGTGTATGGGGTTGCTGTTGGTACTCTTGTTCAGAGAGGAATTGCCATAGCATTTCGGTGCTGGACTGCCCATGTGGGTGGGACAAAGACTGATATGCAAATGGATATTTCCCATCTGTGAAAGGTACAGTGAGCAAAAAGCGTGTGCTGCAAACTCTCATCTCAGAACAGGTTATCATGCCATGTTCTTTCTGGAGAGGAGCGCCTGCTACCTTTTTTGAAACATTTGCCAGGAACTTGGGGTTGGTCACCCTGAATTACCTTGGGGCAACCAGACGTGGACTCCCTGCTCACTGTGCTCAGAGAGGCACAGCTACACCTCACTTATGAGGCCCACCAAGGCTGAAACACGTGTATGGGGTTGCTGTTGGTACTCTTGTTTAGAAAGGAATTGCCATAGCATTTGGGTGCTGGACTGCCCATGTGGGCGGGGAAAAAGACTGATATGCAAATAGATATTTCCCATCTGTGAAAGTTGCAGTGAGCAAAAAGCGTGTGCTGCACATTTTCATCTCAGAACAGGTTATCATGCCATGTTCTTTCTGGAGACTATCACCTGCTACATTTTTTAACACAAATACAGTGTGGCCCATCAACGAGCATTGCAATGCTCAACTCGTATTGATTGCACCAGTTCTGTAGCCAGGGGACCTATCAGGTTCAGAATGAAGAAAGGAGAGGTGGAGCGGTGGAGCGTTGGTGCTCCCGATTGACAGCAGTGATAGCTACCAATTGGCGTGCTGTCCTGGTACCTTCATGTGCCTTATTTTTGCTGTTTACTGCTGCAGACATAGCTCTTTATCCCCAACATTTAAATATCTCTCTGTTAACATATTGCTGGCAGACCTGTCACCGGTGATATGTTACCACGGGTTCTCTGCTTTGGTTCACAGTATCTTCTCTTGCCCCCCATAAGCGTCTGATTCTGCTGTGGATTCCATCTTCAGCTATTCCTGTCTGTCCTTGTTTCCACATTTCTTCCTTGTGCCTTCCTGCGCTTCCTGTGATGACCTCACCCTAGAATGACCTGTTGTGGCTTCCCCGAGGAAGGGCGAGTGGTGGAGGCGTAGACGAGGATTGGCAATGACGCCAGGCTTTGTTGTTTGAGGTTGACCACTTAGAATGACCTGTCGTGGCATCCCCTAGGAAGGGCGAGAGGTGGAAGCGAAGAAGATGATTGGTCAAATCCTAAGAGGGAGTGTAAGAGTATGAGAAAGGGTAATGGGTGAGGGGCCAATGATACCTGCTATCCTTTCCCTGTAATTGACGGTACTCCAGGTGATGGTGTGTGCACTTAGATTCACAATCGAGTTGTCAGGGATGTTTTAATCATATGCTTGCTTACTTGAACATCACTAGTTCTGATACTCACCTAATTAAAGTGGCGTATGCCATGACCACATTAACATTAGTGTAGTAGGGCAATTTCGGACTATTTTATTAACAATGATTGGCAGATCAGTGATTTGCATTGCTCGCTTATGGGAAGTATAGATGATTCTGTATGTTATTTTAGGGGCAGGGGAAGTAGGGTGTATAAGACTGCTGCATATGAGAAATGCAGATTCCCCAGGGACCACATAATGATGACCTCTTTTTGAGTCTATCTCTTGAATAATGTCACTGCATAAACCATCCTCTTTACCTCCATCGACTTTCTTTGTAAATTGGGTAACGTGGAGTCAGACAGTCCTGTCACTGACGCAACCCTGCAATTGAAACAAGCATTGGCAATGCCTACAGTTTGGGCTTTTATTTGGGCATGTAAGTGGTAATGAGTGGCCATCAATGGTAGCCACTGCAAAATGTTACAAGTATCTGGGCATTTAACATCAGTGCCAGGCAAATGCCTAATACTTATACACAAGCCAAAATTGTCGGCTTTGCCAAAGCATGTTTTTAACAGGAATTCCGTGAAGGATATACATAAATTGAGTGGCTGAAGGCAGACCTGGTTGACATTTTTATTACACCAGTAGCATGTTTATATCTGCAATTAAGCCATTAACTCCCAGAAGACTGCTGTGTAAAAAAAAAAAAAAAAAAAAAAAAAAAACACTTAGGCACTTTGAGCACAAAGTTTGATGGTAAGGATAGAAAGAGCTATCACAAAGAGATCCCATGTGGATGTATTTTGGTTGGGGAGGGCAGGAAGTGGGTGGGAATGGCCCTATTGATTAACATGGCCTGAGCAGTCATTTTGTAAAATATGTATTTATTTTATTGTTTGCTTGTTAGGCGCTTATACAATAAGTACATTCTGTTTCAAAGCGCCAACAGGGCAACATGGAATGTTGGGAAAATCAACCAACAACACCTACAAGCTTTGTCTCCCTCCTCATATGTAATTTCTGTCTAGCTGTACCCTAATGTAATAGTTTTCAGCATATAGGTGGTGCTATTGCGACACCTTAAAGTCAAAACTAAAAACGGCTCCCTAGATGATTTTCTACAATGTTTGGATAGTCGAATGCCTTCATGTCAGAATAGCGAGTGAACAAAGATCGTAATCCAGTAAGGGTGTCCAAAGGTGTTTGCAACATTCCCTGGAGGGTTAGGGTGTGATTAATGAATTTATATTGTTGCTGTATTTAAACCATTAAACACGTCTTTTAACATTGCTTTGGAATCCTTGAAAATCCACCTGCAGATATTTGTGAGTTACCCAAAGTTCGGCGGCTCGCAAAACTCTGTAGGTCACTTTTGGAGAAGAGAGTAAGGGCGGGTCAGAATCTCCATCATCCATTTCTTTTGAATTTTCACTTAATTCATGCACACATGGGTTGTTCACACCTTTTTGGCAGACTACGTAGGGACAATTTGTGGTCTTCTCTGAATGTCTATAACAACTTGAAATATATCTTCGTAATTCCTGACATTCTTAACTTTGTGAATAGAAATATAATTAGTACGATGGATGTTCCAAATGAAAACAAAATCACTTTTAATAATCCCACATTAGCTAACCACAACATTAACCAAAATCACCCTTTCAGACAGGAGTTATTGGCATGGCAGAATGATGGAAATATTCCAAAATGTCGCCTCCAGGTCTCTGACTGCCAAAAATTCTGACATTTTTCTTTTCAACCACCCTTACACAACATATATTTGTGGAAGGGGGACATGGGATATAATACAAGTATGGGGGGCAGTGTGGGTTTCCCCACGCATATGTATGCGGTGTAAAGGGGGTTGAAAAAAAGTCAGCATTTTCGGCTGACAGACTTCTGGGGGTTGCAGTAATCACATAGATCACACAATTATCAATTTGTGTTCAACCGTGAAAGCAGAATGCACATACATGTGGTTGCATAACTAAATCAAATTTTTACTGTATTCAGGAATCACGAAATTTCACAAAATCTTTAAGAGATTTTGCCAACATATACAAGGCGAGTTAAGGAAAATGTCATGCTGATGAAATATTGCTATAGAGCGAAGACCGAGCGTTATAGAGGTCATACTCACACTTGCTAGCAAATCAAGTGTAAACATAATTCTGTTTGTGGCAGTTTTGAAAGGGCGAGTTTCAGTTTACCTGTATGACTCCAACTCCCAGAGTACTGGGAGGTGGCGACCGAGTCCGATCCTTTAAGCCTCCGTTTGGTCTTCATAAAAGCACCTAAAACACACTAGTGCTAATTCTGTTTATGGCGGTTTTGGAAGTGCGAGTTTCAGATTACCTGTGTGACAACTAATCCCAAAGATCTTGGAGTTGATTGCAGCGCCCGACCCTTTGAGCTTCCAGTTGGTCTTCATAAAAGCACCTGAAAAGCGCTGAAGGTGTGCAACAGCTAAGCGCGCGTTGCACATGAAGCACGCAAAGCGCGTCACTGTGTCAGACGGCCTGGCAGCTCTGGTGGACGCCATGGAATTGACTGCAGGTGGATTGGCTGAGGGCCCCGGGAAGGTCGGTATCAAAGATGATGTTCTCTTGAAAGCTGTCGAGTGTGTAGAAGCACCAAAATGCTTGTACAAATTGAGACAGCCAAGGTCTAGTCCTCAAAAAACGACTGAAGCTCCCACGAACGTAAGTGGTGGAATACAATCATCAAACATCACTAATTATGTTGCTAGAAAGGAGGGTGATATGTGGCTAGAAGCAGCAATAACTGAATTTGATCTAGCATCCATATTCTTGGCTTTGCTGGGCTGATTGGTCTCTAAACTAATTGAACAAGTGTGTACTTTTCTTTCACCAGGGCAGACCGAATTGAGTCAACACGAGTTGTGTTCATTGGGGTGATCTGCTGTTGTGGAAATCTTGGTTCCACAGAAAGTGGAGGCGGCAAAGCGGGTCATTCCTATGAAGAGCTCCACAAATGGTGAAAAGGAAATTGTTTCTTTTGATGCATTGATTGATCAACTGGATGCAGACAAATGCAGATGATTGAAATAGATATGAATGACCTACACAAACCTACAGATGTGTATATTGTCTATTCATCTATGCCTCCCGTTACTGAATATGATCTAGATGGTATGTCACGACAGGACGTGGTGGAGATTAATAATTTAGACTCCACCCACAATAGCTGCTGGTAGTGCCTCCTCTGAATCAATGTTTTCCATCTTGGAAAACTGTTTAAATATCTTAATTGGTAAATGGGATAATATAGAGCATAACATGGACTAGCAATCCACAGTTTTAAGAAACTGTTAAGAGAAAAATGTGAATGTATGTCTTATTTGATGGATATTATTAGTTTGGCTGAGGAGTGTGTTCAGGTGCAAACATTTTCACAGGACGGAGAGCAAGACAAAGTGGTAGTCATAGAAGATGACATGGCCAGGAGTGGCGGTCGAACCATGGGCATGACTAGTGGAATTATTCATTTAGATCTGCCAGAACACAGACCAGGTTTGATGAAAAAAAAGGAGCTAAGCAGGAACGGAAAATGATCCACCGAGCTGTGATGTTTTGTAGACAGAAAAAAATAATTATGTCTTAAACAGGGGTAGTGTAGCTGATGCATCCTTTTTCATTTCCGAGTGCCCACCAGAAGGTATTTTAAGTATGGTGCAATCTGGCGGTGGCCTGATGCATGGGGACATAATATCCTACCTCACATGTCAAACAAATGGTAATATGAAAACGGATCAGTAGATTTCAGAAGAAAAAAGAGCCACACGAAACAAAAGGGTAATGCAGATAGACATGACATGGTTTTGATAGATAGGGAGGCTATCTTAGAATTCTAGACGAAAGATACACAAGAAGGCATAAGGACTCTATTACCCAAACCACTACTATTAATCAGGAACGTATTCATACCATGGCATGTCAACCAACTAGTGCAACTGAAGATAAATATAATAGAAATACTCAGATGGAGGAAATCAGAGCTCTCCAACTTAAATTGGCATCTAACATGAGTAGACACCCACCATTAAATAGGAGGGTGGTGTTAAGAGTGTTACATAGTGTGGTGCCTCTCAGAGTTGAAAGGCAACATTTACTTATGACCAGATATTGGATTTTGTTTTATGTTATGAGAATGAGATTTTTAGAAGAGGGTATCTGTTATCTTTCGTCAAAAGTCCCCAGTGAGAAATGTGGTAGTAATTACTATAAATAACACAGTGACACTATGTTTGGAGGCAAGAGGATGTACTGGAGTGGGAAGGGGGATGATACCAAAGAACAAGGTAGTAATATGTTCTCCAGGGGCAGGAGCAGTAACTTTGCAAACACAATTCATCTTGAATTTAGAGTTAAAACAGTGACTGATGAAGCCCAGAAATTTGAAGGCTAATGGCAGTGGCTCCCCAAGGCTTTCAAGCCCATTTTCTAAAGGATCCCTAATGATATGACCACATTATAAAGTTGGAATATGAGAGGTTCTTCACACTACATTGACGAGGGTGGTTTAGTGGACTATATTGATCTGTTTAACATATTGTTTCTGTCAAGAGACATGGGCTGTGGACAACATGGCATTTGATAGACGATCTACTGTGCAGGGTGAAGCCACCAAAGACCCCAATGGTAGGTCTAGAGGTGGACTATTGTTTTCAGTCCGACACCCGCTCGCCATTAAGAACTGTAAAATTGGGCTTAATATGTGCTGGCAGTTAAAATCTGTTTGGGCCCAGTAGGTAGTCAGGAACATTTAGTTAATGTGCATCGATGGGGTGCATTCAAAGGCCCCAAACTGAAGTCCCTTTCACATGAAAAGCAGCATTTGGCAATACTGACACAAAAACAGCTTTGCATGTGTGATTGCAAATGAAAACTGAAGGGCCCTTTGAAAAAGGACAACCTAGCATTAAACAAGGAAAAGCAGCATTTTAATTCACAAAGCAAGAAGAAAAATTAAAGGTCCCCTTCACATGAAAAACATAATTTTTAAACATTGTCACAAAAATGGCTAAGCATGTGTATTTACAGTTTAAATGTGAAAATTGCACCACTGCTAACAGGAAAAAATGGCATGGAAAAAGACATTGTTTGTGTTGACAAAATGTAATGTATATTATGTTCCACATACAAAATACCAGTGTCATTTGAAGAGCCACTTTGTTTTCCATAGAAAAAAAGTAAGCCCAAGGCAAACCCTTTTAATTTTGGGTGAAAGAAATCCCCCACTGCCAGTCTTTATGTTACATCCCCCATCAAATTACAACTGCAATAACGTGTGTCCTGCTAAAGGTGTGGACACCACATTGTACCCCAGAATTTCTGGCTCTGGAAGCAGGACAGTTCCCCGTGGCTGTAGCATGACTAAAAGGAGTGAAGACAGGGAGGGGTGTCAACAACTTCAAACAGGCAACAAACTTCAAAGAGCAAGTTTCAAACACAAAGAGAATAATAAAAACTCTGGTTACAGGCTGACCCAGTGAGACCATATGGCCTGAAGGCAGGAGACTTGCCATTTGTCCCACATGAATATTTACAATTAACTTAAAATATTAACTTTAGCCTTTTTCCCTGCAACCATAAGGTTGATTTTCTTCATTTATGTACCATTTTCTAGGTAATTTCCAGGCAATTTTGGAGATATAAAATTCATCCACCTGCGACTCAGGGAACTGTAATGGTCATCTAAGATGAGTTTCTGGCTGATCTGAAAATGTTCCCAATGTGAGAGTTGGTGAACGGGTGGATGTCAAATTAGGAATATGGGTAATACATTACATATTCATAACTTGTATGCGTTTTATGGACATGGCAGAAAAGTGCCACAAGTCAATGGAAAATGGTGCAAACCTAGCTGTTTATTTCGCCATGATTAGCAGAATCATTAAATATGTATATTTTGACTTGTCTTAGTAAAATTATGAAGTTTGCCAAATCTTTGACATGAGAACAAATCGGGCTTGTAAATGAAGCTGCCATATGTCTGCAACAGACTCTTCAACAAATTCATAGAGAGTGGCTGGATTGGTGAGGAGAGAGAAGGTTAACTGTCCAATACTAGTTGTGAGAACTCTGGTAGGGTTCTTCCCCAAGATTGTAAAATTGGTAGTGTCATCACTGCTATATAAGGGGGACTGCACTAAGAAGAAGAGACAGAGCTGTTTAAATTTACCACAAGGAGGGCTTCTGAAACATACCATCTGACAGATGCAAGGAAACACCAGAGGAGATTGCTGAAAGTGCATCTGCGTGGAGCTGTCGATTGCTAGTAAAGCCTAAAAGATGACAGGGTCCAGTGGTGGAGAGTGGGAGGCCATCCTTGAGAGTGGAGTTACCAGACTCCTGCCCTATCTTTCCAGAGTGTCCTGAAATGCAGCTGGCTTTACTGAACTTTAAACAGAGGCTTTCTATGTAAGTAGAACTGAGCCCTGGGAAACCAAAAGGTGGGGGAATCTGCTTGCCTTAAATCCTTTTCCTTTTATAGTGGGTTGAGGGCAAAACTGTGTAGATCCTTAGCCTACTTAACTAAAAAGATTAATTTAATTAATTCCGATTTGGTGGAACACAACGGGTTGAATTCTGTTAAAATTCCAACTTAACAAAGCCCCTTCCCAGTGTGCGCTAAAAAGCTATAGCCTATACTATAATTGGGTAATCCTTTTTGTCCCGTTGACCGCAACTTTTTTTTGGTGTTTTCATTCTTAAATCAGTCCAATCTGTTTGTCCAACTTTCCCCTAACAGAGGCCTTTCCGTGAAGGGGCTCCGAAATCCTAAATTCCCCAAATCATTCAAATTTTTCTGCCTGACTTCCCCAACACAGGCCAAAGTCGGGGGGGTCTGAAAAATAAACTGCTAAATCACCCTGTGTTTATTGTAAACCAAAAGTGTGGGTGAAATCCTAATTGCCATATGTATGTGCACCAATCTTGAGATCCTACTGCTAGCCTGTCAAGCCCACAGGCAAATCAAAATTGCACAGGACTACATTTATAAGTGTTTTGTTATTGATCAGTTTCATTATTTATTGAAGTGACATTTGTAGAAAATAAAGATTTGTGTTTTTTAAAAACTACTTTGTTTAATTTATTAGTGCAACAAGAAGTTAATGGTGAGCAACAAAGAAGATGGCACATGTAGTTCAGTGTGATTTCTATTATTTTTAATTTAAATAAATATAAATATATTTCCTTTACAATGGCCTGGTTTGTGGCTCATTGTTAGCCCAAGGAGGGAAGGATACAATGGGCATGATATGTGTCTGAAGTAGGGCTGAATAAAAGAATTTATTAAACAGGTTGGTGCGTCACTTCTTGAGTGGGGTGAGAAGGAACTCCACATGTTGAGGGTGGCTTCTCAATAAACCGTTACACATGATCATCTAAATACAAATTTTACCGAGCACAATGGGAATTTGGTTAATAACCTTTGGTTGGGGGTGACTGATAGTACTCCTGTCTGGTAGCAGGTGATATCAATGCTAAAATCCCTGAGAGTTTAGATGGTTTTAGTGAGGATCGGGCCTCATCACACTTAGATATAACACCTTACAACTCAAAAGCAGTGGCCGAAGTGTTGTAAACAAATAAATTGCTAATGTTGAATGGCCACCACAGTGGTGATGTACACAAAGACTTTACACATGTGAGTGGTAAGAGCGCATCGACCATTGACTTTGTCTTTGCTAATCAAGCAGCTCTTTTCATGATAAAGGATATGGTGGTGATAAATAGAGAGGAGTGTGACCATCGGCCTCTATGTGTACTTCTGAAAGCAGAGATGATGAAGACTGTTTATGATTTCAATGTGGACATATTTGTTACAAATGGTTGGGGGGGCCGTTCGAGGGAGTGGAATGTTTTCGTTTTGGAATATGTGGTTGCACAGTCTCTGCGAGGTTCAGGACACGATGGTGGCAAGCCCTGCTGGGCATAGTCAGTGTGCAAGCAGGGGGTGGAAGCAGGTTCTTTCCTTGCAATAGAAGGCAGTATAGGATGAAAGACCAAAGAAATATCAAGGCTTATTACCACAAATGAAATACACCAATCACGGGCTGAAAAGATACAAGTATCTTTTATTTCTGTACGGTCAAAGCAAAACAGATAGCTATCTGGCTCCCAACACCTCGCAGTGTGTACCAGCAGACACAGTGAGGGATGATAGTGCTGGACATCTGAACACCAACATATTTATACCATTTTTGAAACATTGTCCAGCCTCTCTCCAAGCTAATAATTCACATGATAGAGTTTGTGCCCAGTTCACATTTTAAATATTACAATATTATACAAGGAAGTAAACAAGTTTGCATGTCTATGAAGATACAATGATGCTTGTTGGTTATCTGATCCAAGGTAAGCCTTGTTCCAAGAATCGCTACAATGTAGTTCAGCCAGACCACACGATCTGAGTTCATTTTCCATTGTCTCATTGTTTATATAGGGATGAGGCTTGTGAGCGCAGACAACACTTGGATTGCAGTTCATATGAGTCACAAGGTTTTTTTGCATTGGTCAAACAGTCTGCTCTCGGTCAGCTTAAACATTAACAGAGCTCAAAGGTCGTTCAGCTTGGCTACAAGTTGAAAACGCAGTCCACCATTTTAGAACACAGAAACAATAGTTGAAATCAAAAAAGGTGGACGATTCTTAAAATGGCGGCGACATTGATCAAAAAGTGGAACATATGAACGCGGTTTTCTGTGTAATGCGAATGAGCTTCGGTCAATATTCATAACAAGGCGGTATTGTGTCATTATGTATTAACAAGGAGATTGGTGAGGTGCTTATCCCAGCTTGTCGGCATGGGCAATAGTAGTCAGAAGGCAAACAATGGAAAGGCAGCAGGTTAGGTGCAGTCTGGTTGCCTGGATTGGTGCTCTGCAGTGCAGCAGCCCTCTTTAGGCGGTGATGTTGGTCCACTGACCCAATGCAGCAAGCAGTGTGCATTAAGCTGGGGGGCCTTAGAGAGCTAGGACCCTAGGGGGTCGACTGAGCCTGGCTTTGAATGCTGGCCTTTTTTGATAGCCAGCTGCACTGCCAGGCTTGTCGGAATGGGCTGTTTTAGGCAAAAGGCAACCAATGGGAAGGCTGCAGCTTATTTGCCGGCTGAGTGTCTGGAGAGGTGCTCAGCACCATGCAGGCCATCTGTAGTCAGTGATGTGGGTTCACTGACCCAATGCAGCCAGTGTGTGGATTAAGCCTGAGGGCCTTGAAAAGCCAGGAGCCTGGGGTTCAACTAGGGGACTGCCTGGCCCAAGCTTCTTAGTGCCACTCACAATTGCTGCTTAAACTGTAGCCTGAAATGAGCCCAGTAGACCATCTCACCAACCAATGCCAAATGATCACCCTCGGAAACCCCTAGAAGCCTGGTTCAACGTTTTTGAGCCACAACGACTAGTAGCACATATTCTGTGAAGAGGCCCTGCCATTTGGTTCACTTCCTATGGGACCATAGGGACCTTTAAGCCCCACTTCTTTGCCGTTTTCTTCGACAAAGACATATTGTTGAACTATTGATATTGGTGTCACATATCTTGACAGCACCACAGCTGATCAACCCAGAGTGCCCTATCACACTACGTTCTGTATTATCTGTGTTTCGTTTACAGGGATAGGTTTGTAGTGTATTCGTTTTTGTATTGTATTGATTGTTTTATGTAAGTTCCTATATTTTTATAGTACCTTGATTGGACATTATTTTATTGTGGAACGATTTGGAAACTAAAACTGTTTGGATTGCAACTCTGCCTGCACTACCAATAGATGTGAAGGAGGTACACTGTTTGGGTTGTGATTTGTTTACGTTAAAGATTGGGTTCAGTGCTGGTTTAGTAGTAGTAGTAAGGGATGCTTTGGTGGTTCCACCACTACTCATTCCTGTATTCCAGCAGAGTGTAAGTCCTTTATGACAATTTCGTCTTGATCTGGTAAAAAGATGTACTTCTGGTGAGGAGCCAGGCAAGATATTTTGGGTTCTTACTACTTGCAATTAAATGTGCTTTCTTGAAAGTGCGACTAAGCACCCCAGTCCTGTTAATTCTTTATAATAGGTTCTTAATAATTATTTGAGATGTTTTAGTGCAGGATGACACAAAATAACCAAAGGTGTTCGTTATGCAGTTTCAATGTTTCTATGTTGCAGCAGGTCACCTCTCAATATGAACTATGCCCAATCACACTCCCTGTCAATTTGTCTGGCCGAGTGACCCTTTAGCAAGCTGATTGTTCTGTGACTTCCTTTTGAGACATATAGCTTGATATCACATAGCCTGTATATAAATAATACATGCCACAGTACCACCAAAGTCTGCTGGTTTTAATATGACTTCCTTGATTGTTTGCAGTGTCCCTATTACCCTTACCTCTTGGGAGGTAAAGTTCTGTTTAATTATATGTTGTTTGTTGAGTATGTGAGATTGTACATGTTTTCTGAGACAGTCTCAGTAGGTTTGAGTTTCAGGCTGCGGCCATGTGGAGGTGTCCAAAAATGATTTTTTTCCCCATCAGAATCTGGCGCTAGCCTTCCTATGTTTTTCTGCCCATGGAGACATATGTGTTTTATGTCATGCGTGTTTTATGTATTTTCCTGAAAAGTTGAATTTTCTCTTGTTGATGAAAATGTGTTGGTTTTTACTTGTGTTTTGATATGGGTGAAAGATTTACATTAAGCCAAACACCTAATTAAAAAATAATACAATAATTAGTAGTGCCATACAAAACGCACTGTTACTGCAGTGAGTCACAACACAAGCCATGTGGATGCAGGTTATGCAACTGACACACATCTATGAAAGCAAAGACTTCCTTAGAAAAAAACACTGGATGTTGTGACGACAGAGACAACACATTGACAGGGCTTAGTCGGACAACCCAGTGACCACAGTCACTTCCTTCAACCAGTTCCTTTAACAACTATGGTCCCACAGACAGCATTGTCACCATGACTATTACAGGTAGGGTTAGGTCTGCCATTACACTGGCAGGCAACTATGTCACTGTTGTGACCCCACACACACAGTGTCAGAAATGACTGGCCCAAAGAAAGGTTTATGACTGCTGTCATCCACGAGATGTGATTCTGCCTTTTAAGTGACTGGAACAAAGAGCTTCTTGAGTGCTGTAAGCACATGGAACCAGGGACGTCATTTAGGGGTCGCCAGAGGTCGCAAATGCGACCTCTGAGGTCTCACTTGCGACCTCTAAAGACAAGCAAACTCTTTTTTTTTTTGTAATGCAAGCTCCTGGGCTGTGGCCAGCACCATGTGGCTCTCTACTTATAGAGTGGCTGGCTTTCTTGTTCAGGCCCCTTAAAAAAAGAAAAATAAGAATAGCAGTGCCACAAGTCTAAAACTTTCAGCACTGACCCTAAATAAGAAAGAATAGGAATACCAAATAATGTGTCATTCTGGAATTCTATACAATAATTGCTAGACTCATTAAAGGTTTATTTCAGGCAAACTTCAGAGGGTGAGTCACTGATTTAGTCTGTTCTTAAACGCCTCAACTAAGCCTTTCATCATTCTGGTGTCGATAAATGAGTACCAACACAGGTTGGGTGATATTGTGTGTATATTTTTTTCTATATAAAGGGCTTAAGCGTAAGTGCTATGTAATAACACATCATTATCATTTGGTCATGGACGTCTGCTTGTCATGGACGTCTGCTTGCATTCACAGTAATTTGGTAATATGGGCCTATACACACTGATCTTAACAATACATATGGCCATCAATTCTTGGATGAAATGTACATCACATTATAGTGATATCGTAACCATATTTTTTGTAGTGTACAATTCTATGTGATGCCACTTCCTGTTTTGTCAACGGGTGAAAGGTCGTGTATCACTTCGGGTGGGGTCAAATGACATCACTTCCTGTGATGTCATCAGAGGTCAAGGGTCGCATGATGTCACTTCCACTACCCCTGGCATTTTGGTGAAATGACATCCCTGCATGGAACATGTATGGGACTGTAGCGATGCTCCCACAAAGAACCGTGTGACATAAATGACCACTGCCATGGGCTGATGTTTCTGCCAGTCACATCATACCGACGAGTCTTGCTCTGCTGTAATCCTGAGCGACCACAAAAGGATTGCATTTACTTTCCAAGCACTTGTGAGACAGCAGTGATCTGTCCAGAGATGCCTGTGGGACTCCAGTGATCATACATACAAGGATTTAACTAAAATGACTGCCACAAACAGCTTTGTTAATTGAGTGAAACCCTCAGAGGAAACTTGTTAACTAGAATATTTCCCAGACATAACTCTACTATGAATAGCTTTGGATTTCTGCTGGACCCGAAATTATTTGTCTGGATAGACTAAAACAAGCAGCTCACTGACAGCAGTGAACATTGCAAAGAGCTCCGCGACTGAGATCACCACCAGAGACAGTGGCACACACAGTTATTCACTTGTGCTTGAAATAACTATTGCTCTGGTTGCTGTAGCTACCACAACTACTGTGACTTGCACGACTTACATATACAGCTCAGTGAATGAATAACTGAAAACGGCAACACAATGCATATTTCACCAAACAGCTGTGCAATCAGGGACAGAGCGATGCTGCTGACCTGACTGCAGAAAACAGCTCTATGATTGCAGAGGCCACCACAGGCATTGCAGTGATACTGGCACCTCCCGAACCAGATCTTTGTCACTGTGTGGTGTGCCACTTGCAGCTCTTGGAATGTAGTGGCCACCAGAGACAGCTTCCTAACTGCAGCAACCACCATAACTGGAGTGAAGCAGAAACACTGTTCTGTGACACACGTGACTCCAACAGCCATGCATGTGTTTGTATAGACTATCACAGAGAGATTCCAAACTTTCAATACCACTCACACCCTCAAAAACGGATTGCAGCTGATACACACACAGACATGTCACTGTGGAAATCTCCCACAGACAACTATGTGGTTGAGCTGACCTCTCTAGCTTTACTTCTACATATAAGGCTGCAAAGAGATATGCTGATGCAGTGGTGACACACTTATGACGTGGCAACCTTTACAAACACCACTGATAGCTCTGTGACTACAGGAGACACCCCTGTACCCCTTACAGACAGTCCTTTGACTAACTGCAGTGATTCCTGCAAACACATGTGGCTGAAGAGAGTCCCATTAATAAATAGCCAAAATGATCCAGATGGCCACCTTGCCTGAATTGCCTGCTGCACTTGCCCCACCTCCAGATCCATCCAAATGGATGTCCCAGGACTATATGCTATCTGAAACTGGGAGCCGGCAGATGACGACTAAGGTCCTGCAGCATCTCTCCTGTCTTCCCCTGTCAGGCAACGGAAGGACCCGAGAAGGCAACCACTTTAAGGTATATCCCTCTCTGCCCCCACAAAAAACGCAGTCTTTCCATGGCTAAACACGTCCTGCCCTACTCTGCAGTGCCCCTCCCTCTTCCTGCCCTCTTACTTCAAATGCCTTGTTACTAATGTCCCTGCTCTACATATCTTACCGCATCCCAGGAGATTCCTCATGCCTTGGCTGTTATGCTTATTGTGCTGCACATGGGTGCTCTGCTTAGATTCTAAGAGGTGTTTGCGTCATGTGGCGCGTACCTCCCATATACCACCTCATTCTCATAACTTACTGTCACCACAAAGCTTCAACAAGCAATGCCGTTTGCCAACGGTCTCCACCAAGCTGCCTACCAAAAGCGATACGGCCTGTAATGACCACAGTCAGTCCTTCAATATACTACGCAAGCCCTTACCCATTGCCTAATTATCAGTCAGCGTTGAGATTTAAGATAACTCATGGGCACACTATGACCCCAAAACATTCACATCACTATCAGGATCCCAACCTAACCGTGCTGGGGATCCCTCCCTGAATGTCCAAACGTGCTCAGAAACAGTCAGTCCCTCCCATACTCAAGCCAAACCTGATAAACACCAGACTAAACATGATGAGGTTGCCTTAAAGGGAGCCTTAGTAAATGCTAGATCTATCACTGCCCACTCTCATGACATACATAACCTTATTGTCATTAACAATCTCGACATATAAGCAGTGTCTGAAACCTGGCTACACCCAGCCTCAGGCTCAAACCTATCATTAGCAATTCCACCCAACAGCACTATCTACCATAAAGCTAAATCATTTGCTAGAGGTGGTGGGGTAGCAATCATTGTTAGATAATCTCTATCAGAGAAATATACTATACACCCACTCCCTCGAGCAAAATCTTAACCATCAAACTAAGCCTTTGCCATGCATCCACAGTAACTTTACATCTGGCCTATCATGCTCCTGGCCTACTCCTTTACTTCGAGGGGGACATCTTGCATGTACTCTCGAATGCCAATCCTTCTTCAAAATCTATTCTCCTGGGTGATATGAGCCTTGATCTTAATGATTCCGTGGACAATAAAGCAGCTTCCTTGGACAGTTCACTCAAGGCTTTCTGCAACAAGTCCTTAGGCCTACTCACGCCAAAGTCCAAACAACAGATCAGATAACGGACCTTAATTGCAACATTATTGTGATTTCCATCATGTTCTGCCCTTGGACCGGTCACAATATGATACATTTCAACATCCCAGTGAACAATACCACCTCAATGGAAGCTATCTCCCTCCCCTACTTAGCAACACTGAACACCTGCAACATTACCAATGACAGCATTCTACCTCTCCTGGACAGGTTGTCACCCTCCCAAACCTTTGACAGTGATCCTGCCACACTACCAGACCTGTATAGTCATACCTTGATGCAGGCCATTAACAGGGTGGATTCCCTTAATTGACAAAAAGCCAAACCAGCCACTCACCTTAACGCGTGTTTCTCTACAGACCAAAAAACCCTCTGCCTATGGAATCTTGCAGCAGAAAGTGCACGGAGGCTTAACCCCTCAGAAGCCAACAAAGCTACTTTCTCATCCATAGCTAGGGTCTAATGCAAAATTGAACTCTCACAAGCTCTTCACTATCTTCCTTAAGCTTGAATCTCCCGCACCACCATCCATAAACTGTACCAAGGAGAGCACCTGGTGTGTACAAATGTCCTACTGAAAAAAAATGTGCATGCTGCAAAACCTTGAGTAGGGGCCCCTGGTTCCTTCTGACGCAGAGCCTCTGGCCCCACACCAACATTTACATCTCTTCAACTTTAATTCGGTGTCGGAAACTGAGGTGCGCACCGAGGAAGCACCCGTGAAGCACCGCTTTGCCCGCTCCCCCTGGACTTCTGCGAGGATTTTGCTTCATCTTATTCTCCAAAAGGTTTAACTCATGTTGTTTTGGCATTAAACCACGCCCATATACATCAAACGTATAAAATTGGGCACCCGCATGCACCAGCGCGTGCGCACTGAGGAAGCACCCGTGAAGCATGGCTTTGCCCGCTCCCCCTGTACTTCTGCGGGGATTTTGCTTCATATTATTCTCCAAAAGGATTAACTCACGTTGTTTTGGTGTTAAACCACGGCCATATACGTCAAACGTATAAAATTGGGAACCCGCGCAAACCAGCGCGCATGCACGGAGGAAGCACCCGTGAAGCACCGGTTTGCCCACTCCCCTTAGACTTCTGTAAGGATTTTGCTTCATATTATTCTCCAAAAGGATTAACTCATGATATTTTGGATGCCTAAATTGCCATCAATACATACTCTGCTCAGATTACATATACATAGAGTCTAAATACTCTTATTTTCTTTGTATCTAGTTGTTTTGGTGTTAAACCATGCCCATATATGTAAAACGTATAAAATTGGGCTCCCACGCGCACCAGTTCACATGCACCGAGGAAGCACCGAGGAAGCACCCATGAAGCACCGCTTTTCCGCGGCGTTCGGGGCTTCGGATGTGGTGCTTCCCCAACTTGTGATTATTCACTACGTTCATTTTCCGGATTGTTGCGCTTCTCTTTAATTGTTGTGAGTGAGGATGCGCTTAGGGAAAGAGGCCTGTATCGACTCACTATGGATATGCCTCCCCATATACGGCAACGCATCATGTCAGAATCGCAACCGTTTCTTGATGAACTGCCCGAAGCCATCAGGCCTGTGAATACCTGCTCGACACTAATTGCGCGTACGGCTCACCCAAGAACAAAACTCATCAAAAGGAAGGCGGTACCCACGAACAATGTTGACATCCGTAAGTATGGCTTTGGAAATATCGTGGTGAACCCATTGCCTCCTTTAAAGGAACCCTTACCTTCCATTGATGGTGCTGTGCCACAAATATTTCCAACTACGCCCGTTCCAGTACAGCCGTTGACTGCTTCCGAACTGAAAAAATCTATCGCACCAAGCCATAATAATGCCAACTTTGTGAACTCCATCACAGATAGTATGGTATTGCGCAATGCACAATCTGGTATGCCAGTTATTCAAGTCACGTTGAAGAAGCTGTAATTGAACCTGACTCTACTAACTCGTGTTTCTCGGCCAGAGAAGAAAGCTATAATCTCTCAAAATCACCTGATATGTTTCAGCATTCAAGCTGCAACATTTCAGCCTTAGTTGCTTCGTACATTGCTCCTACCCCTCGTAAACTAACTACGAAATCAATCGCTCCATTGAAAACATTGCAATTGTCTAAAACCACACAAGTGACATATAGATGTTATGAATGTTGCTTTAATGGCTCTTGCCAAGTTATTCGAAACAATAGATAGCAGATTAAATGGCTAAACGACCAAATTTGACAACATAATAAATGAACAAAAAACTGTGTCCTCAATCATGGACTAAAATCAGGCAAAAATTAACGAACAGTTTAACAATATTTTTATGTCACAGAAATAAAAAGCCTCCACGCTGGCCCAGAATCAAATTCCCAATGTGGAAAATACTGTGCCTTTTGAATGTGAAGTAAAAATAAATGCACTCAAATAAGAGAAAAATGCACACGGAACCATTGCTATAGTGATTTCTCCTTTGTACAATCAAATAGCAAAGTCAGCTTCCGCATTGCCTTATGTTAGTGGCATAATAACAGATAACAGGTTGACACCAGCCCTATTACACATGAGGCTCATCAGATTGGTCAGACTGCTAAAACTAAGAGTAATACTCAAGCTCTTAAGAACTCCTATCCTGTATTTGACAAAAAAAAAAAACAGATCAATCACTAGTCCCGAATTCAAAGGGAAAAAAAATACAGGGAAAAAAATCTAAAAATGTGAAGACTTCCAAATCTGATGCTAGTTCATCCACCAGACAATTCATCAACAAATTAACCTGTGCTAACAATAGTTCACTTTCTGCATCCAGCACTATAATGAAAAAATATGTGACAATGGCAAAAATGAAGAAAATAAACTACTCAAATGCCACGTCCTTCCTAAAATGATTCCAATTCATCCACCACCTCGATGAATTAATCAAGATAGTGGAGGAAAACCAAACTTCAGCAATAATTCAAACTAACAACGTGCCTCTATTAGCTCAGAATTGTTCTCAAAAGAATGATCAAAAAGAAAATGACTTGGCTCTAAAACAGGTGGCCGCTTCTAGAGCAGCCTTGAGGCAGGACATTGATTTCTATATGCAACAATGTAAATTTGAACCACCTCGTTTGCCCATTATGGTTCAAAGATTGGCTAAATGTACAGCTGTACCAACTATTTCAGCTATATCACCGGTTTCTTCCATTGACATAATTGACTCCACCCATAAACGAGTATCCTTTGTTGACTCAGAAACTTGTTCATCTAAGCATCTAATTAATTCCAAACTTCCCAACAATCCTTGCAAGGATGACCTTGAGGAAATCAAAGACTCGATTGCACGTTTGTGGGAAATGAACTCCAAAATGGGCCCATCAATTCTTTCCACTAACCATTCCCTCAATAACCAAAAAGCCTTGCAGACCATAAATTCACACACGTCTTTGCCACACCATGCTCTGAATACAAGGCGCTATCTAGCACCCTCACAAAATTCCAATCCAATAATGGAAATGAGACATTCTTTGCTACTCACATGTCAAACTGGCATTTTTCCATCATACATTATGAACAAACAAAGCATTCTGAAGCTCTTTTCTGATACTGCTGTACTGAGGGAAATTTTTGTTCAAATGATTTTGATCAAATTGAATTCCCTAATAAGCACAATCTTGGCACGGCCCTAATATGGACTAAATCTCTTGTCATACAGAACATCATTTGGGCGGTTAAAGCTGCGCTATGCAGTTTAGTTTTTTTGATCTCAAGTTATGCTGACACAAAGATCCCTCTGAAATCCTTCCTTAAGACCTCACAAAGTCATCTGCTCAAAATGCCAAACTATAACTCCTCAAAACATGAAAATGGCCCTGCAGAGTGTAACTAGATCCTGTAATATATCAAACGAGCATCGCAGTAATTAGCTGGAATACTTGAGGATTTAATCACATAATCAACAACTCCCATAGAATACTAGGAAATTATGATCTCATACTGCTCCAAGAAACTTGGCTGATTACTTCTCCCACGTGGGATAACTATGAAACCCACTTGGAACCTGCTATACGTGCAACAAGAGGGAGACTTATGTCGTGATTGCAACAGGCCACAAATTCATTAGCAAATATTCAATTGAATGCACTAACCGTCTCCAATCCCTTCATACAATTCACATGCTTAACCATTAGCTCAATGAGAATTGCTTGTGTTAATCTGTATTGGAATCCCCTGGGCATTTCAACTCTGCTGTTTCTCAAAAAATTAACTAGTGTAATGGAGAATATCATGATATCCTGCGACATTGTACATATTATTGTTGCTGGGGATCTGAATTTACACTTATATGAGAAAAAATATCAAAAAAACGATGAACAAGCGGAAATATGGAATAATTGTGTAAAATCATGGAACTTGATACTGTTGAATTGCACTAGCACAGCTGACTCTCTTCCACATGCGACCTGGTTTCGAGGGATTCAGTGTGCCACTATTGATTATGTCTATGTAATGCAAAAATTGTTTAATCATGTATCTGACTTCATAGTAATAACAACTGACTTTAGTGAGCACCGTCTTCTTACAATTAAATTGAAGATGGATATGGTTTCACGTCCACAAAGAAAAGTGTTCCCAGGTTTGATCGAAACGAACAACTCTCTAAATAGACTGAAATGGACCGAAAAGTCACTTTTGCAATATCAAGATTACTTAAAACTTAGCCTTAAGTCATGTACTGAAATATGTCAACCAAATAACATGGCACACTATGATCAAATACAACTCTACACCATTGCTCATAGGCCTAGATTGCATATAATATCGGAATTTGATTATGTGATTCAAAATAGAAAATCTCTTTGCAGAAAGCAAAAAAGACAAGCCTTACTAACACCTATGACATTAAGACCAACAGCCCTCCCTGCTGCCAAAATCTCTTACAGGAATTGAATGCATGAACATAAAATGCTAAGACAGCAGAAAGCTGGTGAACTTATGCCAAAAGAGATTCAAAATAAAAACACAAGCCAGATTTGGAAATGTCTTAATTACACTACCAATACCTAGCAATTAGCCTCACAAATTAATGGGGTGACGGAACAAGACTGGACTACCCATTTTTCATTGCTATATGCAGCTCCCATGGCCTATTTTTCTATTAATCCAACTGATGCAGCCTTTAGATTCCATTTAGACTTCGATGAGAATGACAATCGCTATTACAACGATAAGGCTAGCATGTCTCGAGCCCCAGGCCCGGATGTTCTATCTAATGCTACCCTAAAAAAGGATCTGGACCTTTGGGCCTCTATCCTCTATACCATGTTCCGCATAATACAACGTAATCAGAAACTACCGAAATCTTGGTGTCATTCAATCATAGTTCCGATCCATAAGAAGGGTGATCGTCAGAATCCCATGAGTTACCGGCCCATCACTTTATTAGATGCGCCCGGGAAAATATATTGTAGGCTAGTCCTCCGTGATTTTAATGTTTGGTCATTGGCAACCAACAGAAGAGACCTTTTCCAAATAGATTTTGTAGCGGGATTAGGCACTGCAATTAACATAACATTACTCAATGCCTTGAAGTCGTCTTATGCCACACGGAAACAGCCACTTTACATGGCTTTTGTTGACTTCCGCGTGGCATTTGATTCGATTGATAGAAAGCTACTTCAAGCTAAGCTACTCAAATATGGTTGCCCCATATCACTAGTAAAAATTGTGACCCTTCTACACACAAACACTTCAGTCCAAATTAAGAATTACACAGAAAGCCTTCTATCCAACATCAGACCAAAAGGGGGCTTAAGCAGGGATGCATACTTGCTTCTGCACTCTTTAATCTTTTCTTACTGGGCTTAGGAGACACCTTAGTTGCGGTACCAACTGACACACCAAAACTAAATAATCACTAATAGCATGGCTACTCTACGCGGATGATTTGGTGTTGTTGTCCCAGACTCCTACTGGGTTACAAATACTTTTAGACCTACTTGCCCAATATGTCTCTAACAATAACCTAACGATAAACCATGAAAAAACACAAATTATTGAACTTGGGAAACCAAACTCCACACTATCAAACAAGTTTCAGTGGTCAGTAGGAAATAAAAGGTTGAAAATTGTATCAGAATACAAATATTTAGGAGTGATTTTCAACAACTCCATCTCTGATTTAACGTACGAAATAACAATGACATCTAAACTTCTCACGTTAACATCTCAAGCGAGAATCCTGCTACATAAATTTTGCAAGTTCACATGTGCACCTATTATGACCTTCTATCAACAAAAAGTTTTACCCATCATTACTTATGATGGAAGCAGCTCTGTCGAGAATTCAACAATTTTGGAATTGATTAGAATCTAGATTCTGGAAAAATGTATTTAATCTACCAAAGAGTACTCCAACCATGCTACTCAGATTTGAATGAGGTCTTATATCTATACATGTGCAGGTAACTTGGAAAATGTGTGCCTTATTTTGGAAATGTTTGTTGGAACTGAGTAATCGAAATAGTCTTGCCATTTTAGCCAATCACCTGCTGACCTCCATACAGATTGTTCCTCTGAACTGGTGAACACACACCTTGGATGCATTAATTAATGCGACTATCCCAGTTGATCTTCTTCTTACAAATCCAAATCGAGCCAAGGTTAAATTATATCAGGCTGATTGGCTACTTACGCAAGAAAAATGTTTAATACTAAGCGATTTTGATAGAAATCTATTCGATCACAAACAATTGCGCACAATGGCTGACTATCTCGTAAAATGCCCATCACCCCTTCTAAGAATAAAGATTCTGAGATTTCACCATAATTTATGGCCTGTTAATGAAATCTTGGCCAGACGAGTCTTGATTAAAAAAGAACAGCCCATTTTCGGTTTTGCGAAAATGTATTACATGAAGAAACCCTACGCCATATCATTACCGAATGTAAAGCCTTTACATCCCAATGTTTAAAACTCATTACTCGCATGTCGCCAATGTATATTCAGAGAACTAATAATGAACTGTGGTCTGAGATATTTGGCTCCTGCAAAATCTCAGTCAGAATTGCGACTATGCTTATCTTAGATGTTGCTTTTCCTTTTAAGTCAAATTCTAATATGAAAACATAATTGAAAATTCTTGTTTTCTTTCTTTTTCTCTTTTTTTTCTCTTTGGAGAGATGTAATGATCATGGCTTTTGCCACAGTAGTGAGATGGCCCTCAGAACTCAGTTGCCATGCCTATGTAACATGAGATTAGGTTCCCGCCTTCACCTTAAGATGATTGCCTTTAGCACACCAGCCCCACACAATATTCTCAGGTCCTGTATTCCACCTACTTCTTTCCTTCTACCTGCGCCAACTGACCCCCCTATTGTTGCAAACACCACCTCACACCCCAAACCCACACAAGGAACCACAGTCTTGGATTATCTTACTTTCAAAGGAGCACTCATTAATGTACGCTCGCTAATCGCCCACACACCTGACATTGCAGACCTCATCACCTCCAACCAATTGGACTTTCTTGCCATCACTGAAACATTGTTACACCCAGCGGCAGGTCCTGCCTTATCATTAGCTATGCCTGACAGCTACACCATCATACAATCGGACAGAGCCCCTGGGAAAGGGGGAGAAGTGGCATTTATTGCTAAATCTCACCATACCTCAGAGAATATTCTCACTCAGCCCTACCATCAAAAGAACTCCTTTCAGCCAAACTCCCACTATTGGAAACTCGCACTATCCTACTCAACCTTATGTATCGACCCCCAGGAGCCCTGTCCTCCTTTCAGGAAGACATCTCACACCTCCTAACTTTAAATACAAAACCAGACTCACAAATCATCTTACTAGGTGACCTCAATCTTGGGCTCCAGGACCCCAACGACCTTAATGCCTGTACATTGGACGACACCAAGATACAATTAGGCTTTACTCAACGTATTAACAAACCAACCCACTCCAAAGGCAGAATGCTGGATTGGTTAGCTGAAAACAACTGTAACGCCACAATACTCAACAATACTCCCTGTGCCTGGTCTGACCACCACTGCATCACATTTGCCATTCCCAAAGGAATTCACAACAGTACACCTGTTGTTATCGCTCCACAATCTTGGGCTAGGAACATATGCAACATAACCTTGGAAAACATGTTACCACTACTTCAGCCTATCAACAACCTGCCGGCTAACCCAGACACTGACCCACCCTCGCTGGTTGATCTCTACAATTCCTCTATGGAGCAAGCCTTAAACCAAATTGTCCCACTAAAATAGAGGAAAGCCAAACCGGCCTGGCTGAAATAAAAGCACTGTGCAACATTAAAAGATCCCTTGAAGCTAACAGGAGAAAAATTCCCTCGACTCACAATAAGGAAAGCTTCTCTAGCGCTGCTGCCATTTATAAAACGCCCATCACCAACACAAAAAAAGAGATCTATAACACTAGAATTCAGAACGCTAAATCTGGTATTGGAGGACTTTTCTCTGTCCAGAGGGTATTGGAGTCCCCAACACCGCCCCCTGAAGTCTGCATTAACGACAAGGCCTGGTGCACCAACATCCAGCAGGCCTTATCTGACAAGATAGCCTTTCTGCAATTTAGAATTGAATCTAAAAAAACAGCCTCACACAACGCACCTACCACTCAACTACCTTTGTGTCCCCTATTCTACTTTTCACCAGTTACTGTGAAAGAAGTGGCCAACATAATCATGAGCCTCAAACCCTCCAATTGCCAAGGAGTCTCATGTGCAGCTACAGTTATTAAGGAAGGTGCAAAAGAAGTAGCACCCTTCATTACAGCCTTGATGAACTCCTCTTTCAAAAACTCATTAGTCCACAACAACCTCAAAGAAGCTTCGGTCATGCCGCTACTCAAAAAACCCAACCTAGACCACAACATACTGACAAACTACAGGCCCATTACAAAAGTCCCATTCCTCCTGAAGACACTAGATAGAGCGGCATATCTCCAAATTCAACAACACTTGGATAACAACAAACTCCTAGGCTTGCAGCAATCTGGTTTTAGACCCAGGTATGGGATGGAAACAGCCCTACTCGACCTAAAAATCCAAATCGATAAAGCTAAAGTCAAGTGCAACATGGCCATGTTGCTCTTGTTGGATCTGTCTGCAGCCTTCGACATGGTTGACCATCAAATCCTAACTAATCACCTTGCTACTGTTCCAGCATTCTCACCGGAGGCCTCTAATTGGTTCCAATCCTTTCTTTCAAACAGATCAACCAGGGTCTTCGTACCCACAGCAGCTGCCAATGCAGTCCCTATCCAGTGTGGAGTCCCACAAGGGTCCTGTGTTTCACCAACACTTTATAATATCTTCACAAATGTCCTCGTCCTCGACCGTCTTGACAACCTGGTGTCACTTACACCAACTACGCGGATGACACTCAGGTCCTCATTACCCTCACTGGATGTTATGAGAAGAATTCTGTAAAGCCAAATAAAATATACCTAGAGATACAGGCCTGGATGGCCACACACAGCCTATGCTTAAACGCCAATAAGACAGAGCTACTGATTGTAAGCACCCAAGCCTGTCTAAATAAACTTGACCCTTGTTACCATTCTTTCAACATCGATGGTAATATCATCAATGTCGCCAATGATGTCAAGACACTTGCCGTCTACCTTGATTCCACCCTCTCCCTCAAAAAGCAATAAACTCCACAGCCTCCACCATAGCCTATACTAACAAAGTAATTAATGCTTGAAAACATTTGCTGTCCACAAACAGCTGCCTCACCCTCGCCAGGGCCCTGATATTATCCAAATTGGATTATTGTAACACCCTCTTTTTAGGCTCCACCAACCACAACCTGGAGAGCCTACAAGTTCTCCAGAATAATACCCTGTGTTGCGCATTAAACATACCTTGCACCAATCACATCTCCACCATCAGACGAGACTCACAGCGGTTCCCAGTTTGTGACAGAATCAAACTCAGTACACTTGTCATCACCCACAGATGTTTATCTCTGACAGTACCCCAATACCTGAGTAACAATTTCTCAAGACACACTTCTACCAGACCCACTAGATCACCTTATCTACATTGCCTTAATATATGTAAATTCAACCTAAAAACAGCTGATGGATCGAGTTTACCAGTGTTAGCTGCAAAATGTTGGAACACTCTCCAACAGACATCAGAGCCGAACCTTCTGGTCCTTAGATCCAAAGTAAAGAACTTGCTCTTCACCCAGCAAGTTTAGCCACCCTGCCACCAAAATGTTCATTTGCACTTGAGTTACATACCCCGTCTTTCTCTAACACTTTCATTACATCTATGACTTTCTTCTCCTTCTTCAGCCCAGGTGGTATCTAGCGCTAGCCTAAAGTCTCTATCGCTTATCCTAACGTATGCGGTTCTGCAGACATACAGATTACTATGTAACATGGTCTGTATGCTTGCTTTTGATATTTCAACCACCTGTATCCAGGTCGAACTCTTCTATTTTATTACTCTACCATAATGTATTGTTGACCACTTTGTAACCTGGCCATTAGTATATGTGTGCTCTCTGCTCTGCATTTGCTGTACACTGTAACTGTAATTTAATGCTCTCAATGCCCAGATTCCTCAAGGTTAGGCCATGCTATACAAATAATTAAACTAAACTAAACTAAACTAAACTAAACTAAGCCAAACCAGGATAAACATTCTATTAGAGCCCCTGGTAGGGGAGTTGCTCAGTGGTCAAAGTGTATGAAAAGAAGTAGTTGAACTATGTTCCCAACAGCCCTGCCACCCTCTCCAAAAACCCATTGCCACGCCCCCTCCCACACGCAATCCAAATCCCCCAACAAACACACCAGCTGTTTAAGGGAATGTTCACTGCAGTGCTCTGAAGTGCAAGTTTCAACTTCTTCCTGCACTTTTATTTTAAAACAAATCCTTTCCAGAATGGTTTATTTTTTTTAAATAAAGGTATAAGAACAGTAAAACGTAAAAGAAAAAAAGTAGAGGAGCACTGCTCCCAACCTCTCCCACCCACTTTGACCACTCGGGGGCTTGATTAACTAAAGTGACAGACTTGGCCCAAGATACACGTTTCACTTAATAATTGTATGTGCTTTAGTCAGGATTACTGATGTTTGATACCAAGGGTGTTTTTATTAAAGTTTCATGGCTGGCTTGCATTGAAAAATGCATGTATCTTTTGTCTCCCTCACAAGGAAATTATAAGATCTGGACCACATCATTTCGCTCTCAATGCAAATGTTTGTATGCATGTGAATTCTGAAAGCCTGTAGGAAGACTTAGGAACAGAGCATTGTGGCGTGCTGTCTTTGATGTAGTAGATACTAGTGCAGATGAGTAAGGTTACCAGTGACTGCATGCCACATGGAACACTATACCTTAGACATGAGCATTAATTTCTCCTAATGGCATTCCGGGAATGGTAGTCTAGGTGTCTTCAATTGTGTATGATGGGCCTAAGTCCAACAACACAGTAGCAAAACCTAGGAGTGAAATACAGTGTCCCCTATGACACTGAGTTATCTGGAAACCTTAGGGAGGTAGGGAGAACATCATCCTGCAGCCACAAAAAGATGGTACTCATGCAGCGTGATATTGCACATTAGGGGTTACATGCTATGCAAGGTTCATGCATCTAAGTCATTAGGCTTGTAAAAGCCCTTTACAGTTGTATGAATGTGCCCGGCCTACTTACAAGAGAACATGTGATTGTCCTGTGCCCTGAACAACATCTACGTTTACAATCGCGTTGAATAACATTGGTTGCTGGTTCTCACATTAGGGAGGTGGCCTGATAATGACAAAGTGAGCTGTTTACAGGGTATATCGACCTATCCAGCTGTGAAATTATTTCCCCATGAAGTGTCTGAGGATGAACAGGGTGCCTGCAGGGCACTGCTCTTCTGTAACACACAAATGCCAAATTGATCTCATCCTAAAAGACAAATGTACTGGTGCTCTGTGTAGTTAAGTTAATCTTCAGGGCCAGAACATTTTCATTGGTGGCGTTTGAGTCCCTAGTAGATCGGTAATTACATTGCACAATGTGTTACAGTTTGAGACTGCACTTTGGAAATATAGATGCTGTGTTTGCAGAAAACCAGTACCTTTCTTTTAATGGGTTTCGAGTGACATCCTCATACCCGGATCAAAGGAACTCTCTGCAAGTCTGAGCTCTTTAAAAGCAAGATGGCTGGTTAGTAAATAGCAGAGACTGCTGCATCTAAACAATATACAATATTAGGAAAGGTGAGAAGTATGTATGTAAAAAAAACCTGTTGCAGTAAACTGTAGCTTAGTGCTTCTGCTGGAATATAAGTAAGATTGGATTGTCCTATGTCTGACTACTCTCTGCGCGTGAGGGTGAGTCATGAATTCCTATTACATCAGATGGAAGTTGGAATGCAGGTTGAAGGACAACAGCTGGTGGAGCTACGGAGATCAAATGACACTTGTTCTCTCCTGTTCCATATATCTCCGTTACTAATAAATATAAGTTTTAACTCCACATAGTCATTCTGTACTTATTTCCACTCCCTTGAGCCCCTACATTACAATTGGATAGGGAGCAACAATGATAGCGGTCACAGTGATGATGAAGAAGGTGATGAATGTGTATTTGTCATAATGGATGATGAAGATGAAAAAGTTTTGGAGAGTCCCAAAGCCGCAGTTTGTATCGATGGAGTAGAGATGAACATGATGATAGACTCTGGTGCGAAATACACATTGATACCACAACTGTGGAATAAAGAAAAGCATGAATATTTACATGAAACAGATATCAACCTCAGAGCATACGGTGGTGTGAAGATTGATACAATAGGATGGTTCCGGGGGTAAATTAAAATTCAAGGACAGGAAGGCTAAAGGAAAAATATATGTCACTAGTCTAGGCAAAACGCCTCTTTTAAGTTGGACTCATTAGTGTGAACTACAAGTAAAATTAGACTCTACTGCGGAAGAATCCGTCTTTGCAATTAATAATGATACAAAGGTGATTAAAGGTGTTCTATATGCGGAATCTCTGACTTTTTGATATGTGAGGATTCCAACACTCTGCAACTTGTAGTTTACAGGGGCCATTGTCAATGCATTTTGCTATCTGATAGTATCCTTCATTGACATTGTCTGAAGTTAACATTTTTATGCCGCATCTTGTTGTTACATTAGGAAAATACAAAGCAAACCACTGACTGATTCATTTTGGCCGCGTAACAGTGCTTTAATATTGATGAAGTATGTTTTTCCTTTAACGTTGTAGATATGACTTGTCAACCTTGTACAGGTTCTAATAGCTAATACCTGTGATATGATGCATCATGCAGAGTGGAAGTTTGCAATCTATGTAAGTTGTCCCAATGGGCTGACGATACTGCCTATGATGAACTTACACGAAGAAAGCGTTTTGTCTTGGGGATACGTTTCACTCGATCGGAAAAATACAAATACAGGCGTGGTGAATTGTGTTATGTGTCAAGTAAATTAAAAAAGAATTTTTAAAAAAGCTTATTTGGAGTCCTAAAGGTGTATACACATCTTGATTAACATATTCTACAAATGTAATTTTATATAGAGTGGTCAAATTCAAAAGAAATAATTAAAACTGAAAGTGATTTCTTCTGAAGTGCATAGGAAGGAGGTCTGAACTATATTGGGCCCCTATAACAGGACCTGCTTGATTTTGTCAATTTGAAACCGGTGGGTCAATTCACTTCTTGAGAAGAAGGCAGATACAATTGCATCCAATATGTGTTAGTCAGTGCCTCCTTGATGCAGGCAAGCATGTGAGTATACGATCCCGTTCCAAAGCCATTTCAGTGGAGCACCATGTTTATAACCTTTTGGACAAGAGGATCAGTGGCTCTACTCTTTACTGGTTCTCGAAGAAGGCCAGAAGATAATCATTGTGGTGTTGTACCCATCGTGTGCAGTATCCACATTGCCTTTGTAAAAGCAGCGTTTTGGCAAGGTGTACTTCTCCAATGCCTTCATGAAACCTTCTGATTGTCGAAGCAATGAGGCTGCCACTTAGAGAAATACAGTGATAAGCCCTGCTGAAACACATTGAGTGCTTTGAAACACTTACCTGTGTATAGGCGCTATATAAATAAACATTGCCATTACATCTTGTGCAGCAGCAATCACACTTTCAAATGATCCATTTATATGAGGTGTGTCCTCATTTAATACTATTCTGGCAGAACGCAATTAATAATGGGGGGAAGGTGGCAGGGTCAGTCACCACTTTTCGTGGTCCGCCTACGGCCAGCGTCCTGTTGCACTTGTGCCTTACTGTGGTCAACATATAGACATTGTCCTTTTCGGACTGGTGCCTTGCTGAGAGGAAACACATGTCGGAATATTTCAGAACTCTGAGGGGACAACCTTGTTGAAGGTTTAGTATATTTTTTGGGAGTAAGCAGTTCCGCAGAGTAACTACAACATAACCCTTCCCAGGAACATTCCCTGAACGCCTAATCCTCAGCACATGCTGTGCTGCCAATCATTTTTCTACCAGAAGTCTTATTGAAATACCCTGAAAGCTTAATCCTCATCACCTGTTGTCCTTCAGAAAGGTCCTTTTTCAGGTCCACCCAGGCACAGTCACTACCACAGATCGGTAGCCCAGAGGTTAGACATTTTTTCTGGCATGTGAGTAACCAAACCATCTATGGATTCTATCCTCTGCACAAATAAACTTATATTATTTTAACTCTGCTGAATATAAAGTATTAATGTACTTGTATTTCAGCACTAGCAAAAATACCTCTACGCCAAACAGGTTCTGTAGACAGATATGATAACACTCTCATCAGTTGTTGAAAACGATTGATTCTGTAGGTCACTGTTCCGCCTCAAACTGGCCTGTTGCAGTTCGTCGCGGTGCATTGCAGTGAAAATATATCTTGGAAACCGTGCATCCTAGGGCCTTGAAACATGGTTTTTAGGATATAATAGAGACCTTCAGTTTTGTTCCTCGTGTCAGGACCGGTTGAGAAACATTTTTTGTTTTGCTTCCTGGTGAACATGGTTTACGGCTTCATCAGCAGGCGCCATCTCACAAAAAATCCTCTTTAAAAGTAATTTCACCTGATGAGGCAAACATTTGGAAACTTCTGGAATGCTACTTGCCTTCGCATCTCACGTCCATTTGTCTCTCATAGATTTTTTGTTTCCCTTACCGGTGAACATGGTTTACAGCTTTGCCGGCAGCCCACAAAGCCACAAACACATTTTGACATTTGTTGAAATCTGGGGAAAGCAGTGGGGTGTACAAATGTCATGTAGCCAGTAATTTCTAACCGGTAAGTATGCAAAATCTGATTCAGATTGGTGAAATGACATGGAATTGTATAAGGAACAACACTTCGCTAAGCCACAAGCCCACAAACAAATTTTGACTTTTGTCAAAATACAGGCCACTTTGCAACTTTTTTGTAACGTGTTTATCCACACCTAAGTGGTAAAATACCCTAAATAAAGCCATTGCAACAAAAAGAATAAACTGTGCATCATGGAATATCTGCTGACACATCACTGTTCTTCAATAGAGATCTCAATTGCCATGATTAGATCAGGTTATAGTATGAACACATTATTTGCCAAGAGCAAGGTCTAAATGGAGGAAACCATGCAATGCAAACAGCTGACGTTTGTTGACAAACTAGTATTGCTAGGTCACAACAATAAAAGTAAAATGGCCATTGAAGCGGAACAACCGCCAAAAGCTAAGAAAGTGTCAGTGCCTTTCTGCAAGAACAAGGTGTTGTTCATCACCAAACTAAGTTTCTCATTGTTTAATATGGAGGTACAGTACTGCACTGCATAGGTTCTTTTTCCAGGGGGCTTTTTGAACTAAGGAGCAAAACAGATCCAATGAATATGGCATAATTAGATTAGTATTAACCAAATGTGTCTTTTGCATATTCACCAAATGTATGAGTTACCCTCATTCATGACTGCAATGGCTTCATCTCCACTCATCCAATGTATCCAATGCCTTTCAGTGGAATCAACCTTCAGAAAACCCTAACTGTACTCTTGAAATATGAATTTCCATTGACTAAAACTAGACAAATAAAGATTATGAATATGGTGTACTGGACCCCGGAGAGATTGTGGAAGAGGGGTTTGAGGGATGGACCGGAATGTTGGACATGTGTTGTTGAAAATGGTACTTTCGAACATATGTTCTGGACCTGCATGAAAGTTAAAGTTTTTTGGAATGATTTAGTTGGTGTTATGGAAAGTGTCTTGAATGAACAAGTTTGTTTGGATTTTGAAACGCTAATTCTGGGGGATAATGTGAACTTGGAGGAGTTTACTAATTGCCAGAAAAAATTGATATTTCGGGGTGCCTTGATGGGGAAAAAAATCATCCTACGAAAATGGAAGTCTAATGTAGCACTGTTGAAGGAAGAATGGTTGAATGAAAGGCACAGTCTTGCAGCAATTGAGAAATGTATATGTAGGAAACATGGCAAAACAGGATTGTTCGAGAAGATTTTGGGTGGATTTCTGGCAATGTACTGAACCTGAATCTTGAGTACTTTTAAATGTGAACTGTGTACATACTGGGGAATGGGGCGGTAGGGAGTTTGGAGTTATTATGTTGTAATGGTTTTATTCTTGTAATTTGTCTATATTTGTATCTTTTATCGTTATTGCTTATACTGTATGTAAATCATAAATAAAACATTTTAAAAAAAATTAAAAAATGGTATCCACATTCCAAACCATATGACTCTGCCCTATTCTCGTATTCTGTATACTATGCCAAATGTAATACATTTTTTTTAATTAAACATTCAGTTTTACTTGTTGAATCTTTCGTTTATCCTCCACATTCATTAAAAAGAAAAACAGAATCCATAATTAAAATCCCATAAATTGGGTGGGTTTAAAGGAAAAATGAGCAATCCAAATTAACTCAGCCAATGGGAGAAAAACAACAAAAATCCCCAAAACAAAGATGCATTCAAAGAGGGAACAAATTGAAAATACGGGAAAGTCTGATACCACTACCTTCCTTTTTTGCACCTTCAAAAGTCTGCCATTTGACTCTCCATTAAACCTCACCCTCTTTAAGCAGGGACAATAGTCCAACTCCCATCTATAGTGACCAGTACTGCTCCACGGCTTGGTCCTTAAATTTTTGTCTTAAAGACCCTCTCAATGAAAACCACTAGACCTCATCTTTAGCGTTGGGCTGGATCTGCCATACAATCTCTCCCACCAGGCCTCAGCGTCAGTGCCTTCCACCTTCTTCCTCTTCTCGTATAGGTGCAAAGTTCTTTCCGTTCTAAACTCCAGATAGAAAAGAACTAAGTGCTGCAAAGTTTCCTCCTGAAGGCTGCATAGCCGACATTGTTTGTCCTTTAGCTTGTTTCCATAGCAAGATAGTGTGGATCTTGTGTGGAGAACATTAAGACGGAATCGCAGGAAGAGATCTCAGTTCTGGGATTCAGAGATTTTCTGTGGTATTCAGGCTTGACATTAGGTAGACTATTCAGGGAACTAGACATTATGTGGGTCCTCGAGGTGGATTTTCTAGTTTCAGTGTCCTACCATTTATTTGGCTGCCCATAGTGCCCTTTTAACCAAAAGGGGGCTCCCACACAATGCTGCCACGGGAAGCCTAATTGTGCCAAGATTCTGAACATTTGCAGCTCCATTGGTTCATAGCCCAATCTGTGGAAACAGAGAAATTGATATGAGGCCGGGAAGCCCAAAGGAAACACACCAACACAGGTTACAAAGGACATACAAAGCGCTTTATTCAAAGATACAACAATTACCAAAAGTCAATTGACATACGGATAGCTATTCGGCCCTCAGAGTAACAGAACAAACTATCAACGGTAGTTCGCCGTGTTAGTGTGAGAGACCGTACATTCGGATGCTCAGGTTTTTATACTTTTTATCCAGCTCTGGCCAACCCCCTCGCGGGTTAACCATTCCAAGAACCAGGCCTAGAGTTTGTTGCCAGGTCGATCCCATAATGTATGCATTTCGATCAGTTTCGCTGATACAGTTGTTCATTTACACATAGGTCAGGGATAGGACAAGGTCTCAGTTCGCGACCCCAACAAGTGGCCTGCAGGCATATTACTTATTCATGTGTGCGGAGGTCACAAAAGCCAGAATCCCACTCGAAATGTCATTCAGCCTCCATTTTGTTGTTCAGGGTGACTTCCACACTACAAGAGAACCTAAAATGGCGGCTAAATCCAAGATGACGATTCACACAATACATTAAGGTCAAGACCTTGCTGCGGAATCTATTTACACAATTTCTTTTAGACAACTTGGCGTAGGCCAACATACATTCAAACAATGCGATTGGAGGTCTAATATTATTTCGATTTCGACAGACCCTCCTTTTGGCCTATGCCAAGTGCTAAACATCATTCCTAATACTTTTGAAAATAACTCCATGTGTTATCATCCATAGATTCCGCATCATTGTCTGTAATGTCTATGCCCATAAGGTTGTTCAAGAAAACCTCTTGTAACATGAATTATTTAGATGTTGTGTCTGGGGTATATATTTTATGCCCTATTGCACTCTCTGCTTGAGCACAACACCCCCCTATCATTCCACACATACTTGGGAGGCATTGAAAACAGCAACAAAGAAATAACAGAACCCCTAAAATAACCAGAATAACGGAAAGCACCTTCCAACCTCAAGATCGCAAAGAATCCCAGAACCAAGTACTAAAGTTCCAGTCTCCTACAGGGATATGGACTTCAGAACTGAGAGTGTGCAAGTTCTGAATTGCTTTAAAAATTGTTGGTGAGGAGTCTGGTACGAAAACACAACAAGCGGACCCCACTAATTTGCATACTCCACCTCGTTCTGCCAAAATGACATCTAATGCCATCCGATTTTGAAGTGCTACCAATCTTATTGCCTTTTGCTCTATGGTCATATTGTAGAGTATGTCCGTGGTCCGGTTGATCGTTCTCTCCAGTATCCTTGTCAATCCCCTAATGTTCTCTGAGTTTGCTATTTGTCCCCAAAAGGGCACAACTGATTTCGCTATGTCCCCCAATACTTGTGGCAGGGGTATCTCCGTTGTCGTCTCACCTTTGAAATCTCTAGTGTACTTGCTACAAATACCACGGGTAACAATATTCCTAAATAACAGGTTCCCTGCCAATCCTTGGGCAACCAGGGAAATGCAAAACTACCACAAACAAACTAGACAGGCCCCCCTACATACAGAGGCCTGTTTTCCCAAGTCAGATTTACAATGTTTTTAAAAGCTTCGAAATCTCCCATTGGCGTAGTGCCATTTCTCTGTACACAGAAGGGAACTGAGTCGGGACTATGATTTATAGAATAAGAAGGAGGTACAGCGTCCTTATTGCCTATCGGAGCCATTTTAAAGGAAATCAGAGTTTGAAAAGGAAGAGATAGTTTGTCAGACGGCCTAATAGAAGCGACGTTAGGTTTACTTCTATTTGCGAAAAGCAAGCATCCCAGGGGAGTCAATTCACGTTTCTCAAAATCATTTAAATTAGTTCCATCAAAATTCCCTGAGATGCTATCATTCCATCAGCCAAAGAATAGTGCTCGAAGAGAAGCATAGCAAGCAGTCGTTAAAGGTAGAGGATGTATATACCATCCCAGTCCCTTGTTCCCATGTTGTGGTAAATGAGTACAAATCCAACAATTACTCTTATTAAAAATGGCATGAGTAGCATTCATTACTATCATCAGAGTGTTATTATGATACTTCTGTCTATGTTGGGAGTCTCTAGGGGACAGAGTGTGAAGGTGTACAGAGGGAGTCAAAACAGTTGGTACGATCTTGGTCGGTAATAAAGGTTTCAAAAGATAGATTTCTTCGAAATACCAAAGTCCTACAGCAGCAGTTGCAAAAATAACAATAATCATTATAAAAAACACAACAGTACGTTTTCGGGGCCCAGGCACATTGTTCATTGTTCGGTTTGGTCACCCCCTTATCTACAAGTCCAGTGCGGGGAGCAGCGGTGAAGGTGGCAGGCATCGTAGTTTCTCAATAGACGGCACCAATGTTCGTTGCTGGCGACACTATGGTCGCGTGACTTCTTAGTCCTTCCCAACCCTAGCCAGCAGAATCCCTTTTTGTTCAACAAAACTTTCTCATAACAAGACAATTTTTCCAATCACTTCCTTTTTTCCAGATGCACGAAACTCGTGCCGTAGTTCTATTTCCTTGGTTGAAGGTTGTACCTGATGGTACCCAAAATTGTGTGGTCCGGAAGCAAAGTATCGTCACTTTCTGAGGGAAGCGATGTGTCGGTGGCGACGGAAGTCGCAGAACTGAAAACAGTGTTTTCCGGAAGGGATTTTTCAAGAGAGTGCGGAGACGAAATGGACTGTTCCCCAAGCTCCTCAGGCTCAGAAAACTTCTACGACGCACTCACAGCGCTGGTTGCTACTCCAAGATCAGAGACTGTAGCATCAGCGAGGGGTTCTGCTTCTTCTGTAGCGTGCGGCGTCGGGTGAGGAAGTTTCTTGACGTGCATCGTGTGAATCCAGTTCTTCTTTCCAGCCACCTGCACTGCTGTCCTGGTGACCAATAACACCTGATGGGGTCCCCGCCAGCGAGGCGCGAGACAGGAATACCTCTCGTAGGCCTTCACGAGGACCCAGCTTCCAGGCTGTATATCGTGTCCTGGGCCCGTGAACCGTACAGGTAAAGCAGAATACACCTGGTGATAAATGAAATACAGGTTTTTAGTTAACTGGTTACAGTAGTCTACAAGCAATACAATTTCCACCTCTCTCAGGGCTTTAGGTTTTGGGAGACCCCAAATATTAGCAGGTCTCCCCATCACTACTTCAAATGGAGAAAGCCCAATTCTAGTCTGAGGTGTGATACGCATAGCTAATAACACAATAGGTAAGGCATCTGGCAATTTTAGTTTGGTATCATCACATGTTTTCGCAAGTTTATTCTTTAGAATACCATTGTGTCTTTCCACCAACCCAGCGCTTTGAGGATGTCTAGCTGAGTGAAATCGTTTCTCAATACATAGGGCTGCACATATTTGCAAAATTACTGCTGCGATAAAGTGAGGACCATTATCCGACCAGATTATCCTCGGGAGCCCAAATCGAGGAAAGAATTCTTTTACCATAATCTTTGCAGTGGTCATGGCGGTAGCATCTTTGACGTGGAAAGCCTCGACCCATTTACTGAAGGCACAAATAATTACAATAACATATTTTAGATTATTACATCGCTCCATTTCAATAAAATCAAAGTGTATAACCTCAAAGGGGACAGAAGGGGGCCCAAAACTTCCCCTTGGAGTCACTGTCCCCTTACCCACATTGTGCTGTAGGCAGATCATACAGTTCTGGACGTGCCTCTTTGCAGTGTCCAGAATCTTGTCATTTACCCAAACCTGTTCTAACATTCTCATGATCTGCTGGGCACACACATGCGTAGGGCCGTGTGCCATGGTAATCATTGCCAGTACATAAGAATCAGAAAGCAACCATTTCCCTTCGGATGTATCCACCCAACACCCTTCATCATCCAGTTTCCCCATTCCTTCAGCCCACTTTTTAGATTCCTCCATCGTGGCATCAGTTTGAATATCTCGTACAGACCCAATACCTTCATCCATTATGCAAGCATCTCTCATTTCCCTCAAGGCATACATGTCCGTGCTAAGGTCTGTGGCCGTTTGTCTGGCGTTTGTCTATCAAATCTCCAAAAGCGTTCCCTTTCCCCACATTGTCTATGACCTGCGATGTGCTGCACATTTCATGATCGCTAACTGTTTAGGGAGTGAGAGTGCCGAAAGCAATTGCACTATCAAGGGGCCATGCTGAATCTTGGTCCCATGTGAGGTCAGGAACCCTCTTTCTGAACAAAGCTTTCCAAAATTGTGAGCCACCCCAAATGCGTACTGACTATCAGTATATATATTGACTCTATGCCCTTGGGAAAGTTCACAAGCTCGGGTCAACGCTATAATCTCTGCGGCCTGCGCGGAGTTATGCGAAATTCTCTTAGTTTCGACAACTTTGCTCAATGTAGTAACTGCATAAGCAGCTGTAGATGTACCATTCGAAAGTTTGAAGCAGGAGCCATCACAAAACAGCTCCCCTTCTGCATTACCCAAAGGAGTATCTATGAGATCTATCCTGCCCTTCGTTTCTTGTTCAGTGGTATACAGGCAGTCATGTAATTCTTCGTCACCGCAAACAGTATTTTGCGGGAAAGGTAATAGTTCAGCCGGATTAAGAACACACCACCTCTTAATTTGAATATGAGGGGCAAACAGAATTAGTTCATACCTTGTTAACCGTGCTGAGGTGAGGTGTTGCATTTGAGTTTTGTTCAATAGAATATCAACAGAGTGAGGTACCATCAGAATCAAATCATGGCCTAGGACCATTCCCTCACTCTGTTGTACAGATGCGGCAGCAGCAGCGACAGCGCGCAAACATCTTGGCAAAGCGCATGCGACAGGATCAAGGGCAGAGGAGTAGTAGCCGCACGGCCTATTCTTCACTCCGTGTTCCTGTGTTAACACAGCCAAAGCACATCCATCACATTCATGAACAAACAACACAAAGGCCGTGTCATAATTTGGAGTACCCAGAAGCGGTGCCGAACATAGCGCGGTTTTGAGAAGCTCAAATGATCGTTGATGTTCCGATTCCCATGGCAGTGGCAGAGAAATGCCCTTCTTCGTCAAAGCCAACATCGGTTTTATCACTAGTGCGAAATTCGGGATCCACAACCTACAGTAAGAAGCCATACCTATCAGGGCTCTGACTTCCTTCTGTGTATTTGGAACAGACATGCCAGAAATGTGTTTTATTCTTTCAGGTGTCAATCTTCTCCCCTCCTTTGACAGGAGGTAGCCAAATAGGCAACCTCCTGACAACAATATTGAAATTTCTTAAGCAAAGCTTTGTGACCCATTTTTAGCTAGATGAACAAGCAACAGTATAGTGCTTTCTTTACAGGCATTCTCAGAATCTGCAGCCAAAAGCAAATCGTCAACATATTGAAGCAGCGTGCAAGTAGGTGGCAATTCAAGGGTGTCGAGCTGCTCTTTCAAAGCTCTACTATAAATACTGGGACTTTCAGTATACCCTTGAGGTGCCCTTGTAAATGTAAATGAGCGTCCCCCCAAGGTGAACGCAAACAGATATCTGCTTTCTTTATGTATAGGAATACTAAAGAAGGCGTTTTTCAGATCCACAACGCTTAAGTGCGTAGCCGTAGCAGGGATCATTGTCAATATCGTCGTCACATCAGGTACAATAGGAAATTGTGGGGCGACCTCTCGGTTAATAGCACGAAGATAAATTATGAACCGGTATGGAATTGCATTGTCGCCTTTCTTATATACGGGTAAGATCGGACTGTTACACAAACTACCTGTAATCGCCTCGATCACCCCACGATGTACAAAATCGGAGACAATGCATTTCAAAGCACGTTCGCCTTCGACTGATATTTTATACTGAGGAATGCGTGGCAGTTTCACCCCATGTTTCAGGACTATTTTAACGGGCTCAATCTGTAACGCTCCGACATCATTGTCGTCCACCGCCCACAAACATTCCGGGATAATGCTAAACTCGGGAGGTAAAGGTCGAATCAGAAACTGAGAATTAGGAAGTTGCTGTGGTAAAACCGTCAGCTGTACTCCATCCGAAGAACAATGAATTACTGCGTTCAATTTCTTTAACAAATTCAATCCCAGCAAATTCTCTCCACAGTTTGAAGTGAGAAGAAAGGGACAATGGTCCGTAAAGGGACCCAAAGAAACGGATACCGGTACAGAAACCAGACAGACAGTTGGTACACCAGAAAACCCTACGGAAACATTTGTTTGCCCTGACAGTGGGATGTTTGGAACCCGAGAATGATCAATGGAGCACTTCTGTGCTCCAGTATCAATCAAAAACTGGTGTTTCCTATTCCCTACTAATAATTCGACGTAGGGGACTTTCTGATTAACGGGAATAGGCGAAGGTTCCAAACCCTGCTTCGGGCAATCCTAATGGAACAGAGCCTCATCAGAAGGAAGCTCTTCAGAAAGGTAGGCAGCACTTGGTCCGACTTAAAGATCTTCAAGGTTAAAACCCTAGAGAGGACATGACCAGAGACAAAGAAGTAATTTAGAGTCAGCTGGAATGAGCTCAGTGCCACGTTTTGGCACCTTCTAGGTCTCCCCTTGTTTGGCCATTTAACATATGCAAGTCCCTTGACTCCTTTTCTTCCAGCCACTTCTGAGTTCTAGCCATTTCTTTCTAATGAAACGGAAAGACAATCGATATTCAGATGCCCACAAAGCACTGTCCACGGATCTATTAATTGGACTTTCAGGTCATCGATCCATTTAATTGTTAATGGAACAAATTCAGTCGAGACCTTATCTTTCAGGTTCCAGTAGCCATTGAAGAGAACCATTATTCCTTCATTTGAACTGGGTTTATTAAGATAATTTGGATCAGTGGATTCAGATGTACAGTCTTTAGGACCCTTCCGAGAGAGTTGTTTCTCACCAAAGTTAAAAATCCTGAACTTGGTCTCCCTTTCAGTTCTTTGGTCCCACTATTTCGATAGCCCATATATCTGTCCAGCAAGGGGGTCTCTTTCAACCAGAATTCCTGGAAACAAAGAATGCTGTCCTTTGTCATATTCAAATGTATTGCATGCAGCAGGTGAGCAAATCCCCTAGTATTCCAGAATCCTATCTGTAGTGCTTCCGATGCAGCTCCCGTCTCGCTCTATTGGCTAGGAGATTTCGCTAAAGTTCTTGCTAGCCAGCTCCATGAATTCCCATTCGGGCATCCTTATTATCAGACCGTCCCTTGTGGTCATAGATTTCGGTGGGCTCGATTTCGACAATACTTTTATTGTGATCCACAGTCCCTTCAATCCTAGAGAAGCAAAGGGTGCATCTCTAGTCAGTTTCGTTGCTTGATCGTTGTCTGTCAGCTCACTACATTTTGACATTCTAAAACATATGTTTTGGGTCAATGTATGCTGCCGGAGATCTAGATGAATCAACCTCTTTCATGTCAAAGCCCAATGCCCTCAGATCACCGATTGCATTCATCATGAGGGTTATCAGAGCAGGGGATTCCATATGCAGGAGCCTTCTATCATTCTCTTTCTCACATGGAAAGGCAACAATCTTAATGTCTTCTGAGGTTATCACCCTTTGATGTGGTTTACATTGGAGGAGGCTCAAATATTGGCTCATAATACTGGCTCAATTTAATATAAAACCATCATTGGCCTTCAGGACTCTCTCCAAAAAGAGTTTACATGGGTTTTGACTCCCTGTTGAGACAATTGAATGTGGTGAATGTCTGGATTCTTTGAGGAGTGGGCCCACCTCTGTTTCTTAGGTGATATAATTGGAACTTCCCTCCTGGAGCGTGCAATAATTTTCTTCAACACCCAATAGTTGCTCTTGGCTGGAGCATTTTTCCGGTTTGATTGCTCTTTCTTTTCTTCTAAGGTTTTGAATGGTTCAACATCTTCTATGTCCACTGTAGAACTTTCTTCCAGTGGACCTCCCCCCAAGCTTGCAATAGGGTCTGATACGACTTTCTGCTCTTAACATTCGTCGTCCTAGAAGGTGGACAGCTGCATCAAATCTTCATCCAGCAGTTACTGAGCAGATGAATCCTCTTCCACTGAACTGCCCACACTTATTGTTTTACTCCGGGCACCCTTGTGGTTGGATGGTTCCCTATTAATTGCCCTTAGGGGGGCAGAAGCAGGAAGAGATCCTAAAAAAGTGTCTGGCACCTCCAACCCGTTGCCCTTTATCCAGCAGTTTATTTTCAGATTTCCTTGTTAGGGCTTCTCCCCTTTTTTCCGTGACCTTTTTTTCCGTGACCTTCCGTGGTTTTTTTTGGTTGGTCTTGGTTACCCTTAGAGAAGAACGGGAGATATTCTGTGCTCAGACCACTACAAGATGGCTGTTGGGTGACTTCTCTAGTCGCTGTCGAATTCCACAGGTCTTGCCCCTTCTCCACTTGAACAGTCATGGGGATGGTGTGGGACCAAGTCAGGGGAGAGGTTCTGACTTCGTCCACCCTTTGAGTATGTCTATTGCTCTCCGTCTGATCTTTCTTATTCTTCATCAAGTTAATAGTTTCACTGAAGCAATCCAGGAAAGACATTTGGTCATCTCTGATGTCTTCAATCAGGTCTATTACAGTTTTAGAAATGACTCCCTCAGATTCCCTTTCTCTGGCTCTCTTATCCCTTGATACCTCTATATATGACTCAATAAACACCAGTTCCGAGTGCATTAGTGCCAGCAGGGTTGATTGATCCATATAGTTATTGTTCAGATTTTCATAAAGTTTTAGGAATGGAGCTAAGGTGATCAATACAATCAACCCTATTGAGGACTGTAGGTGAGCACACTAGGCCTCCCAATCTAAAGGGGAGGCCTGTTTTTCCAAAGCCCTGGAAATCTGCCGTCTTTGATGTGGGGGTCGTCTGTCTGAACCCCTCTTCTGTTGATTAGCCTGCCATCTTTCCATTGATTCAATCTCAGAGTACTCCGACTCCTCACTGGCAGTAGATACACTTGTTGCCCTCCCACTGATAACGTCCTGCGGGCAGGGCGGGCTGGTCCAACAGTTGATTTCATAATTCTGTATTTGAGGCGGATGCACTTTGTGCAGAACTTGACAGCTAGATTTTGTTTTTTTTAGTGGGACTCTAGGGCCCAAATGACCCTCCTCCTCTGTTTCCTCCAAGTACTTTTTCCCTCCCCTGGCCTGGCTGTTAATAGTAGTCTGAGGGATTAATAGCCGGGGGGAATTGACTTGCAAGTTCTTCCCCAATTCCACTAATCCAATTTGTGCCTGAGCTATTAGTCACATCGGTTGTTTTTAGGGTCTGTTTGGACAGTGATGCAGCAGACCTCTCCAGAGACTTCAATGGGGCCAGAGACTCTCGATTCCTGATAAAATTAACAGTAGACACTGAGGTTTCTTTTCCCTCGACAATTGAGGGCATCTCAGCCCTCCCCCGGTTTCATTAATTATCTGATTCAGGAGTTTTATGCAATGAATCAATGTGCGGAGATGTATTCTGCGCAGAGACTGCAAGCAAGTCCAAATCTGACACATTTCCCCATTCGTCGCCAGTAGGGGGGAGCTACACCCTTCCTGTTTTCTGGCAAGACCGGCACCTTCGCGCGAAAGTGCCATTTAATTGACTTTCCCCAGTGATTTGCATCTAGAATTTGCGGGCACATCACTATTCTTTATGGTATTAAATGGATCAAAAGTTGACTGCACCAGGAGCAGCATTCGGTTAACAGGATCCAGCCATGTAGCCATCTGCCTTGACAAAGTCGGAGTCGAAGATCCACCTTCTTCCCTCTCTGCTGTCACTCCCCACAAGGTCACTGCCCAGGACCGCGTCAACTCGCTGAGAAGCCGTGGCTCCATCCGGTGGAAACATCCCATCCAAGCCAAGGGCTTCCAGCCAACCAGCATGTCATAGAGGTAAGTCCTCGCTGGGGTCCAGGTTTTCTTCTTTTTTGGTTTTCAAAATGGTGTCGGGGCCAACTGGGTGCAAGTATAATTCGTTGGAAGCGGCGGTGACAAAAACTGATGAGGATCGTGTTCATACTATCGGAATTCGATCTTCTGGGCTCATCATTCAGACAAGGGGCAGCCAATGTCAGGGAGAGCGGGGGCAAGCTCGGCAAAACAGTCACAGGGGGCATTTTCTCAGTACACATAAGGCTTGCACAATCATATGTCCCACCCCCTCCTTTACCTCCTTTAACTCCAAACTGGAGTAGCCATGCCTGGCTGCGTGTCCTTGAGAGGACTCCGGTATCCACTGCAACTTGGCTCTCCTTGTCCATAGCGACCCAAAGCAAATCATATTCTTCACTGGGGGCCCTCCGCAAGCCCTCAGCAAACACTCAGCCAACACTCTGAGATGCTCCGCACCTGGAGTTGAGTTTTTAAAGAAGTAGCCCCTCCTGCTCTTCAGCAGCAACTGCAGACAGACTGGGTCTCAGGTAACAAGCACAGCAGGCAGCAGGTAGCAGGCAACAGCGAAACAGAGTGTGCGGCCATCACTCCGCTTGAATAATTCACTTGTAGATATTGAATATTTTGTTCCTTTTCTTAGTGCCAACACTTCAGCTTCCCCTACCAGTGCTAGCCCTCACAAGAATCAACATTTTGAAGGTGGTGTTGTGGTCTATACCACTGGAAAATACTACTGAGTGGGAGAATCATGGACCTGAACAACCTTCCCACACACATGATGATGGAAAGGAGTTGTAGTAGGCTCAGAAGAATGCAGAAGTCCAGTGGAAGTGTGTTTACAGTGAATAACAGACTGGTGGGTGCCTGTGAAATAGCCTTTTTTTCTGCCCTCGCCTATGTACCTAGATGCATAGATTGTACAATTAACTTAAGGGAACCATTTCTGCCTCTGAAGTAACGTTGTGCATCTCTTAAAAGTGAAATGGCAATGTGAGCTGGTTTCAGATATCAATCAGCTGGTTGGCATGCAGGAAATGCTATCAGGGGTCACCCATTTCTATGTGGACTGGGCTGATAAGAAAGAAATGGATGAGGAAAAACTGTTGCATTTTATCACACCTTTCAAGGCCTTCAACTAGAGCAATATAGTATCCTCAATGATCAATGCAACTATTCCATTGGCTGTCTTCTCTTTAACACCTTTCGCTGTCATCCCTACAATGCAACACAATGTACAGTCTTCTGATCTCATCAGCTTGCCCGCTCAACATGACTGTTGAATCCATTAGCACCAATAAAGCAAAACAGCACTAGGCACGTCCCCTTAGCAACATCACACATAACTGCTTCTTAGGCACCACTCACCCCCTCTGTATCAGACACGAGAAAGACAGTACTTGCATCCTTGTATAAATTGCTGCTCATTGTAGCACATGTCCCTTGTCCCAACCCTTTGTTTTAAACACGAAGATCACAGGTACTTTATTTACCAATATACGGTCCATTACTGTAAAGGAATTACAATCATATGAAAACAGTCCAGGTCACGCGATCTGCATTTTGTTAAACAATATGGTCAGGCTAGAAGAGTATTCTGAATGGCTTTAAAATGTTACACTTAGTCTAGGGTCCCCAGGAAAGTGCTATTTAGACCACAAGCTCTGGGGGGGTTTAGTGGTGCCGGAATTCCACAGATATTTATGGGAAGCACAGGTGGCGCCTATGCTACAATGGTCACCCCGGGACAACCAGAACCGCTGGCTGATCTTGGAAAGAGAGGCATCTAAGATACCCCTGGAAAATCTAGGGTACCTCGCAGCCCGGCATAGGGGCAAAGAGGGCGCTCTATTGGAAGTTACTAAGGCTACTCTATGGTATTGGGACAAAGCCCTAAGGGGAAACAAGGTGAGGGCGGGGGGAGACCCATTTGCACCGGTAGCCCACAATCCAGACTTAACGTCTAGTTGCTGGACACATTGGGGAGGGAGGGAAAGGGCCCTGGTATTGGGGGATATCTATGTGGAGGGAACGCTGTTAACCTTTGAGAGTTGCAAAGCCAAGTTCCAGGTCACAGAGAGGGAACGCTTCCACTATATACAACTCAGGCATTGGATCACTAATACGAGGGTTTGGGAGAGAGCAACTAGGGTCCCTAAAGGGCTGGAGCTTACGGTACAAGAGGGAAGGGTCGAGAAAGGGGTATCAAGATTGTACCGGTTGATAGGGGAGGCGGACCCGGAGGAAATTCTCCCATATATGCAAAAATGGGCTTTGGACATGGGAATACCCATCTCAGGGGAGTCATGGCGTCATATATGGCACCGCACCGCTAGGGGCTCGAAATGCACTTCTATTAAAGAGGGGGCGTACAAGCTTTGCTTACGCTGGCACATGACACCATGACGAATGCACTCCATCAATCCGGACTATCCCATGCAATGCTGGAGGGGCTGTGGACAACCCGGGGATTTAATCCATATGTGGTGGACGTGTCCAGTGGTGGAGATCTACTGGAAGGAGGTCCTAATCCATATAAAAGAGGTAACAGTGATACAACTGCCGCTTGACCCGGTGGTGGTGTTGCTGGGTGAAGCGGTGGAAGGGAGCTACGGCAATTCCGGATGTAGAGATGGCCTTATTACACACATGCTGAGCGCGGCAAGGATCACCCTAGCGCAGGCATGGATTAATAAACAGGGGCCGGTAGTGGGCGTGTGATGGGTGATGCTTTAGGGCATCATGGTCATGGAGAAGCTGACAGTAATGGCCTATGGCACCTACACGAAATATGTTACCACCTGGATGCCGTTTCATGAGTTCATGGATGACAGGGAACAGATGTATTTCAAACCTAGGTTACTGCTCAACGTTTCTATTTTATGACTGGGGCACTTGAATGGAGCGAAGGACTGAGCACAAAACGACCTCCTGGGAGATCGGAAGAAGCTGCTATACTCCACCCAAATGTTGAAATGTTATTATGGCTGGAGGGAGGGGGGTTTGGGGCGGGAGTTGTAATAGTTAGTTTTCAGCAGCAGACTTCACCCCCGAGGGGGGGCAAATGGCGGGAAGGATTCTGGTGATGTTATGGTTTGATGTTCCATAATATATGAATGTTTGTAACTTATGCTGCTTAGAAATAAGCACAATTGATTAAAAAAAAAAATGTTACACTTAGTCCATTAGATAACACATCATTGCTGCCTCTTAACCTGAAGATCCCAATTCAATTCGGTAATTCCTTCCACAGGTCCTGAAAATGCCCTTGGGATTCAGCTTTTTAAAGCCACCTGGTCTCCTGCACTACATAATCAAGGGGGCTTACATTTTAGGCACACTAAATTGTGTAGGTTATGAAGACCTCCAAATACACTGATATGACCATCACGATCGTTTCTACTGGATACAGTTGTCTCATGGGCGGCTATTAAATGAGTGTCTATCCAGTGATCACTGGAAGCACTGTTTGGTGCTGTATTGCTTACTGAAGTCTAGCCATAGATGTGTGCTTCCTTATAGGTTTGTCAATACATAAGATGAGTATTAAACGTTCACAGTTCAAATACATTCAAGTACAATATCTTGCTAAGGACACAATCAGAGAGAAATACATGTTTAGAGTCGTTATGGAGAGAAAGCCTCACTTGCTCATTATCACCCTATCCTGCTCAATACCCACTGCATGCTCAATAGCAAATGGTACCAATAGCACATGTTCATAGAAAGCACATACACAAATAAAACCATGTTGCTGACATCCAACAGCTCTGCCTGGTTCATTCGATTGTGAACATGAGTCAAGCAATCCCTGAGCTGTACCAATAACATTTTGCCTCATGACAAAGTAGGAGGTATGTTTGCATGCCCACGCACAATACAATATGACTCACAGTGCAGTTGCCATGTGCAACCCACTGCTTGCAGAACATGATATCTTACTCTATTACACTATTTTTCACTGCAATTCCATGAACTAATGAACAGCTGAGATACAGTTCTTTCATTCTACACACAAATAAGGGAATCACTGATCAAATAAAGATGTCTAAAAGTCCAGTAAAGGAAAAATAAAGGGAAAGTGGTGAACAGCGTGCAGTTGCATTCCCCTGATGTTGATACCAGTTCCCCCCACTAAGGCTCTGCGAGGCTTACATTTAAAGAAGCTCCCAGCCAAGTAGAGCAAGATTCTCATGCATTGAATGCGCCCCACCCCCATGTTTTGTTGTTTTTCTGCACATATTCTTTTTATCACCGTGGAGAGTAGGGGCATATCTGTTATGTTCTTAGGCCATGCCAATGCATTATAATGTAATGCTTTCCATTCTTATGTTTTGTTTGTCACTTACTTCACGTCCTTTTGGAACAGTGGGATGAAGGATTCCATGGCACACACTTAGTGGAAGTTCAGCACTGAATTGACTTTGTTTGGTGTGGTGGCTGCTGCCCAGAACCTGCACTGTGATGTCTGTGATAAAACTTAATAAGCACTTCTTATTCTACCAGTGGAATAATGCTACAATAACTACAATGACAACTTGTGTATGTGTTGAAATTAATTTACGTATTCATCTTGATGCTTAATTATCTTCTTTGGTCGTCCCAGGTGTAGTAATATATAAAAGACTGCATTACAGACATGTTGATCATTAGTAGCCATTCTTTGATTTAGTTAAGGGTATACCCATTAGTAAAACGCATCCGCTTCATGGTGCTCATTTCTGGCTTCATAATTACATTCATTTTGCTATAGCAGACATATGGAGAGTTCAGCAGATTGTGGATTGCAATGTAAGAAGAAAGAAGGTGGTCTTCAAAATGTTCCTTTCAAGATCTGTTGGAGGTGGAGCTCATTAAGGTAGACATACATGGATTGTTTTGTGGTAATAAGATAATCAAGTTGGTGGCATGACCCCATTGCTTGAAAGCAAGCTTGTAAATACTGGGATTTTGTTTTTAATATGTAGATAAAAACAAACATTAAAAACAGTTTTAAAAAAATATGAATTCGCTTTTATAGTGAACTCACCCCATTATGTTAATAGGTCTGAGTGACATTTTGTTCATAGACTTTTGGACTCTCAATAACTTACTTTTTAATCTTTCATTCGATTTGTTGGTCAATTATGCTCTTAAATCAAATGCATTGTCAGTGTTATGGGAGGTTTGCTGAATTTGATTGTCACCCACTGCCTCCACATACTACTTGTATACATGCCAAGCTCAGATGCTTTTTATTACATGTCCTGGGTCCAAGTACATCCGGTATTCCTCCTCCATTCTTCCCCTACCTGAACCTTTTAGATATACTAGGAAGGGCTGGCTGTAGCATAGTTCTGATGTAGCAGGACTAGAGTGGTTTGACAGTTACTTTTTATGTTTTGGATCCAGTTTTCAAAAGGCTTCATGGAGTTGGGACTGGTTATTGAATGGGATCTATTACTCTAGTAGTAACCAGTGTAAATCGTTTATATATGTCATTATGTGTTTGTGCATTGGTATGAAGTAGTATTTGGAGTTACTGGCTTTAAAAGCTTGAGTCACATATACTGTGAAGAACAGCTTCTTTCTTCAGAAAATTCATAAATGTTTCCCTACTTAAATTGTATCTGCAGGGTAAGTACAATCCACACCTGTGTAACGCCACTCATAGGTTGTGCCTATATATGGACTTTTAGCATCTCTGTTATTTTGCCTGCCTAAAACGCAAAATCTGGAATCACACAATCTACTAAAGCTAGGAAAATGTGATGTGTAGCCCCCAGCTTCGGCTCCATGAACTGGATTCCAAGTAGATGTTGCAGAGAATTCAAGGCACTGTGCGTTCTATCAGTGGGGCACCAAAATTATTATAGAGAACTTAGAATTTGACAACAAACATGCAACCATGGTTCCATCAATTCAAAGTTGCTTTCAGTCACCAGTGTATTCATTCTAGAATGGTTGGTTCTAAATGACCCTCCGGAAGGCCAACCTATCAATAAGAGAGATTCCAGACCACCTCAGCTAGATGAACTATACTTAAGCAATATGCCCCGAGCAGCGGGGCCATTACCGACTCAGTTAATGCCCCTACCACTCGGGGGATATTGCTATTAGTACCCCGGCCCGCAATATCTGCGTTACTGGGGCACTAAAAGCATGTTTTTCTGTCCTGAAACGCTACAGCATTTCCGGACAAAAGAAAAAAAAGAAACAACCAAGAAAATGGCTGCCGGGAAAGGGAAAACGGAGTCCGTTTTCCCTTTCCATGGCAGCCATCGGGAGCGGACGTGCTGGGAACAGATGTATTCCCAGTGCGCCCTCTCCCGAAAAAAAAGGAGCAGAAGATAAGTTGGGTTGGGGCGGCAGGAAGGGAAGGAAAAAAAAGTTAAAAAGTAAAAGAAAAATCTGTACCTGCGTCCCCGGCGGGGGACGATGGAAGCCTCCAGCCGTGTGGAGATGCAGAGCGGGGATGGCCCCGCTCCGAGTCTCCACACACTGCCATCGTCCCCCACTGGGGACGAAGGAGCAAGAAGGTAAGTGGGGTGGGGAGGGGAGGAAGGAGGGAGGACGGAGGAAAGGAAAAAAAAAGCCTTACCCGTGTCCCCGGCGGGGGGCAAAGGCAGCCTCTCAGCCGTGGGGAGGCTCGGAGCAGGGAAGGACAAGGCAGCTGGAATCCCGGCTGAGAATCAAAAGATTCTCGGCCGGGTAACGACCCGCCAAGAGCCAATCAGAATGTGTGTTGCATTCTGCTTGACTCTCGCCGGATTCTAATGTACTATACTAGATTATATGTAATATTCTGATGCATGCTATGTTTATGAGCAGCACTTAGGTACCAATAGGCAATCCTTTGTCGCAATAGTTGCTCTCTAAAAGTTGTTAACGTAGTATAGCATGCAGAATGTTCCTGTCCTTTCCAATCAGTAAGGACACATCGCAGAGTGACTGTCAAAATCTGATTGAAAGTGTGTTGGTGATATGGATGTCTCTGTCCTTGGGCCATTAAGCAAGTACACCTTTTCTTCTTCCTCTAATCAAAGAGGATAGACTACAGTTTCATGATAATATATCCCTCTACATAGAAATAAAAGTCTGAAACGAGGCATGGATGAGATTTGTTGAAGCTGGTTGGCATTACTTCTGATTTTAAAGCCAATATATTGGATACAGCCCAATACAGGGTTAATAATTATGTATTTATTAATTTGTAAAGCGTGCCTAACCCGTAGGCATCTAGACACTGGATTCAGTTAGATTTGGCACAGTAAATAAAATGAGAAGTGCCATTACTTAGAAACATGAGTTGCAATCATAGTATGATTTGGTTATCAGACATAGATTATCTACATTTTAGGAGTTCTTGGGTGAAGAGCAACGTTTTAAGGCCTTTCCAGAAGGACCAGAAGGATGCTACTGATCTGTGTGATGGCGGTAGGGCGTTTCAGTGTTTAGCAGCTACTACAGGGAAGCTAGAGCTCCCTGCTATTTGCAATTTGAATCTGGGGATCTTGAGATGGTGTGAGTAGGCAGCATGGGTTGGTCTATTGGATTGCGATTTGGTGAATTGTTATACCAGATATTTGGGTGCGGTATTTGAAAGACATTTGTGTGTTAGCAAAAATGTTTTGAAGAGAATGCATTCACAAACCGGCAACCAGTTGGCGTTCCATCTAGTGGAGGAAATGTCATATTCTGAGATGTTTAGTGCTGATTTTAGGGCATTATTTTGTAGGACCTGTATTTTCTTGATATTACGTGTGGTGGAACCTGCAAAGAGGGCATTTCAGTAATCCAGTATGGACAAAATGAGGGCTCTGAGATCGTGATGCAGCTTTCTGTAGACAGGAAGGGTCTGCAGGCATTGATGAGTTTCGAGGTGTATGCTGCGGCAGAGGCGACAACGTTGACATTCCTGGTTAGTGATAGCAATGAACCCAAATAGACCCCTAATGTCTTTACTTCTTTTTAGACTGGGATAGTGTTACCGTCAATGATGAACGATTCATAGGTGCTGCCAAGTTTGTTTAGGTGTGTCTGTGTTCCAATAAGGAGCAGTTCCATTTTGTAGTCATTCAAGCATAAAGACTGTTGAGCCATCCAAGCATGTATGGTTTGGTAGATTTTGCTCAGTACTTTAGTGTCAGTCTCATAGTAGGAACCTGAAATAAGAAGGAGGATCTGGGTGTCATCAGCGTAATTAGTGTATGAGGTAACTATAGTGTTGGGGAGGTCAAAGAGAGGGTTGATGAAGATATTGTAAAGTGTCGGGGAGACACAAGAGCCTTCGGGAACTCCGCAGGTCACTGAGGCTGGTGGTGCCGATGTCACTGTGGCATCTGGTAGACTTCTAAGGTAGAGACCAGGGTAAACTCGAACCCATGTGTAGGGAAGGGAGGTAAAGGTGAGAGGTTGGCGGTGCCACAGTGGGTACCAGTTCGTTTTTTGTGATGCAATTTTGGTTTGTATTAGCACGATTTTATCCAAGAGTGTCTATTGGATATTGGAGCACAATATAGTGTCTTTAGAGCAGCTATCTGGGGGCGAGGTTAGAGAATCGAGTTCTGGCATAATGGCGATGAGCTCTCTAGAAGTTGAGTTTGCGTTTTTGATTTGCTTGCTCTAAGTCTGATTTTTAGCCTTGACTATAGCTTGTATATAACTTTTGGATGCTGTGGTGAAGAGCTCTTTATTGGCAACTGAGTGAGATTTTTTCCATGTGGATTCAGCTGCTTGTTTTGTGGCAGGTTATGCTTTGAGTTTGGAGGTATACCACAAGTTTAGGTGGGCTACTGGTTTGGATTTACGTTTGATCAAGGGTGCTACCTTGTCAATGGCCACTAGTAGAGTATGATTATATAGTTCTACCATGGTGGACGGATCCTCAGTGGAAGCCACGTGCGTTGTTAGGGGTTGCAAAAATGGGGGCATATTTGCTGGTGTGATATTTCGGGCATTTCTTGAACGGGCGACAGGTGCCAGTTGGGGTGTGGTGCCCCTTTGTTTGTCTTTAGGGATAGTAAATGAGATTGCATTATGGTCAGACCACGGGCATGGCACATTGGAGAGAATGTTGATGTTGCAGTTCCCATCTCCCAACCAGTCTAGCGTCTGACCTTTGGTATGAGATGGGTGTGTGATGTGTTGGGTACGGCCTGACACTGCAATGATGTTAGCTACAGTATGAGCATTGCTATCAGTTGGATTGTTGAATCCCAGGTTAAAATCTCCCAGGAGGATAATTCTGCAGGAAAGCTTTGTGTCCTGTGAGAGAAGCTGAGATATGTCATCCTTAAATGATAGCAGCGGGCCTGCCGGTCTGTATATTAAGTGGAGAGTTAGGGTGTCAGTGTCAGATAGGGACAATTTGGTTTAGAGTAGTTCCCTTGAATGGCTGGAGATTTCTCTAATAGTCAAGTGTTTTTGGCTATGATGGCCGATCCTCCATCTATAGCTGGCCTATTCATCTTGGCACAGAATTTTGACAGCCACAGAAAAAGACCACAACGTGTGATTGATGTATTGATTACTGGTTGCATCCTAGTTTTCAATTCCAACTCAGCCGTTCTCCTTTGTGAGGTAGTGCATGGGGTTTACATGACATGGTTTGTTGTCCTGTATTGAGGGATGGTATTCACCTCAGGAGAGGGAGGACTGTGACACATAGGAGTAGGACTAGGACTAATATTGACTACTCGTAAGTAACATCAGAATTACATGTACTGTAGTGGCTGGACATACTTATTGTGAATATCTGTAACTATCTCATATACAACTTTAAGAAAACTGTAGTTCACACTCTTGACCTCTGTTAGTCTCTCCTCTTCTTCCCTTCTTCCCTCTTGACTATTTATCTAGTCTTTTCATCAGGAGTTTTATCTACTCATTTGTCCCACAATAAAATACTAAGCTTTTGAACTCACAATGTAAAAAAAACCTTCATTGTTTCTCTCAAATGGCCACTGCATTCTCACTAAATGGGTCTCTATGCAATTCACCAACATTTCATTCACCTCCATTGAAAAGCAAATTATGGCATGGGCCCTGCTTACCTGTCTAACTCTCTCTTTACTCGCAACCTAACACCCTATTATACCTTGCTCTGCTCGGTCCTACAGTTCACCAACCCTCAGTGTTGCCTCCCACTTCTGATCCTCATAAATCTTGCAAACTACCTTTGAACAATCTGATATTGGGACCATTGCTTCTAAGTCATTTCTGAATAATTTAAGACTGCTCTCAGAGCATCTTCAATCCATGGATGGGGCTCACTGACCTACATTATTATCATCTATCTTTGCTCTCACTACCCTACTGTACCCACCTATGAGGAATTCGACCATCCGCTCACCTGGGCTTTTTTAAATGTTTAATTAAATTGAATGATGGCAGAGGAACTTTAGAAAAATGTGTGGGGTTAATCGACACCCATTTTCCAATACTCACACCATGACAATCACTTAGACCTGTGTACTCTGCGTGGACACAGCCTACAGGTAAAGTCTGCTTTTCATATTTAATGGGAATGTGACAGCCAGCAGTGCACCATGTCATCGGCAGGAAGGGGGAGGGCCAACCTCCACCTGTCATGGCCAGGCTGATTAACTAACAAAGACTCTATGGATCTGAAATGCTCTTTTGTTAGGCTCTGCCCCTCGTGGCAGTGATTAACATATTAATGATGTGTACTTCAAACAGGCACATAGGGGGTCTGGCTGCAGCGGTTAACATAGGAGACAGGAAACCAACAACCTTTTATATGTAACTTTGTCAACCAGCTTCCACCCTCAGTATCAATGACAGTGAACTGGGGCTGGTGTTTAAAGTAGGCCACGCCAGTAGCGGGACTCCATTCATATGGTATGAGAATGTGGTTTGCAGGAGCCAGAGAGTCTGGTCTTTCCACAGCTTCAAGGAAGATCTGACACTTTAATCAGGAACCACAGAGATAGCCATCAACCAGAGAGACTCTTTTATCAACACAGACAGGATGATGGGTGGAACTTAGTATCACACGTTTTCACCCCTTTCTCTTTCCTGTTGCAAAGTGAATTACAGGCAGGGGAACTATTATCAATATCCATGATTATAGGCTTGAGGAACTGGGTCAAGGAAAACTCCTGCATTAAAGAACATAAGATCCTGCCATAGCAAAACATTTTTCTGTGTTTGTTGAAAATTCAATAACACAGATTGAGGTGTGAGCAATGCTACATTGTCCACACTCGCTCATCGATCTTGAGCATGTTGTCCAGTTGTGTTAATATATGACATCACAAAATAAAGTTTTATCCCAGAAAACCAAACATGGATTGGGATTGGTTAGTAAGGTAAACTATATACACATTATTTATGGGGTTAGTGTGATAATTGGATAAAACATATGTGGTTGCTCATCCTGTGACCACCTCTAAATGTTGCAAATACAGATTTTACAGGTTAGTGTGAGGTTATTGGACAGTACAAAAAAGTGTGGGATTAATGTGAAAGGTGAATAGGGATTGGGCAAAAAGGGTCTTCTCAGCCTTGGAGCTTTGGAAAGTTACCAGGCCAAGTGCCACTATTCAAGATGGTGAAAATGACCCCAAAGGTGCTGCATGTTCTCAACAAGTTACCAACTCTAATCTCCTAAACTTTGAGACAGATCCATTTGGCTTTGAAACTGGTATTACTGTTGTATCTATGTATTTATTTACGTATTTATTTATTCATATAGCACACCAAGCCCGTAGGTATCTGGGCACATTCCTTGAGGTGACACAATGTGTTACGCATTACAAATAGGTGAGACAGTACACAGAATTGTTAAAGTGCATCACATACAAATACAGACATGTGCAAGAAAGCAGACGTATCAAGACATTATGGTGCCTCTGGTGCATGTTTTTACATTTTTCCTGAAACTAAAGTATGAAGGTTCTGCTCTTAAGGCTAGGGGCAGAGTATTCCATAGTTGTGTTGCAAGAACAGGGAAGCTACTGCCACCTGCCTTCTGTAGCCTGAACCTGAGAACCGTAAGGCAGTGTAAGTATCATTCTGCCTTCCGTTGGATGGATGGGAACAGCCACCTTAGTCTGGCTCAAATGATGCATAGGCTCTGGCTTGCAGATTCATATCACCTGCTTAGGGGCCACAAAATGGATTTCTCTTACTTGCAACTATGAGGATTTTCAGCTTGTATTCCATGCAGGTGTTCTATCTCTTCTGCTAACTTGAACGTTCCTGCTCTCAGTGTCCTTAACAAGGCTGTGCAAGGTGGCTGCAATAGAAGCCCAGTCTGCATGCATCAGCAGGGTCATCCTGTCAGCTTTTCTCTGTATCGTCAAGTCCTTTCTGCTCCTTCCATTCACTTCAATGTACTTATGGCTTCCATCTTGATTTGCATGGCCACCCATGTTAGTTGCGTTTAAGTGTCAACAGACAGTTCATATGTATTCTTGTGCATCTTGTGGTTTCCGAACGGCAAAGGTGTACAAGTGTCAGTTCTTGAACTATGCGAGATATAAGCATGTTCTTTGTGCCTGCCAGCAAGAAATCTAAGTGTCTGCGTAACTTCATGCAGGGATGCTTATGTACTTCATGTCTACCCCATCTATGTCATGGTGTAAGTTGTGACATCATCACCCTTCTTTGCGGTTACAGTCAGTCGACTTGTTCCATTGATTGCAGCTGTATCTCTTCAACACCATTATCAGGAACGGGTCTGAATGGCTGTGTGAGTGAGTAGCCTTTTTCAAACCTGTGATGCATCGATGATGGGGAGGAAGGGCCCATGAACAATGTACACTTCTAGTTTCTTTGTGACTAAGAAGAAAGTGGGATATGTGCAATGAGGGCCACGTTAGGTCTACCTCTTCAAACCCCTTTGTGGTGGATAAATCAACACACTTCCTTGGCAACTTTCCCAACTCATCTTCTCCTGTTAGGTTTGTCACTGCCTCCATTTTGGCATGCAGGTCTGATAATTGCATGATTGCCTCTGTGAGTGTCCCATTCCCTCCATCATGGGAGGGTAGGTACGTTCAGTAAGATGGCCTGATCCTGCTGCATATGCCTCCTTTCATGACTGTGAGGAGATCCAGAAGGTATCTGTTCTGTAGGGTCATCAGTCTGACAGCTCTCAACTCTTCTTTGGTAGCATTGAGCTCCTTGACAGTCAAGTTTATTGTCTACAACAGTTTCCATCTGGCGATCTGCAGTCATTTGGCATTCATGTTGGCCTGTACTCCTGGAACTACTGATGCGAAGAACATTTTGGTTCTGCTGAACAGTCTGTGCTCTGGTTGTATCACGTCCAAGGCTTCATTTATCCTTGTTGAGACATAATTTCCTCTCTTTACTCTTGTCAGCTCCACATAATCTCTTCTTCCTTTGCTGTGTGTTTGTTTTAGGCAACCCATTTACTTCTATGTCTTTTCAAGGAACTACTAATGCTGGTTTGTTTAGGCGCACTAGAGAGCATATTCTTCCCCAGGTTGGCGATAGTTGCATGTATGCCTTGGACCCACAGGCCCAGTAGTGATCCATTAGCACTGCAGTACCGACCTTCATGCCTAGTATCTTCGATATTCGTTTGCATCCTTTGTTCTCTCCAACTTTCACTGGAACGCCGTTCTGGAAACACAGGGACACATTCTCGACCGGTATGATTGGCATGGAACCCACTCAGTTCTCAAGCCAGGTGAGCAGCTTGGTACTTGCTGCTCATTCCTTGAGTTAATTGTCATTTTCGTTCTTCACCACTTCTACTGGTATTGTAAAGAGTGTATCTGCTTTGCACCCTACCACTCCTTCCTTCCATCCTTCTTCTGTGAATATTTGTCCATATACCAGCAGCTGAGGTCTCTCCCAGCATCCTGACATCCCTGCTATCTTCTTCAGTCCTCTCTTTGGGCATTGTAACTCCTTTTGTGTCACTTTCCTGGCCTTTTCTTTGTTTGGGTCATCAGGAGCGTATTCTATTGTCTTGTGCTACAATAATCGTCTATCATTTCTTGAGTATTGTTGTAGATATCTTCTCATGGGAACATCGTCGGTGACATCCTTCTCATTGTGGCCCATCTCCCTTTTAATCGAGCTCTTGTGCAGAGTGATAGCTGCATGAGGCATTGTGCTCTGGCCATTGGGATTTCTGTACCTTTCATGTTCTGGAAACACTCATGACCTAGGCGATTCAAGAGCATATATAGCAGCTCTCCTACACTGTCTCTCTCCCCACATTGGTCATGTGCTGATAACACACATTGTTAGACACATGGGTTGAATCAGCTAGATATGCCTTTATATGTTCCAAATCCACGTATGTGCTTCACCTGAGTCTTTTCACCTCTCGGGCAGCACTAGTTACTCGCCCAGATATGGCTTCAGTGATAGCAGGAATAGGGGTTGTGTTAACATGTACTAGAACATGTGTTTTAGACAGTTCAACCTTCTGTAATGCAAAGAGGGTAAAGAGGTAGAGACAGCACAATTGTTCTTGCTGTAACTTCCATATCTTGTAGGGCAGTATGCCCCCTTTTTGTCCATAGACTACACAAAACCACATGAAAAAACGTAATTGTTATTACTTGTTGGATAATACGGCTCTCCCACAGTAATACTGTGCCAATGCGGCAATGGACAGTCATTCCCAAACAAATCGTATTTTTGCACTATTAAACAATGCAATAACAGGTGGGTCACCCTGTGTCAATATTGGGTAAGTATGGGCTATGTAGAGAAGGAGAGCGTAAAAGAACACCTTAACTGCAATCATTTGCACGGAGGTTACTACAAGTTTATAAAAGTGCTCTTCAATGTTTGTGCAAGTATGAAATGACTCATTAAAATCAATCCAAACATTCACAATGATTACCTAGTGTAAGGAAAAGACAGTGCTGGGCCTCATTACGAGGGTGCATTACCGGCATGACGGAACGAGTGGATCCGTGCTCGTATGAACCCGCTAACAGCGGTTGATTACGAGTGCGCGGGCACGCGCGATCCCCTATGCCGGTAGTGCCAATTCCGCCATGCCGGTAAAGTGCCACCAACCCCCTCATACCGACATCGTACGGCCCGCCCATAGCATCACCGCCTCATACCAACACCTAAATACCGGCACGGTAAAACCGGCACGGTATAACCGTGTATGTAAAATCCGGATCCGGAAATCACGTCATCGCGCAGGAACGGGAAACGGGCCACCGGCCATCTTTAAAAACACAATCCATTGCATCTTCCATTACCACCACTACACCCGTGTTGTTGACTGCCAAAACACAACCAGGATGTGAAAGGCCACCGGAAAAAGCACACAAAGGAAGAGGAAGCAGCGCTTTTCAGATGCTGAATTGACAATGCTAGCGGACACCCTACAACAGCATGCTGACATCATCCGAAGGACGGACCTGAAGCATGCGGCCCAAACCCATAAAAAACAGGTGTGGCAGGAGGTCGCTCAGAGGGTAACAGCAGTGGGGAGCACCCCAAGGAGCGTACGGGATTGCAGAAAGCGCTGGGACGACCTCCGCCTCTGGGTCAGGAAGATCCTGGCGGAGAACCGGAGGGCCGCAATGGTGACAGGCGGTGGCACACACTCCCCTGTTAAGCTCACCGCATGGGAGGAGATCGCAAGTGGATTCATCGACCCAGAATCCATAGAGGGGATAGGAGACCAGGAGTTCGGGGCAGCTACTACAACAGAGGAAGGTGAGTGAACCATCACATCCACCTATAACAAAACATGATGTGACACAAGTGAGGTGGAAGTCAGATTAGGCAAAGCAATTGCTTTATCCAAGGCAACATCAACTCACCAACAGAATACTGATTGCCACCCCCTGCACGCATGCTGAGTGAAATATGTAATCCCACCAGAGGTGCAACATGACCCATCCATGCCCTTGTCCCCCCCCACATCTAGACAATCCAATGCCACCAGCCATGCAATCATTGCCAACATGTCCCCTCAGTACACCAAATGCCACACAACAGAAATGAAATCATGCCTGAATGTATGAACATATGACACCGCAACAAATCACAGCTGCCATTTGGCAATCTCACTGATGACCTGCATCTCTTCTATCTCCCAGGCACCGATGAGGAAGGTGGAACCCTGGACAGGGGGGCAAGCACATCCAGTGAACGCAAGGGGACCAGGGCCACTGCAACCCCCTCGTCAAAGAAATTGCCTGCGACCACTCCCAGTGTGCCACGCAAGGCATCAACCCTGCAGGGGGCATCTGCTGCGATAGTGTCAGCTGTATCGCCGGCCACCACGGACGTCGTGTCCACAGAGGTGGTTGAAGAGGCCGAAGAATTTTCGGGAACGCCCAGCCCAACCCCCATTGCCCCTCCCCTCCCCCCCTGCGGAGACAGAGAGCCTGGATGACCCATGATTCCATGACTCCGACCTTGGAGATTCGGACATCGGCATCTTCGAGGAGGACAGTGCCCAGGACGAGGGCCCCACGCAGGTGCCTGCCACCACCCTGCCTTCCACCATCCTGCCTTCCACCACCCTGCCTTCCACCACCCCACCAGCCACCGGTACACCTGCGACTGAAACCCCCTTTGAGGTCCGTCTGGCAAGGGTGGAGGCCCGACAAGACGAGATGCTGCAGATAATGTGACAACAGGTCGTTGCCGGTAATGAGGCCATGAAAGCCATAGCCACGGTCATTGTTGCGAATACAGCTGCCGTAGAGGCGTCCACGTCTGCATTCAGGCAATGCATGGGCTCACTGACCGAGGCCCTACTAGCGAACATCACGCAAGTGCAGCAGTCACACCATGGCTCAGCAAGGGGACTGACAATTGACACCTCCACCACGTCAACCCCTTCCACCTCGGTTCAATCAAGCCCTGTGCGCTTAACGCGCAGGAGCGCACGGCGCACGGCCATGGCACCCCCAGACCCAAAAGTCCCAAAGAAATTACATTTTTGGAAATGAAAAAATGTGAGGAGGAACTTTGGTGAAGGCAACACTGTTTGTTGCACACATGGGGACATTTGGGATCTGTGGGGTGGGTGAGGGATTTTGTTGGGCTATTCACTGGGTTCTGTGGGGTGGGTGAGGGAGTTTGTTGGGCTATTCACTGGGGTCTGTGGGGTGGGTGAGGGAGTTTGTTGGGCTATTCACTGGGGTCTGTGGGGTGGGTGAGGGAGTTTGTTGGGGGGTTCTGGGAGGGGGGAGTGGGCACAGTTTTGCACTTACATATAATACACACGTTTTCAGGAGAACAATCCATGGCTGGACAGTGTTATTTTTGGTGTGCATCCATTTAATGTGTTACGGTGTTCAGTGTCCAAATAACATTCCCTTCATGCATGTTCACATTGGCCCAGTGTCTGGCTGACAAAAGTCATTCATGGTCCCTGTGTCTTAAAAGTATTTGTCAATTAGTGCTTGGCGTACAGCATGGCCGTCCCGTACATCACGTACTGGCAGGGGGGCTCCTTCGCCTCTTTCTCCATCCCCTTCATCCTCACCCGGCCCATGAATGTCAATGTCAGGTGGCAGTGGTACATTCCTTGGAATGCACATGTTGTGCAGCATGCCACAGGCCATGGTGATCTTTGCCACCTTCTCAGGACTATATAGGAGTGCCCCACCAGACCTGCTTAGGCAGCGGAAACGCGCCTTCAACAGGCCAAAGGTCTGCTCAATCACAACACGGGTACGAGTGTGCACACGACTGTACTCTTCATGGCTGTTCTGCGGGTTCCGCACAGGGGTAAGTAGCCACGTCCTCAAGGGATATCCACCATCACCTGCAAGCAGATACAAATAGGTGTGTGTCATTCTGAACTGCTACCTTCAGGGTGCATGGTCATGGCAGCAGCTATTTGGTGTGGGCATGCACATGTCCCTGTACGTGTACAAAGTAGTCACCTATATGCAATGTATGCTGTAAAGAGGTGTGGTACACTGGATGGGGTTGAATAGACGATGCAGGGTGTAATCATGTATGCTGAGGCAGATGTGCTGTGGTATTGCGCAAATGTTTACCCTCCAATTCATGCTGTATACTCTTTACTATGCATGGTCACACTAGCCACATTGCCACAGTTGCCACCCTATTCAGTCATGCATTGCTTGCCATCACCATGGTGCCCCGGTTGTGCCTCTTACTTGTTGACATCCACATGCATTATTTGTGAGATGTGGACCAATGATGTGTCATGTTCCGTTTGGCTGGTTCAGGCAAGGAGTGTTTAGCTCTGCATTCATCGTCCACTCACTGGCTATTGCCACCCAGCTGCACTATTCCCCCCCCTTTCCTTCCCTGCTGATCTACTCCCCCCTTTCCCACACGGGTGCAGTAGCCCACCCCTTCTGCATATGCACACATGAGTACCCCACGGCATGCCCATGGCCCTGTTGTGCATCTCACCGAGCAGCCAGTCACGTGGTCCAGCATGTCGTTCCATGTGACGGGGTAGCGTGGAGTTGCGCAGTACCATGGCATCATGTGTGGATCCAGGAAATCAGGCGCAGCAATGGATGATGATCTTGCTGGAGTCACATACCATTTGCACATTGATGGAGTGGTATTGCTTGCGATTGCGGTACACCGCCTCTATGGCATGGGGGACTACCAATTCCACATGGGTGCAGTCGATGGCACTGACACAATTGGGCATACCTGCCAGTGCATGGAAGCCTACTTTGGTTTTGGCTATCTCTTGGCCAGTCCGTGGTAGGGATATATGGGTGCTTGCGTGCTTCAGGAGGCCATCCAGCACTTGGTTCAGCATGCATGAGAATAGTGGTTGTGAAATGCCATGCAGCTGTCCCACTGTGTGTTGGTAGGTGCCTGTGGCCAGGAAGTGTAGCACAGACACCACCTTTAGTAGTGGGGGGATGGCAGTGCGTATTTGTATGTGGCTGGCAATGTCGTTCTGTATCATGTCCACCATGGTAGTGATGGTGTCACGGTCCAACCGGTACAGGGTGTGGATCTGCTCAGGGGTTAGGTTGAATGGGCTGAGTCTGGTGCGAGGGATTGGTGGCTGCCTACGAGGCACTGGTGGCTGCGCTGGTGGTAATTGCTGGGCCTGTCTCACCCTCCTTCTCCCCCTGTGTCTCCTCTGTGCTGCCTGTTCTTGCTGCTGTTGTTGTTGTTGCTGTTATTGCTGTAGTTGTAGCATTATAGGCATGTCCTCCTGTGCCATGATTGCAAATGCTAGTGGTAGCATTTTGGTGTAGGAAGGGGTGTGGTGTGTGGGTGTGCTCCTTTTGTACTGGGCCAATCTACATTGCCTACACCTGTGGGGGGGTTGTGGTGTGTGGGTGTGCTCAGTGTATACTGGCACAGCCTCCATTGGCTCCACCTGTGGGGATTGTGTGCACCTGTGGCAGCTGCCTTGTATCTTGCTTGCTGTTTGCGGGTGGTCCGCGATGCCTGTTTTGCTGGCATCATGCAGCCCGTTATTACCGGGTTCGCGATGCCGGTATTTGCATGTTTGCGTGGGTTGTGATTGCCCCCTATTACCGGCATGCCAGTATTTACTGCCTGGAGAGGCGCGTGTACGCGCCTATGCCGCTATTAGCGGCACAGTAAATAACTTTGCCGTAAATACCGGGTTTGTGGTTCAGAATGCTACGGTACGTTAAATGATGCCGGTATTTACATACCGGCATAATTTTTCACTTACCGGCATACCTCGTAATGAGGCCCAGTGTGCCTAATCTAGCTTTTCAATGTACACTTGTCTAGCTCTAGTTCTTGATTGTGTCTGAATTTGCTATTGTGCTTGATCTTCTTCTTTTTGTTTGTCTTCTTGCGCCAAATAGTCTACGCGTTGGGCCAAGGGGGCCTCACCTCTGCAGGGCTTGAAATCTCCAAGGTAGTTGCAGGCTTTTTTCCCTACTAGCTTTACAGCCTTGTCTGTTGCTTGCACTACGGCAAAAGGACCATCAAACCTGGGTTTATGCCAGGACCTGACAAAGTTCCTTAGGAGTTCACGGTCACTTGGATAAAGAGGGGGTTGCTTAAGCAGTTCAGATTGTTCAACTGGTGCATCATCATCATGATACTTTACCGGCCTCCCCCACTGGGACTTCAAATGTTGAGGGATAAAAGAGGCACTAGCCATCATTGAAGCAAGATATTTGTGCATTTCATCCCCAAGAAAGTGTCTGTACTCTGGACATATGTCAATGCTCTGGTTGGAGGAGCAAGCAGGATGCGTCTGCGTCATCCTGTTACCACCTCATGAGGGGTTAAATTGTGGTTGTATTCAGGTTGATTACGCAATGCAAACAGGGCTAGGGGCAGGCAATGGATCCATTCCTTTTTAAGCATTACATTTGTTTCAGCAATCTTTTCCTTGAGCAGGACATTGAGGCATTCACAAATCCCAATCACTTGTGTGTTATAAACACAGGAAAATGGATGCTTAATTCTCAGCATGGTTGTGAGTTGCTCAAAAATTTCATTTACCAAGGGAGGCCCAATGTCTGAACGCAGGACCTCGCAGACACCCCCATTGTGGGAACACCTCTCTGATGAGGACATTTTGCTGCACTGTGGGCATCGGGCTGTGAGCATTAACCAGCATCGATCCAATGAGAAAAGGGGCATACTACCACAATCATTTATCTGTAACACTTGCATACTTGTATCATGTCCATGTGATCTATTTGGAGATGTTGGAAAGGCCCATTAGGGTGCGGTATTGGTCCTCGCACTACATGCAACGTGTGACCGGCGTTGAACTTTTGGCATACTATGCTACTACTCATAAAAGTGGCAATATATTCTACCAAATTGGGATAGAACCAATCTTCCCCAATATGTACGGCAAGAGCATCTTTACTAAGGTGAGTAGGATAGGGCAGCTGCATGAGCGCAATCTTTAACAACGCTAAATCACTAGCTTTCCTGTGCTTTCCTGTCACCACAGTACCTCTGTGGGAAACCCTCTCTTTATCCATAGCTCTTTCTCTTCTGCTTGTGCTCATCCCTGAAATTCCACTATTTGTGTAACAGATAATGAACTGTATGCCTCTCGCAATATGATGCTAAGGGCATGTATGCATTTTTTAGGTGGGGAGTCAAGCTCATTTATTTCTGTAAAATATGTTCATTTTGCTTCTGTGTCTGCAGCTTTGTTGCCACGGGAGATTGCATTCTCCCCCGCATGTGTGCTTGTCACATCAGGAATGCTATGGCTGATGGGAGTTGCAGCTCGTCTATGAGTCTAGCCAATAGGGGTGTGTGCTGCACCGGTGCGCCATCAGTACATCGGTAAGCCCTCCTCTTCCAACATCACAGTCTTGCATGTACTGTTGACATCACTTAGGCCGAGTCAGAGTACACAGTGATCTCCTCATCGTCATGAGCTTCTAATGCATTTATAAGAGCGACAAATTCTGCACTTGCGCTGAATAATGTGAAGGCAATCTCGCAAACACACCACTGTTTCGTCTGTCCCACCCAGTTTCAGCTTACTACTGCTGTCCCAGTATGCCTCTCTCCTGTCATTTGGTCAGGGGCATTCTTCGTTGCTCTGGGGATGTTGTCATAGTGTTTGGTGTCCATGGAACAGTTGATTACATAATCTCCTTCTCCCACTGGTCCTGCTATAAATGTCGCCGGGTTTACAACTCTGCATCTTACTACTGTCAACACCGGATTCAAGATAATGACCTTGTATCTGGACACTCTCTGTGTGGTCAATGGTGCTCTTGGGCTTTTCAAAGATAGCTAAAAGGGCATGCTCCACGTACAGCGTGGTACTACAGCTCATTGTGAAATTTGCTAATTTTCGCTACTGCAAAGGCTGCAGCAGTCAATGCTTGTTTGCAAGGGTAATGTACCCTCATTACTGGATCTAAATGCCCACTATAGTAAACTATTGTTTTATGCCCTAAGGTCATTTTTTGTGTGCGAACCACTGTCATCATCACTCTGTTGGACTGTGAGAACAAGTAAAATTCTTCACTGTAGTCGGCAATTCCTAACACTGGGGCTGTGTATATTGCCCCTTTCAGTCCTTCAAATGTTTCAGTCATCTCCTTTGTCCATGTCAGTTTACCGTCCCCACTGTGGGCTTCCCAGAACCCACTTAAAAGGGGTCTAGTGTATGTGCCATAATCAAAACCCCCAGCCCTACAGAGACCCAAAAATTGCTTCATTTCCCTCACTGTCTGTCGTGGTGGTGTTTTAAGGATTGCCTCGTCCCTTTCTGGGGTTAAAATCCTGCATTCCTGTGATATTAACTGTCCAATGTACAAAACCTTGCTATGGCAATATTGTCCACCTTGTAAGCCTTCTCTGCTAGCACTGTCAGCAACAGTACTGAGTCCTTCTGACACTGTTCTTCTGACCTGCTGCTTACCAAAATGCCATCCACCTACTGGATGACTTTGCTGTCCAGATGTATGTTCCCAAGTTCCATTTGGAGGATACTCTTATGTTAATTAGCAGGTTTTATAAAGCACTCATAGGCCCGTAGGAATCTTGGCGCTAAAGACATCTGACAGAGCTTGTCCAATCCGGTATTTAAAAAAGTTTTCAAAAGGTGTCCCAATTGCAAATGAGCATCTAAGAGCAAGAAGGAGTGCATTCTAGAATCTACCTGCTGCCACAGAGAAGGCACAACAGACATTTCTGGACAGGCGAAACCTAGGGACAGAAACTAGACATGCACTCCCAGAGCATAAAGCTTGAGCAGGAAGGTAGGGGGGGTGGGTGTATCACAGAGATAGTCAGCACCTTGAAGATAGAAAGCCTGATGAACTAAACAAAGATCCTTAAACTCCACATGGCTGGCCACTGGGAGCCAGTGGAGAGTGTAGAATAGGAGTAATGTGCGCACCAAAAAGTGTATTAGTGGCCCCCGGGCCACCAGATTCTTCGACAACTGAAGCGCCGGTAGATAAGCCCCACTGGCTGGGCCAAAAACAGAGAGTTGCAATAATCTATATGGCTCAAAACCAGTGAGGCCACAACCAAAGGTCTCAGGTGACAGGATAGAAAGGGCAGAAGCCTGCGCAGAATCATTAGGTGAAAGTGTCCGGGTCGGCAACCTGCCCCAACCTGAGAGACCATAGACAGTGTCGAAGACAAAGTACCCCCAAGATTCCTAACAGCCCTCACTGGAAGAGGAAAATCACCAAGTGCAGCAGGCCAAAATGATAAAGTCCAGAGAGTAGGATTAGGAGGAGAGCCCACCACCAGTACCTCAGTTTTGTCCCCATTCAGATTCAGCAAATTCCAGTCCATCCAGTCCCCCACAGCTGTCAGGCACTGACTCAAGTGCAATGACACCTCTGATGCTTCAGATCTAAATGAACCAGGATCTGGGTGTCACCTGAAGCCAAATGAGCGGATGATACAGACAAGAGACTGAATATATATATATATATATATATATATATATATATATATATATATATATATATATATATATATATATATATTAAAACGCATAGGGGAAAGGAGGAGCCCTGAGGAACCCCACAAGACAGAGAACAAGATACAGAAGAAAAAGACAGAAGAGAAAGAGATTGGCTCCTATCAGCCAGGAAGGAGGAGAACCAGGCCAGGACATACCCAGAGCTGTGTGCCGAGGCCAGGCGGGATAACAAAATAGTGTGGCTGACGGTTTCAAAGGCTGCTGAAAGAGCTAACAATATCAGCACAGCCACTCCACAGCCGTCCACCAGCCTGGCCATATCATTGATGACGGATACTAAGACACTCTCCTTTTCACACTGTGGACGGGAACCTGACTGAAAGGGTTAAAATAACATAGTGGTTTCCAAAAAGGAAGAAAGAAGGGGGGACACCAAGTATTCCAAGAGTTTCATGAGAACAGTCAAAAGAGAGAGGATGAAAATTAGCAAGCACCATGATATACAGTGACTGTTTCAGAAGCGGGATGCCTATGGCCTATTTGAGCTCCTAGGGGATATGACGAGATTGATAGGAAGAATTAATAGCTTGGGAAAGCCAAGTACTCATGCCAGGAAATATATTCTTGAAGACCTCCAAAGGAACGAGGTCAGAAGAGGACACCGACTTGAGCTGAAGAACTGCTTTCATCACTGCTTCATCAGAGAACAATAGGAACTCCGACCAAGCATGTGGGGAGCAAGTTATATCAGCAACTGGAGCCAGGTTGGCAGAATTTCAATGTGCAAGGTGCATATCGGCCTGGATAGGGTCAATTTTAGAAATAAAAAATTGCCCAAGAGTGTTGTAAAATAATTGGCATAACTGTAGGCGAGGAATTTGCGGTGAAGGACAGTAATTTAACAATAGAAAACAGCTCCTTTGACTGATTAAGAACATTGCCAACTTTCTGAGTAAGACACGTTTGAATATAGAAGGTCATTCGTAGTACCCTTGTGGGAGTCTTGTATGTTTTTTATTTATATATAGAAATTACATCAGATCATGTGACTCCTCATGCAGTGGGATAGATAAGAATGTGTACTTCAAATCTATCACCATGCAAGTAGTAGCTTCCGGAGGAATGCTACATAATAATGCCACTGTATTGAGAACTAATAGGAACTCTGCTTCAACAATATTGTTCAAAGGGTGCAAGTCATGAATACAATCCCCCTGTCTCGTTCTTCACTGGGTATACAGCTGTATTACACTGTGATTCTGATGGCACCAAAATCCCTTGCTGCACTAATGCCGAAATTGGCTCAAAAATGACTTTGTCTGCTTCTCTTGATTTTGCCCTTGGTAAAATCACTTCTGGCTTGAGCTTGATTGTACCATCTCCCACTCCCTTCAACAAGCCAATGTCATACGGGCTGTTGGATCATAGGATGCTTGGTACTTGTGCTAAATGTTCCTTAAGAAATGGCACTGGCACCTTTTTCAGTAAGGGCTTTCTCTGTGGTACTTCGAAATAATGAATTGTCATTCAATAAGTAATGCTCATAAAGAATACTGTCATAAAGACCACGGTCTCCAAATCTGAATAGTCATCTCTGAACTTTGTTTGTCAAGTCAGTCATTATGTGCCCTTCTCTTACTGCAACCACTGCTCTCCATGCCTGTCCTGTATCATCAGTTCCGTGTAGTACTATCCTTTCATCTTGCATGATAACAGTCTCTAGTTCTAGTGAAAACACCTGCCTTTCTTCCTCATTTAGGTGAATCTGTGGTCTAAACAAAAACTCATTGGGCAGGCGAAGCAGTTTGCCCTGCATTCCTGGAAGCTATGCTAATAGCACCTCCACTCCATATTGAAACAACTCAGGGTCTACAGGCACCCCCCTCTATATGGTCAGGCTACAAAATACATGAATACATTCTTGGGTGTTCATGTAGTGAATTCCTGGGGTAGAATTCTATCCCCTGCTCAGTAAACAAAATAGTCATGTTATGTCTGCTTATCATATCTCTTCCCTTTAGATTAACTGGTTTGTGCCATGAATATAACAGTGGCATGGTGAGGTCAAGCTCCCCTATAGAAATCAGAATTTCGTCTGTAAAAGGAACCAAATCTGTAGCCTCAGAGAATCCTTGCACATTCATGGCAATGCCTGACATTGGATATCTGCCCTCCCTTATACAGGATCGGGCTGCCCCCGTATCCACGAGAAAAGAGAACCTCTGTCACCTATGATCACCCCTACACGTGGCTCCTCACTCGGGTCTGATGTAACATATAGGATTGAACACATCAGGTCCATCTGTGGGCTGTCCTATTGTGGAAGTAAAGTCATCCCGATCCCCATAAAGGGTTTGCCCCCAGGGCATTAATGCCCCCTAGTCTCTTTATGGGAGTCTGCATTGTGGAGTCTGCATGACTCTTGGCTACAGTATTCTGCTGTGCGGGTGCTTTCTGTTTTGTTTGTGGTGGCTGTGCATACCCTTGTGTCTTCGATGTGTAAATCATGGGTTCTTGTGAGCATCCTGGTGCTAGTTGTGCTGGCATCATTTGTGGCGCTTGTGTGTGTGATCTTGGGCTGCTCGGCCTGGTATTTTGGTTGAAATGTTGTACCCCCATTTTTCTGAATTCCGCTATGCTCCTACACATTTGCAACATTTGACCCATTTTCCTGCACGTCCATCATTGAGGTGGACCAACCATGACTCTAGGTTCAACCGCCTCCACTGTGCAGTATTGAATACTCAACTCCTCTTCCTTGGCACCCTTCTCTTCCTCATGGTCAAAAGTTCATGTCTCCTCTTCCCGCAAAACATTCCCCTGTCACCTGCTGTCAGAATTTTGCATTCTGGGTAACCACTCCCTCTCCACTCATCAAAATCGCCCCTTCCATTGTATTCTTTGTTAGCTTTTTCTGTTCTGACTTCGCTTCCTCCTGTTTTCTTTCCATTTCTTTCTCACGTTTTCCTGCATTAGTTGACAATAATGTACCATAGTCCCCACTTATTTCTTTAACTGCTTCTGTACCTGCTCTGGTAAACCTTGGCTTAATATAGGGTGAAATAAACCCACTGTTGTATCTCACTGTTCTCGCGTCTCGAGACGCCAACTGTTAGGCAAGAATTGGAGTAGTAACCCTGTGGGAGACTACACCACCCTTGCCCTCTTGGTATTAGGTAACCCACCTATTGGCATAAGTCTGTACTACACAAGTTGTTAGTATGACTGAGCAGCCAGACTTATCTCAAGAGGGGTAAATGTGAGCTGTATAGCTGTAGCATTGAAATCCAAAAATACAACTATCCAAATAACACTCACACACAAGGTGTTCTAGTAAAATTATAATGTATTTATTTAACGGTCAGTTTTAAATAAGCAATTTTTAAAAAAGGGCAATGTGCAATAATGAAAATACACTTCAAAATACATTCTCAGAATCAAGACAAAGCAGGTAGATACTCTTTATAGATGCTTCATACACACTTCCTACACCCTGAGGTGACTACACTAACTAGGACAGTAATGGAGTTTCTATATCACTTTTGCACTTTGTAAATTCTGAGGTTGGTAAAAAGGAAGGTTTAGAGGAAGGAAAAAGGTTAACAGGTTCTCAGAACATGTGAACATTTGTACATTTCCCAATGAAGTCTATATAAAACTGTTCCCAACAATATGTGTTCAAAACCAATGTATCACCTTGAAAGAACAAAGAAATATCGAAGCTGAGTACCACGAATGAAATACACCAATCACGGGCTGAAAAGATACAAGTATCTTTTATTACTGTACAGTTTACAAAGCAAAACAGCTAGCTATCATAGAGAGGAGAGAGTGTGCTGGACATCTAAACACTGGTATTTGTATACATTTCCTACAGTACTGTCCAGCATCTCTTCACGTTAATAATTTGTGGTCTAGAGTTCATGCCTAGTTCACATAACAGATTTTACAATATTATGCAAAGGTTTACACCAGTTTGTACTTCCATGAAAATATAATAGTGATGTATGTTCTTGGATCCGCGGTAAGCCTTATTTCAAGAGTCTCTACAATGTAGTTCTGGTAAAGGATCCTCTCGAGGTTGGTTCTTCATTGTCCCAATTTTTATACAAGGATGAGGCATGTGAGCGCAGACAACACTTGAATGGCAGTTCGTATGAAGCACAAGGTTTCTTTGCTCAGTTTAAACAGTCGGCTCTCGGACAACCTAAACATTAACAGAACTCAAAGGTCGTAAGGCTTGGCCGCAAGTCGAAGACATAGTCCTCCATTATAGAACATAGAACACAAGTGAAAATCAAAATGGCAGACAAATCTTAAAATGGCGGCGAAGTTAACCCAAAAATCAGAACTTTGCAATGCGGTTTTCCGTATAACGCGAATGAGCTTAGTCCAATATTCATAATAAGGAGGCACTATATAATTACGGTTTAACAACCTATGAGGGACAGTTAGAATCAAAGTCAATGGACTAGAAGAGTCTGCAGGGAGCCAGGACAGCCAAAGTCAATTGGAGCAAAGTCTATGGAGCCGATGCACTTCTGAGATAGCAAAAGGTCTTGCACAAAGTTAGAGAGTTTGTTGTAGAAAATCACTGTTGGGCCACAAGCTGTTACACTTGTGAAATTTAGAGCTGATATCAACTCTAGAAACTCAGCTTCTGCAAGTCTCAAGTGAGAAAAGCAAACTACAGACAAAGAGGTAAGTACCCCTTAGACAGCACAGTACCTTAGGTTAGAAGACTAGGATCTAGCTGGCTTCTGTCTTGGTTGCAGTGTTGCAGATCCTGTGTTCCTGGACCTCAGTCATGGGGACAAGAGGAAGGATGTCTGGAGGACTCCTGCACAGCAGTTCTGAGGTCGGCGGCAGCTACGGGCTCTTTTCAGTTCAGCAGCACTTTGTGGTTTCAGCGCGTGGTAAACAGCACCACCGCAGATCTTGGACACTGGTTGGGCTTCCTTCACTCCTTGAGTCAAGCACTCTGGTGAGGTGACTTGAGCTTCGGTTGTCCTGCTTCTAGACAGTCCTCAGGAGACTCCTGGAGCTTTTGGCCGGCTTGCAGACATTGCACTCAAATACAGATTTCATGACCCCTGGCACTCGGTTCCAGCAACAGCAAAGAAGTACAGCCAGTTGAGGAAGGTCTTCCAGCAGAGTTAGTCTCAGGTTTAGTTTGTCCCACTAACCCAAGGGAAGAAATTGTCCTTTCCATAGCTTCTCTTGTCGATTGGGAAAAGGAGTTTCAGCACAGCAACAGGGTTTCACTGGGCAGTTCAATGGTCCAGGAGGATGCAGCAAGCTTCTCTTCACGATTCCTTTGTCAGATGTTTCTACCAGTGGTCGACTCTGTCTTCAGTCCAAGAAGCCTTGCCTTTTATGCAGGTTTCTCCCATTTATGCACAGCCTAGCTGTCACTCACACAGCAGGGTGGTTGTCCTGCGAGGGCAGCCAGCTAGCCAATCAGGATTGGGTGCATTCATGTAACCAAGGAGACTAAGGACATGGAGTTTTGGGCACCTCCCTCACTTCCTGCCCTGCCAGACACACTGGAACCAGAGGCAGGTTTGAGTACTGAAGCCCACCAAAGGCTAAATGAGCCTAGGGCTTAAACCTGGTTTGGCGCACTGAGTAAAACCCAAGAAAGACCTCACAAACAAGAAATGGTGAAAAAAGAAGACCGGGGCCATTTTCACACAATGGTCCCCTCATGGGTGCTATACTGCTATATTGCAGCTGAAGATTCAGCCTGCGGTAGAAAATAACAATGGAAGGAAAATGAAACCAAAGCCACCAGCCAGTAATTGTTACATGAGTAAGTAGATAAAGGGGCTAATATGTAACCCCCAGCACTCTACATAAAATGGGGTGTGCTGGATCTACAGAGAGAAAAGGTAAGTAAAGTCAATTTCACTTTACTATTCTTTGGATTAGTACTTCTCACAAGAAAAGATATTTAAAGCTTTGGAGAAATCTAAAGGATTTCTATGTAAAACTGCACTGAAAATGCTGTGTGTCACCATACACAAATAGCTGCCTATGGAGTTTGTCAGAGCTGGGGGTCTCTAAGGATGAAGGGAATTAGCACAGAAATGAAAATTCTCCCTAACACCAATGCTCTTGTATCGTCAGAATGTATTGAAGTGGGTCATCATCCTCACACATTTTGTTTGCCTTTATGGCGCTTACATCAGATGTTTCTAGATACTGTACTCTTGGAGCCTGCCATACGGCTGCTTTGCAGTTATTGTATAGTGTGCCATTGTGCGCTATGTTCTGTACTGTCATTCTGGTGAACCATGCCTGTTTGCAACTATCCTCAGATACCTCCCCAAGAATGGCCGAGAGTAAGCTCTTCATGTCGCCCACTGCCGATGTCGTCCCTGCCATCAGTTTTTCTAACTCATAAATCCATTTCCCTGCTCCTGCAGTCAACGAGGGTAACTAACACTTCAAATTATCATTGTCCATCTGTTTCCATGGTATATATTGTGGTTGTCAGTCACCCTTTTCTAGACACAGAAACTGTGTGAGTCCTATCCCTCTGTCAAATTTCCTTACATCTTTTGTGGTAGTGAACGCTCTTGTCATACTCGCTCTTTTCTGTCCTGGTAAGGCTCTCAAACTCTGTGCATATGGAGGAAATGTGTCCACGCTATGCAATCTACCTTTGGAACACTTGTGTATCCCTCGGGTTGTAGCTTTCCCTTCTTAATGTCTTCCTTTCCACCCGACCATGTCTCATGCTCTGGTCTTAGTTGCCTGGAGGAGAAGCGTGGCCTCACCCCTTCATAATCATCACTTTCTCCTAGGTCCTCATCTGACGCCATGGTTCTCATGCTGTCATCGCTGTCCTCGTCCTCTTCATCTTCAAAATTAAGCTTCCTCAGCATGCGTTTCTCCTGCAATTTCTCCGTTACTCTGTCCAGTGAGCTTCTCTCCCACCTCAATGGGGACCCGGCCATACTCCTGCTTGCCTTAGGCACTGAGGCGCTATGCCTCCGGCTCTTATACAGTATCCCTATTCTTCTCTGTATCCCCTCTTCCTCATTGTCATTTAAACATTTTGGAGCCGTCATGATGTCCTCTACCTTCCAGAAGCATCTCTCTCAACTTCTCTCTTTTTCCTGGCTCCTGTATTCTGTCTCTTTATTCTTCCTCTCTACATCAACGCTCTTTAACAATCCTTTCAATTTCCAGTTTCCTCTTCTCCCTCTTTAGTTGCAACTGCCTCTCCTTTTCTTTCTGCCTTTTCCTCTCTTTCCTTTTCTTCTGCTTACTCTGACTTCCTTCTCAATTGCACCTATTCCTCTCTCTCTTCCCTATCTCTTCTCTTCACTTCCTCCATTATCTCTGCGCATTCTCTGTCCTCTTCCTCTTTCTACTTGTGTTTGTGAGCTTTCTCCTCAACTCTTCTATGCTCTACTGCAGCCCTTCCGTCCAATTTGAGCAGTATCTGTCCTCCTACCCACTTGTTAGATGGAAGTGGCACTGCGTTATCTGACTTTGTCCCAATGTCACTGTGTCCTCCCAGTGAATTTTGCTTGAAGGTCGCTGTGCTCCTTGCGTTCATCAATTATAGTCCCTATTTTTCACCAATAAGTGTGTCTTTGCTGCTATACGCAGGTGGTGCATAAACACGGTTGGTATAACCTGCTACTGTTTTTAATTCTTTTAAGGGGTAAAATCCCTGGGCTTCTGTCAGAGGGTCGGTGGTTTGAGGAGGAGGAGCCGTGCTTCACCCCCAACATCATTCTTGCTCAGCATCCACTCTTTCTTGGGTGGGTCCTCCTCCCTGTCCTCAAACATTTTCCATAGCTCCAATATAGCTAATTGTTTACTCTATTGTGTCACTTTATGTGCATGTAAATGCTTTGTCATGTGTTGCAGCACAGATTTGGAAAGACTGCGCTCCTGGGGCCATAACTTTGACATTTTGCCCTGTGTATCACAAGTCCATTCCGTGCTATACTTGCACATGTGCTTAAGGGGTGTATACCCCATGATGGCATGTCACCTTCTGACTGTCGATACTTTCTAGACGACAAGTCAGGATTTTTTTACACATTTCAAAGATTTGTCAAATTATATACATATATCACAATTATCAAAAATTCTCAATCAAATTCTCCAAAACCACAACAGTGCTCAAGGTATTCCACCAGACTCTCTGGCTCACCAAGGCCAACATGAGCTTGCTCCGCGCACCACCCACACTCTATATTCCACCCATTAATGCCAAGTCACAATCCTTCCATGTGCTCCTCGAGCCAAACCCAAATTCTACAATGTACTTTGCAATTTCAACTTCACCTTGTCAAGTTAAAAACACAGTGTTCTCCCATTTTCTCTTGCCAACAAGTCTGTGCCCCCCTATGGGCCTTCACCGAAACATCAATACGTCATGTCCTATTAACAACCTTTTGTGTGATGTCACAAGCCCAAGGGAAAAAATCCCAATATTTCGAGTGCACTCTCAACTCCCACAACACCCCAAGACACAACAACACAAATGAAATATGGGTGTCTTCTTACTTTTCAAATCACTGGGGTATCCAACATATACATATGGTCCTTCTTCTACATGGGAGCATAGGAAAACATCTATAAAGGGTAACTAAATAAAACACCTTCCACGACCTAAGCAACCTAAGTGACCAAAAGTAGCAACTAGATATGGGGCAACATCATCATCCGTGAACTAAGCTGACAGCTAGAAACAGGGAAATCTCATCATCCATAAATAAAGCTAACGCCTAGAAACGGAACCCTCATCCTCAACTTAACTAAGCTAGCGCCTAGAAAATAGGAAATCATAAATAATTCATCTGTAACCTAGCTAAACACGTGGAAACAAGTATGCTTAACAAATAACACAGAACGTATGATAAACAACAATTTCCCTCCCCAATATATGTCATATTGCTGAGTGCGAGACAGGTATGGTTTCAAGAGAGACAAGTAACAGTTTGAAAACCTTTATTGTAAAACTTTGTGAGGTTGGTGTAATGCCTACCTGGCCAGAACTCTAAGGGGGGTGTTCCCTCAATTAATCCTTCCAATGGCTGTCGATGTACGTAAGCCCAAAACCAATATTCGCCTGTGTCCAAACCTATGTTTGCCCTCACCTTTAGACCAAATGTGATAGGGGTTTTCTTAAAGGTAAAATGGTGGCTCAAATAAATCACTATAAACCACAGCTGGTTTCAGGTACCCTTACCATTAGGTGTAGTTCTGCCAGTTTCAAAAATAGTTCAACACAAAAGTGTTGCCTTCAGAACCTTCCACCTAGGGTTCCTGCAGCAAGTCAATAAAGTTCCCAATGTCTCTAGTTCTCTAGGGGCTCCCTTCTCCAAGCTTTGATTCTACAAATGCCAAACAAAACAAAAGGCAGAGTTCCTGTTAGGCCTCTCAGGGTTACCTTCCCAAAGCCTAGGCCTTTCTTGTAAAGTTCACAGTGTCTCTGAGGGCCTCTGAGGGTTCCCTTCCCCATGCTTAGGCTCCTTTTATTCAAAATGAAAAGACAGTCTCTTTAAGGCCTCTTAGGTCTTCCTTCCCCAAGGCCTAGGCCTCTCTGATCATTATGACAGTGTTCTTTACAATTATCTTTGGGCCTTCCCCAAGCTTAGGCCCCTTATGGTCTTTAAACAAAATGTTCTCCTGGTTGGGATGTACCTTTCAACAATTCTCATCAGGCCTCTCTGCGTTGCCTTCCCGAAGCTTAGGCTCCTTTTTGTCTTAAGAGAAAAGGTTCTTCTGGTCAGGATGTACCTTTCAATGTGTAGTTCTTTCCAGGCGTGGGGGGATAGTATCAGAGACTTTTGACAATGCTGAGCACTATGATCCCCTCAGGTGAGACCATTCCAACTTCTAGCCCCTCTCCTTATTCCCTGCACCTTTCTTCTGGTACCTTTTCCCTTCTGTGCCTATTTCACTCTGTTCTTTTCCACTTCACTGTGCTGCTTGCACACCTTCCTTTCTGTCCTGCATACTTGCACACTCGTTTCACCCTGCTATGGCTCTTGCACACTTCTCTTTACTGTTTCAAGCACTCTTGCATCTTCATTTCCTATTTCCGTGCTTCTTGCACACTCTATTTTTTTGTTTGGGTCGCTCACACCCTGTTTCCACTTTTCTGGTTGTGCGTTCTTTCTCTCTACTTTCAGTTCTTTTTCTTTCTGTTTCTTTATGTCTTTTCTGTTTTGGGTCGCTCGACCCTTTCCCCACTTTTGGGTCATTTGCACCCACTCTTTGCTTTCAGTTCACTTTCTTTCTATCTCTTTGGATTCTGTGCCGCTAGCGCACTTTCTCTTGCCCTTCCTGTCTTTTCAATTTCTGCGCAATTAGCGCATTTTCTCTCCCTTTGCTATGAATTCTCTCACTTTCAATCGCTGGTCCACGGGCCCACTTCCATTGCTTCTGTTCACTCTCCGCCACCTGCACGCTACAAAGTTTCTCTATCTGTCTAATTTGTGAAATTCACCAAAGGAGGGTAGTGCTGGCAAGCTGTTCTCCAGGGTCTTGGATTGAGGTTAGGGTCTTACCACCTGCCCCGCAGACACTCCTCGGAATGGCACATGTTCCAAGGGAATGAGTACTGACCTGAACACAGCCAACAGCCTGCAATTCTTCTGGGTCCGGCTCCTTGAAGAGATGGCTCCCTCGCCACGCTGCAGTCCTTCTGACACACCGGGCCATTGTCTCAGAGTACCGCACTCCATCCAGCAAACCCAGCTTGCTCCTTGCTGCTGACAGAACAACACCTTTTTTAGTATAGTGGAGACTCAGATGGAGTCTGGTCTGCACGGTTGTAGTAAAGTGCCTGCCCTTGCCTGGCTCTATTAGTGGAACAGCCCAATGCTGTCAGGTAGTAGGCTTCTCTTTGTATCCCCATGGTGTTCCTATCAGTAATCCTATTTGCTCTTGATCACATCTTCCTCATCTCAGTATGTGTTGGATATGGGGATTGGGAACCAGGATAAGATTGCCAATGGCCCTACAGGTCGAGTGATAGCAGGATGATTGATAATGAGGAAGTGGGCGATACCACATCTCACCCACAGGTATCCTCTTCCCACTCCCCAACATCCACCAACTTGGATGATCCTCCCCATCTTATCCACCATGGATCCGTTGAAGCCCCTGGGCACCGACTCTCTCACAATCTGCAACTCTGCAGTGTGTTCTGCTTGGGTTGCCAAGGTGAGCGGGCAGGAATTTTTCCACAGCGGTTACTGCCGACCAAGGTGAACTCGCAGTGTCCACGTGCGGTTTTGAATCCGGTCCCTGCGGGTCACGACACATCCCTTGTGGGAAAAAAAGCCTTAATTGCCAGGGGTCTTAGTGACCGTCTTCTGCTACCACCTGAATTGTAGGCAGTGAAAGGGGCCCCTAGGGGACCCTGACGTCTATGGAAACAAGGCGGGTCACCACACACGATAGAGACGCCAGACACGAGGTTGTATTCCCAAAGCTAGGGTTTTATTGCAAAGCAAAAGTCTCGGCCAACTCGGTCTCACGCCCCGCGACGTGTATCTCTAGACCTCGAGGGATGCAAGAGAGTGAATTACGTACATCAGTTACATATATACAAAATGCATATCAAACAATCAGCTATGACATAGTTAACACCCCTATTCATTGGGTTTCTTTGAACTGGGTGTGATGATGGATATCTCCGACCACTATGACACCTTCAAACATCTATTATAGTAACAATTTGCAATTTGTGAGTGCGTAGGCATCTTACGGTTATTGAATAGAACATGGCGCTTCTGTTCTTGGAAGCGAACTACATACAGAGGGGGTTGCATTCCGGACCTTGCTATCTATCAGGTGCTATTCGCGTCCTCGGAGCCGACATGCTCTAGCGGGCTCGGAAAGGGGGGCCGTTAGAAAAGCGTAATTCAAGCCTTTAGCAGTATTATTCTAACATATTCTACCATATAACGAGACTGGCTGGCAGCTGTGAAATGATGAAATGCCCTGCGGCTCTGCTTAAAGGCTACATTGAGGAGGGAGCCGGGCATTCTTCCTGGCACTGCCTACGTTTGTGTTTCAGCGAAACTCTTGTTATCCTCTCGGCCCTGTGGCCTTGTCCTTTTCATATACAGACAACAATGTTCCACAGTCAAGCAGTGTAAGCTGAAAATATACTGCGAAGCAATAGGAACAGAAAGCAATGAGCAATGGTTAGAAAACAAAATAGCGATTCTTGTTACATCAAAATGGCTGTTCATTAGAAAACTCGAAAACCTATATTCTGTCGTATCGTGCATGAGACGGTTGGCCCACGGCCACCAAAATGCGTTTTTGGTCTCAAATTAGATTTCTAAACTGACAAACCCTCCTTTGGCCGTATGCCAAACATCTCATCTATTTATTGAAACCTCCTCTAGTGATGATGAATCTGAAGTACTTATGTCTGAGTCTCGCATGCTATCGTGGTCATCATTGCCTTCATTAATATCTATTGCCATCAACTCTTTCATTACTCTCATCTCATTTGGGTCTGGGCTAGTTCGATCATGAGGTTGTTTTTTCTTTGTTATCATTTGCATGCATCCTTCTGTACATCCCTCAGTTACTTCTGCACAAACTATGGGCAAACAATGTATACAACAACAACACATTAGGAATATTCCGAACACCACTACTAGTATTTTGATAGCTTCCATCCCCAAGATCGTAGTATTCCCCAAAACCAAGATCATATTTCCCAGCTCCCTTCTCCCGTGGGGAGTTCAGAGCTTAGAACGTGCATTTTCTTTATTGCTTCAAAGATCGTGGGGGAATAGTCATCGACATAAACGCAACATGCTGATCCCACTATTTTGCAAATTCCCCCACGATCAACCAGGAACACATCGAGAGCCATTCTATTTTGCAGCGTCATTAACCTGATTCTTCTTTCTTCCAACGTCATGTTAAATAATATATCTGTTGTTGTGTTTATTGTATTCTTTAGGAGTTCACTATCTGTCCTAAGAATGGAATGAATGATTTTGCTACGTCAGTTGCTATTAAAACACCTTTGTCAGTCCTCTTGACTCTGGTTCTGGATAATCTGGCCATGGCTGCTGTTTCTAAGAGGAATACTCCTGGGAACAGTAGCCCTAGGTAACATGTACCTCCCCAGTTTCTGGGCAAACAAGGGTATGCTTTCTCTCCACATATAAAATAAACTGGATCACCTACGTATACTGGTTCTATTTCCCATTTTAGTACCACCGTATTCATACAACCAGTATATGTTCCAACCAAAAAAGATCCTTACTTTTTCAAGCAAAACGGGACAGTTCTTGGGCTATAATTCACCGTGTAAGATGGGGGAATCGCATCTTTGTTCCCTTCTGTTCTTACACGAAACGTCATTACAGATGTTTTTTCTGGCGGGGACAATCTATCTCGTCTATTTTGTCGTGTTATCTTTTGTGTGCTTTTCCTCGTGGGCTCTGGGGCTATTACTTGTGCTTTATGGAAAATGGAACAACCCACAGGCTTCATTATTATCTCCTCAAACTCATTCATGTTGGTTCTGTCTAATTGACCCTTTTTACTCTCATTCCACTTCCCATAGAACATTGCACCTAAAGATGCACTACATGCAGAACTTAATGGTAATGGCTGCACATACCACCCTATTCCTTTCCCAGCATGCTGTGGTAAATGGGCACATACCCAGCAGTTTGTTTTCTTCAGGATTGCATGTGTCATGTTCATGATTAATAATAATGTATTATTCCCAAAACCTTCCCTGTGTCTTTCTTCCATTGGGGGTAGGGTATAAGTGATCACCTGAACAGGGCTTTCAGTAGTAGATATATTAATTATCGGTAAAAACATTTCTAATGGGTGTATTGTTTCTACCCACCATAATATTAGGGCTGTCGATATTGGTGCTACCAGGCTCATAAGCACATTATTATCGTAAGTGTCAGCATACAATTTGTTTTACCATGCGTTTTTCTTAAACTTATAGTCTTTATAACTGACTCATTTTCAGCAGTGGTGGTGCAGGAGGAGGCTGGAACCGGTCGCGGCATGTTTCTTGTCGTCCTTCTTCCTTCTCACAGGTCGTTGTGGATATCTCTCTTCGGCGCGCTTGCTCTAATGTCTATTAGTTCAATGGAATTCTCCCAGTTCAGTTTTGCCTGTCCCTTTTTTTTTTTAGCCTGGATTCGATTATTCGTTTTTAGGCAAGATCACTTGTCCCTTCTTATACTGCTCAGAGGACCTTAGATCAGTTTTCGCCTCAGTATCATGTGCGCCCAGCTTGTCCGTTCTGGTTCCGGACACATGTACTGTTAATCAATTATCTCACTTGTCATAGTACCTTGTGAGCCCACCTTGTCCGCTCTGGTTCCGGACACATGTACTTTTATGACCGCACCGAGGAGCCGCGAGTCTTGAATTGTCTGACTTGCACAATTCTCACGCTTCTCTCCTCTACACCCCTGGTTCCTTCTCTGTCCATGAGCTGAACCAGAGGTTGACATAAACACCAAAAGAAGAAAAATGCGGATCACTTTGTCTTCCGAGGCCGCAGGTTGTATTGCCTTGCTCCTTGTATCGTATGATCCGTGAACAGTGCCAGTGCACTTTCAGTTTCAGGCTTCTAGTCAGCCTGCGGTGCTTCTACAGGTGCTGGTGTGCGCCGCGCCAATGATGCAGATTCGGTCTTTGGCGTGCTGGCAAGTGCTGGTGGGCGCCAAAGGGGTACACGATTTGGTTTTGCTGGTACCTGCAAGGCAGATTTCACGTCGTTCAGCAGTGATGTCGATTCTGCTGGACAACGTTGGGGCACTCTTTGCCCTTCCCCCTCTTTGGCAATCGTCGCAGGCTTTGTTTCCAGTTTCACTTCACGTTTTGGCAGATCAGGTAGCTGCACACTGGCAACAGTTTCTTTCGTTTCTGCGACCGCTGTCTCTTTCCGGTCATCGATGTCAGGCAAGGCTTTCAGTGCAGTTGGAATCTTCTTGGCATGGGTGGCATGGATCCACGACTTCCTTCCACCCCCCCGTATTGCCGTCTGCGTCACCAAAAGTACTTGATAGGGCCCGCGCCACCTGGGTGCTAATGATGACTTTCTTTCAAAGTTTTTTAGCAGCGCCCAGTCTCCTGGCTCCAGCGCGTGCCCCGGACCGGTATACTGCACGGGTAATGCCTCCTGCACCTGCTGATGAATCAAACGCAATTTCTCCATTAAAAGGCCACAATAAGTACTAAGCACAGGATGTTCTATCTCACTGAGTCTTTTTGGCTGAGGTGCGCACCATACATTTGCCGGCCTCCCATTATGATCTTCTATGGGGAGAGCCCAGTTTTAGCCTGAACAGACGTACGCATGCATAATAGTGCTATTGGTAATGCATCCACTCAACTCAACTTGCTTCCCGCACAAATCTTGCTAATCTTTCATTTAAGTATCCCGTTGTGCCTCTCCACAAGAACGGCAGAACTCGGATGCCTTGAACTGTGGAATCTCTTATCAATCTGGAGACCTGCACATATCTGTAACACCACTGCAACCACAAAATGTGGTCCATTATTGGACCATAGGACACGGGGCAAGCCAAATCTGGAAAAATACTCCTTCAACATTACTTTTGCCGTAGTCATCGCTGTGCAGTCTTTTAAAGGATATGCCTCCACCCACTTACTGAATGCACAGATTACCACCAAGACGTATTTTAAGTTTTGGCACCTTTCCATCTCTATGAAATCAAAATGAACTACCTCAAACGGCATGGAGGGTGGGCCAAAACTTCCTGTTGGTGTTACTGTTCCCTTTCCTACATTGTGTTGTAAGCACGTGATACAGTTCTGCACCAGCCTTTCTGCATTCTTTTTTATGTTTGCATTCTGCCATACTGTAGAAAGGTGCTGTATCATTTTCTTGGCACAGATGTGCGTAGGGCTGTGGGCCATTGTGACCATTGCAGTCACATATGAATTTGGCGCATTCCAGTTTCTAGTTCCCTTGTCCACCCAACAACCCTCCAAATCCAACTCAGCAGATCCGTCTGCCCATCCCTGTATTCCATTGGCCGTAGCGTGGCCTGCATTTCTTTGACAGTCGCAACTCCATCTTCTATCATACAGGGTACTTCCTCTGTCTGAAACGTCATCATCTTGGTATTCAAATCAGTGGCAGTTTGTTTCGCAATCCTGTCTGCAAACACGTTTCCCTCTCCTATTTTGCATGTTACTTTTTTATGTGTCTCGCATTTCACTATTGCTAGGCGCTTTGGAAACGTGAGTGCAGACAGCAATCATACAATCAAAGGGCCATTTTGAATTCTGGCACCATGTGATGTCAGAAACCCTCTCTCAGCCCAGAGTCGTCCAAAGTTATGAACCACTCCAAACGTGTACTGACTATCAGTATATATATTCACATTCAAATTTTCAGAAATCTCGCAGGCTCTGGCTACTGCTATTATTTCCACAGCTTGTGCTGAATTATAGGGGATTCTTTTACTTTCCACAACACTCTCTAGGGTAGTGATAGCGTATGCGGCAGTTGTCGTGTCATCTGGTAATTTAAAACATGAGCCGTCACAAAATAACTCTCCATCCGGCTCTTTCTGTGGAATATCTCTTAAATCAACTCTCCCCTTAGTTTCTTCCTCAGTGACCATTAAGCAATCGTGGGGGGGTGATTCATTCTTCCCAATTTCTTTTATGGTTAATGGCATTAATTTTGCAGGATTCAAAGCGCTGCACCTCATAATTTTGATATGGGGCGCGAACAAGATAATCTCATATCTTCTCAATCTATCAGAGGAGAGGTGGTGCGTCTGTGTCCTATTTAATAGGCCGTCTATGGCATGTGGCACCATAAGAATTAAAGTGTACCCCAATACCATCCCTTCCGTTTGTTTCACTGACCCAGCAGCCGCCGCGACAGATCGCAAACATCGTGGTAGTGCACGCACTACAGGGTCCAGCGCAGATGAAAAATAGCCGCATGGCCTATTTCTTCCACCTTGTTCCTGTGTCAAAACCGCCAATGCACATCCTTCACTTTCACACACAAATAGTCTGAAAATGTTCTTATAGTTTGGCGTACCCAAAACTGGAGCCGAGCATAATGCAGTTTTCAATCCATCAAATGCTCTCTGATATTCCTCATCCCACTGCAAAGGCATAACCACATCTTTTCTAGTCAAATTCGCTAATGGTTTCACAATCAACGCAAAATTACCAATCCATTGTCGGCAATATGAAGCCATGCCTATTATGGCTCTGACTCCTTTTTGTGTCTTTGGAATAGGCATAACAAGAAATACTTTCTATGCGTTCTGGCGTTAGTCTTCTCCCTCCTTTCGAAAGTAGGTAGCCCAAGTAAACTACCTCCTTTCGATTATACTGAAATTTCTTCAAACTAGCTTTATGGCCAAGTGCCGCTAGGTGTGACAGTAGTAATACAGTGCTTTCTTTACAAATCTCCTCTGTGTCTGCAGCCAGCAATAAATCGTCTATGTATTGCAAAAGTACACAACCCACGGGTAATTCCAGCATGTCTAGCTGCTCTACTGTAAATACTTGGACTTTCCGTGTAACCTTGCGGAATCCGTGTAAATGTAAATGATCGTCCTCCTAAAGTGAACGCGAACAAGTATCTACTGTCCTTGTTGACTGGAATACTAAAGAATGCGTTTTTCAAATCTATTACACTAAAATATTCTGCTGAAACAGGTATCGTTGTCAATATTGTAGTGACGTCTGACACTAAAGGAAATTGCGGATGTACTACCTTATTTAATGCGCGTAGATCAATTATGAAACGGTATGGTACCTCATTACCTCCTTTTTTATAAACCGGAAGGATCGGGCTGTTACATGTACTGCCTGTGATTTCCTCTATTACCCCTAATATCACCAAATCGGTAACAATACTCTTCAATGCTTTCTCACCTTCAACCGAAATTTTGTATTGGGGTATTCGCGGTAGGGTAACACCTTCTTTTAAAATAATCTTTACTGGCTCTATCTTTAAACATCCCACATCGTTGTCATGCATTGCCAATATACAGGTTGGTACTTTACTTAGTTCCCCTGGTAACGCTTCGGACATGAATTCTCACACAGGGGCATCGTGTGGCCATATCGTTAGAAACACTCCGTCTGCCGTGCAATGTATAACAGAACCTAGTTTTTTCAACAAATTCAATCCCAACAAGTTTTCTCCACAATTTTCTGTTAGATGGAAAGGACAATGTTCGGTGAATGGTCCTATGGTAACTGGGACTGGTTTGGACACTGGGTTTATGACTGTTGTACCTGCAAACCCTACGGAAATATTCTTTTGCCCTGACAGTGGTATTTTCGGAACCAAGTGATGGTCTATTGAACACTTCTGTTCTCCTGTATCTACAAGAAAGCGGTGTTCCTCATTCCCGACTCTCATTTCTACGTAGGGTCCTCTCTGATTCACGGGAATAGACACTGGTTCCGACCCCTGTCCTGGGCTGTCCTATTGGGGAAATAACACATCGTCCGATGTGTAATCATTACTATTACTGTAATACGTGTTTGGCTGTGTATCGAAAACATTTCCACTCTTCCCTCTATTTCCCCTACTCTGATTTCCATATTGTTGATTTTGCTGTCCCTGACTCTGGTTTGGGGCATTTTGGTTTTGGCCTTGGTTTTGATTACCTCCATTATTATGATGCTGCTGCTTACTATTCCTATTTGGTCCATTCGCTCCTGGGTGTCCTCTATGCTGTCTCCTCTGACCAGACCCATTTCTGCTCTGTAGATGCGGGCATTGCGCTCGCCAATGTCCTTCCTCTTTACAATATGCACACTGATACGGTCCCACTGTTCCCCCATGCATATTCGAACTACACCTTACTTGTGCGTTCCTCTATTATGTCCTAATACTTGCTGCATTAATACCCGTGTCTTTAGATTTACCCTATCCCTCTCTACTTTTTCTTTTCCTGCAGTCACTCTGCGCTCATAATATTGGGCCATATGCAGTACTTCACATGGCCCAACGTTTTTGCTTGCCATGCACTCTCTGATGTCATTATTAGATCCTGAATTGGAAGTTTTAACCCCCTCACATATTTGTCAACAAATAACCTCTTCCCTGCTTCTGAACCCACATCCTGCCCGCTGACGTCTGTGAATACTTCTTCAAATCTATTAAAATAATCTGTAGCCAACTCATCTTTGCCTTGTACACATGCAGTCAATTTGTCCCATTGGATTCTTTTCTCTGGAACAATTGTTTTTAACTTCTGTACTATACGTGCTGGTAATGCCACCAGGTTCAGTCCTGGTGTTCCTCCAACCGCTTTATTTCTATTCTCTATCATCAAATCCGCCCATGTGGCGCCAAAGGCAGTTGTGTCATCTACCTTCCTTATTTGTTTCCATATATCTGTTGGCAGGATCACCGGGAATATTAGGTCTATATCACCCATGGTAAGCACGGATGACTGTAGGCAGGACTCTACTTCCTTGTAAAACCCCGCAGGATTCTTTCTTATATCCGGAATCGTCTGATTTATGTTGTTCACCTCTTGTCTGGAAAAGGGGACATGCACGTATTGGGCGGTGTAATGGGCTGGTGTTACCTGTGCCGCTACATTGCCCGCTGCGGGAACCTCCACTTTGGGCACAAAGGTAGGTGGGACCTCTCTCATAGGAAATGCCCCACTTACCGTCCCTCTCCCTTCTCTTAGATGCAACAATATTCCCAGATCCAATGATAGGGCTGTTCCTCGTTCTTATACTCTCCTATATACTGCCATTATTTCAGGCGGGCTGGCCTTATAGTTTTTTATATCTTTATCTAATACGTGTTCAACCATCAATTGTAGCGCTTTTCTTTTCACAGGTTCATCAAATATCTCATGTTTCTCCATTGTGGGAATACTAGGATCTGACATCCATCTAGACGCTTCTCGCATACATACTTTTAACTTGTCGCCCCTTTGTACTGATGACATTGAATGTCGTCGCTGTATATATGGCTCTACAGTTTCCTTTCTATTTCTCCCCACATCTTTACTCCTATATCCGGGTGCAGTAAACATTTCGGCATAGTCATTATCTAATTCATCCTTTAACTCAAAAAGTCTATACACATGTTCTCTTACTTCTTCATCCCTCTCCCTACAGCGTGCTAATGCATTCAAATCTAACAATCTCTGCGGTGGTAATTGCGCAATTAGCTGTTTCCATCTCTCCACCAAATATTCACCCATGCATTCCAACACTACTTGTCTTTCGTTGCTTCTACGAAAGTCATATATCGAAGCAAATGTTGCCGTCCCATCATTCCCGTCTATATACATCTCTGCCTGTTGCTGCAATTCAACCTTCCTTTCCTTGCTGATTGCGCTGCGGGTTACCCTCGTGCACTGCCGTTGGTCAGTCCCGCCTCCTGCCCCCGTGGTTTCAACTTCAACCCCGGGAGAAACAGACGGTACCGAGTCTGTGTCTAAGGCGGGAGGTGCGGATGGGACAATGGGAACAGCGAGTGTCTGTTGTGGGCCTGGTTGGCTAGTAGGAAGTGTTACGTGCGCGGTATGTGGCTGTGGGAGGGCTTGAGCTACCGGAGGGGGAGCTTGAGCTACGGGCGGGGTCTGGGCAATAGTTACTGACGTATCTGGTCTTACTTCTGATCTTGGGCCTTGTTTTGTATGGGTCAATATATTTTCTATCAATTCATCTGTCATGTGTAATTCTCGTTGTGGGTATATCTTTTCTATATTCAACTGGTCACGCCTGCCCTTCTTAGACTCTCAGTCCACTCCTCCTATTCTTTTTCTTCCGCTACCTCACCTTTTGATTTATGCCTGCGCGCATGCTTTGCTCTGCTTTTAAATCGGAGCATTGCTTCCTTTCTGCAGGCTTTAATAGTTTCAAATGCCGCAGGACGCGCTTTCTTTCTTATCAACACCCTTTCCTAGTTATCTATCCTCGCCATCTCAAAACTACCATTAATCGGCCACTGATGGTCTTGTTGCTTTCTGGTTTGCCTATGCCAAGTCTCACAGAATATTTTCGCACCCACTCCATACTTCACATACATCTCATACGCCGGCATTCCCCCAGGTGGTACAATTTAGCCATTTTCCAAAGATTGTCTACCACAGCGGAAAAACCCTGCTAAAATGGACAATACCCCAGGCATGTTTCAACCTTCCCCTTTATAAATCAACCTTACCTAGGGTGTTTGATTTTGCAAAGTCAACTCTCAACCAATATCAGGATGCTTTGAATCGGGGAATGACTCACCTGATAAATCAAGTCGTCTGTATACTGACGCACCAAAGGACGTTGTGTCGGCATTTCTTGGCTTCTGCCTCGTTTCGGGACCCTTGCCTCCTTGTTCTCTAGCCATTCACGTCGATCAGGGATCAGATGTGTGCAGGTCTGCAAAGGAGTCTCTCATCACTTTTACAGGGCGCCCCGAACACCTCTTGATCCCGGCTTGATCATCCCATCCTCGCCGTTCTCTGCCTTTCTCAATTACAACGTTACGCGAAGGAACAAGGGGGGGAGGGTCCCTATTCGGGTGCCACCTTTGGGGGGGAGGGTCCCTATTCGGGTGCCATCTTGAAAGGGGCCCCTAGGGGACCCTGACGTCTATGGAAACAAGGCGGGTCACCACACACGATAGAGACGCCAGACACAAGGTTGTATTCCCAAAGCTATGGTTTTATTGCAAAGCAAAAGTCTCAGTTGGCCAACTCGGTCTCACGCCCCGCGACGTGTATCTCTAGACCTCGAGGGACGCAAGAGAGTGAATTACGTACATCAGTTACATATACACAAAATGCATATCAAACGATCAGCTATGACATGGTTAACACCCCTCTTCATTGGGTTTCTTGGAACTTGGTGTGATGATGGATATCTCCGACCACTATGACACCCTCAAACATCTATTCTAGTAACAATTTGCAATTTGTGAGTGCGTAGGCATCTTTCGGTTATTGAATAGAACATGGCGCTTCTGTTCTTGGAAGCGAACTACATACAGAGGGGGTTGCATTCCAGACCTTGCTATCTATCAGGTGCTATTCGCGTGCTGGGAGCCAACATGCTCTAGCGGGCTCGGAAAGGGGGGCTGTTAGAAAAGCATAATTCAAGCCTTTAGCGGTATTATTCTAACATATTCTACCATATAACGAGACTGGCTGGCAGCTGTGAAATGATTAAATGCCCTGCGGCTCTGCTTCAAGGCTACATTAAGGAGGGAGCCGGGCATTCTTCCTGGCGCTGCCTACGTTTGTGTTTCAGCGAAACTCTTGTTATCCTCTCGGCCCTGTGGCCTTGTCCTTTTCATATACAGACAACAATGTTCCACAGTCGAGCAGTGTAAGAGGAAAATATTCTGCGAAGCAATAGGAACAGAAAGCAATGAGCAATGGTTAGAAAACAAAATGGCGATTCTTGTAACATCAAAATGGCTGTTCATTAGAAAACTCGAAAACCTATATTCTGTTGTATCATGCATGAGACGGTTGGCCCACGGCCACCAAAATGTGTTTGCGGTCTCAAATTAGATTTCTAGACTGACAGCAGGGGTACTATCATCAGCCATAGGAATAAGCTTAACTGTGTTTATTGAATATTCAATAACAGGGATTTAGGTATGAACAATGGTACATCCTCCATACTCGCTCCTCGATCTTGAGCCTTTCACCAGTTTTGTTAATATATGACGTCACAAAATTAAGTGAAAACCTAGAAAACCTAACATGGATCGGGATTGGTTAGTAATGTAAACTATATTCACATTATTGAGGGGGTTAGTGCTATAATTCGATACAATATATCTGTTGACACCTCCTGCGACTACTTCTAAAAGTTGCAAATACAAACATTACAGGTTAGTGTGAGGTGATTGGACAGTGCAACAAAATGTGATCTTAAGGTGAAAAGTGAATAGAGATTGGGCAAAAAGGGTCTTCTCAGCCTTGGAGCTTTGGTATGTGACCAGGTCAAGTGAAACTATTCAAGATGGTGAGAATGGCCCAAAGGTGCTGCATGTTCGCAACAAGTTACAATCTCTGATCTCCCAGGCCTTGAAACAGAACTTTCAGATTTGAACCTGGTATTAGTTTTGTATCGTCCTGCCTTCAGTTCGATGGGAACAGCTACCTTAGTCTGACTGAAATGAATAGGCTCTGTTTTGCAGGTTCAGATCGCATGTGTAGGGTGTCATGATGCCTGCCCCCGGAAGACCAGACCAGGCCCAGCAGCCCCGGAAGCAGGCATCATGCCACTTGGAGCATGCCCAGTCCTGGTGCCTATGGCGCCAGGCTCATAAAGATAAAGTCAGTCCTGGCGCCATGGGTGCCAGGCTCATTATTGATAACTTACCTGAAGCAGACCATGCTGCATACTCACCTGAGGCAGACCATGCTGCATGAAGACTCAAGCCAAATGAGGCTTAGGAGGGACTATTTTACTGAAGGGACTATTTTGTTACTTGGGCGGGGCTGTGGAAGAATACTTACCTGGATCTTCTTCCAAGGCTATTTAAACCACGCTCGGAGAGCCACACGTGCTTCTCGTTATTCTTCCTGCTGCAGCGTAACGCTCACCGTGTTTTCAGCAGCTCCAGTCTTCAGCCACGCACGCTTCAGTCCTGGGACTCCTGAAACAAGAAGACAAAAAGGATAAAGGCTAGAACAGGAGTTTTAACTTGAATCCTTACCTGGATCCTGATCCATTTCGCCACGGAACTGAAAGACAGAAGTCTTTGAAGCATCGCTTCGCATTCCTACGGCGCCGCGCTGAACTCACCTGCTTGGCGGTACTTCAGCATTCCATCACGCTCTCTCCATCTTGCGGCCGCCCTCCGACACCTAAGGAGACAAAGACAGCAAGGTGAGCAAGGGGACTCTCTAAGGCTATACAAGCTACCCCCAAGGACTTACCTGATTTACCACGGGAAGTAGTCACCTCATCTCGGGTCGGCGCAGTCAACTCTGCTTCTTCGCCGTACCCCGGCCCGTAAGGGGAGAAAGTAAAGACAATACCAGTTACCCCCCACAAAACTTACCTGATTTACCACGGGGGTCTCACCTCATCTCGGGTCGGCACAGTCAACTCTGCTTCATCGCCGTACCCCGGCCCCTAAGGGGAGAAAGTAAAGACAATACCAGTTACCCCCCACAAAACTTACCTGATTTACCACGGGGGTCTCACCTCATCTCGGGTCGGCACAGTCAACTCTGCTTCATCGCCGTACCCCAGCCCCTAAGGGGAAAACCACAATAGACTTATCTGAATCTTACCGAGTGCCATTTGGAAATCTTCAAGTGGATTAATCGGCAACCTGCAAGGAATCGGACAGAGTGAAGAGCAGACATTTGAACCCTTATGAACAATTGGACTTTAGAGTCAATACTGGAACTCACCAATTCCTCTACGCCAGTGAAGTAACTGGTCATCAACGCGCCCCTGCGGTCGACGCAGGATTGAGAGCTCATCCTTCCAAACCATCAGGTGAGACTATGGAGGGGACATCAAGTGTGATCTGTGGGAAGACAACGGGAGTGGGGAAGGTGGGTTGACACTCAATTCCACGGGTGGTTAATTCCTCTTCTCCTTTGCAGAAGAATATTCTTGTGAGCCAGACAAACTAGGCTGAGCGGGCCAGTCCAGTCAGTCATCTCGGCGCTACACGTCACGCTGGTGGAAATAACAGCGGCCCAGTTCCGGTCGACGCCCCTGTGGGAACCAGGTGAGTGTAACATAGGGACCACAAAATGGATTTCTCCTGCTTGCAACTATGAAGATTTTCAGCTTGTATTTCCTGTAGGTGTCCTATCTCTTAAACTAATTTTAAACTTGTTCTCTCAGTGTCCTTGGTAAGGCTGTGCATGGTGGCTGCACTGGAAGCCCAGTCTGCATTCTTCAGTGGGATCAGCCTGTCAGCTTTTCTCTGTACCCTCAAGTCCTTTTTGCTCTTTCCATTCACTCCAATGTGCTCATGGCTTCCAACTTGATTTACATGGCCGCCCATGTTAGTTGCATTTAAGCATCAGAAAGCAGTTCATATGTATTATTGTGTATTTCCGCGTGGTGAAAGTGTACTTGTATCAGTCCTCTAACTATATGAGTCATAAGCATGTTCTTCGTGTCTGCCAGCAATGAAACTGTCTGCGTAACTTCATGCAGGGATTCCTATCTGCTTCATGTCAAACCCCTCTATGTCATGGTGTCAGTTGTGACCTCATCAGCTTTCTTCGAGGTTACAGTCAGTCGAATATTTGGATTGATTGCAGCTGTATCTCTTCAACACCATCAGGATAGGGTCTGAACAGCTGCCTGTGTGCGTAGCATTTCTCGCACCCGTGAGGCATCAACGATTGGGTGGAACGGCATAAGATCAATGAACACCTCTTGTTTCTCTGTGGCCGAGATGAGAGTGGGATAGGTGTGACAAGGGCCATGTTTAGGTCTCCCTCTTTAATAGCACTCTGATTATGACCTCATGGGACCCCAGGATTGGTTTATTAAGGCAGGCTTAGCCCACACCAATCACTGTGACCCACCGGCTTTAAAAAAGGACTGAGCCCCTCTTTTGGCAGATCATCTGGAGGCTTCACAAGAAGCAGAAATAAGAGCGCATCCTTGGACCCTGGCTGAAAATACAGTCTGCCTTACATCCAGTTAAAGGAAGGCCAAGATGTCCAAAGAGGGAAGCAAGATCCCTCCCCTAAACATCTCCCATGAAACAGAGTGAGATACAGGATTTAGTGGACGCTTCAGCCACTCCAGAACTGGTACTCACCCGGCACAATGCATTCCCTGCTAGCCTCTGCAGCAAACCTCCTGGATAGGAAGTGCCAGATGCTCACTGAACCTACAATCAATTTCAAGACAGCTGCCTGCTACACACTCCACAGCTGTGTTCCGCCCACCTTAAAGGACAACACAATCCCATTGATGAAGCTAAGAGTAGTGCCTCGATGAGCATATACTGACGTCTGCCTTAAAGGACATTTTCGAGACAGTCGTGTTCCTTGATCTGCAACCAACAACAATGATGACAGTTGTCAAGCCGCTGTTGCTTAAAGACATCAGAGATGTCTTTACCAGTGCTATAGAACAACCAATAAGCACTGAGACAATGATTCCTGAACCCAAGCCACCATGTAGGCCAGCCTGCAGCTGTTCATCCAGGTCTCTCGCTGAACTGTCTTGCTGCTTGATACCCACAGCTCACTTCCATCTTGAACACTGTCACAGAAGCCTGCAAAGCTCCCTGAAACTGTCTCGACCCTGTTGAGCACCAAGAACACCTGCAGCACAAGGCACATTCGGGTTCTGTTCCCCTGGTCCTTCCCATAGTAAGACCCTTTGCTCCCTTTGTGCTGAAGCCAAATAACCTTAAACTGTTGTACAAAATAACCACACCAACTACCCTCCTTTCAGTATCCAGAGTGCATCCCTTTTCTTTCTTTGAAACTGTCTGTCCTCTGCATTCCTTACAGGGTGGGTTGTATTTCGTAGTGTTGCTAGAACTGTCTGTTGTGATATAAATAAAATAGATATTTTTTATATAACCTTGACTGTACAGTCCCTTTCCTCATTAGGCAATAATCATATTTTTGCTGTTTCGCAACTAATCAAACATATACCACCTTTGAGAGACAAGCCTGATGTTCCATCCATGTTACAAAATTGGACAAGGAGGTTTATAATTTGGTGTGTTATTCCAATCGTTTCAGATCCCTTCTGGTGTATTAGAGGTGTGGGCTGATTGATGATTTAGAAACTGCTATTCACCCCTGGACCACTGGTACCCCGGAAGCCGATTCCTCACACCACACCAGGGCACACAGTTGTAAATATCTGTAACAATTAATAAATACACAACATCTATGAATGGGGCAACCCCGTTTTTTTTTATCTTGGAAAGTAACCCTATTCTTTACATACACGATATGTACAAGATACAACAAAGCAACTAGAGTAGGACACCTTGCCCTTTTATCGCTTGAAATGTACACCCTAGTCTGTTATATTACTATAATACTGACTAATCAGGTGACAGAATCTATCATATGCATTCAATTGTTCATAATTTTATTTTTATATTATTCCATCAATACCTTCTCCAACATCAGAAAATGAATAACAATAGACATATATCATTGTATTAATCTTTTTTGTACACCAACAAACATTTATATAAAAAACGACAGTATTTAATTAACTTGACACCATACGCAATACAAAATGTGTCTAAATACACAAACAACTACTGAAAAGAAAATGTGATTCAAAGTGCTATCAAGAAAACCAACTTATGTGACCGGGTTTTGTATGGGGAACATGGAATGGAACATAGCCATAGCAGCAGTTTGCAATACCCTGAAAAATAACACATTATGTGGGTCCAAACTTCACCACATGCTATGCATTATATACATCAGCACATTCTATTTCATAAAGTTGATCACCATGTTAAACTGTCTAGGATGTAATAGTTTTCATCTGGGTGGCTTCATCTAGAGAAAAACCCAATGTCTAAAATCTAAGAGTGTCGGCCCTATATCCTGGAGTCCGCTCATCTGTGGTGCCTCCTGGGTTGATGAGAAGGGCCTTCCTCAGGACACAGAGAAATTATTTATGGGGGGAAGTCGAATTTGTGCACTTCTAAAATAGGAGATTTTCTGACCAAACAAAATCGTGGACTTGTTCTTATTTAATCAGATGCTGGCCATAATTTATTTGACGGTCCCTACGCCTGCCAACATTGTTTTGCTCCTGGTCATTAATTCTTTCTTTACAACACTGTTTTTTAAGTGTGCTGTATTTGGCTTCAGAAGTTTTTGTAGTTGTGTAGATGCCCCATAGCTTCAATGTCTTTAGGCTTCTCCTTGATGTTTAAACACCAAAGGATTTCCTCGCTGGGGGACACTTGAATGATGGTTTAAACTCCCATCCATAGGTCGCAAACTCAAACAAATTCAGAATACAAAAGGGGAGCATCTTCCTTCGGTTCGCCCCCTCTGCCTGACAGTAACTCTACTCTCCTTTTGTATTCTGAATTTTATTGAGCTTGCGACTTGTGAAGGCCAGATGAAAGCATCATTCAAGTCTCCCGCAGTGAGGAAATGCTTTGGAGTATAAGGTCTTGGCTAGGGGCCTATGAAAAAACCCTTGAAATTCACTGAAAACCTCTTAGATAAGGTGCAGTTAAGTTGTGCAGATGTAACATAACAAAACCCTCTAAATTCTGCGGTTATTTGAAGTCATGATCAGCTTAACTCTGTGCACTCCCTTTGCGAAGCCAATGAGGTCATACACAATATAAGAGAAGGGATTCTCAATGGCATACACAATCACATTATATGGGACATCATCAGGAGCACGCCGAGTTAGGCTGGTCATAACTTCCCACATCTGCTTAATTTCTAGGGTTTAGTTGCATTAAATCTGCAAAACTTAACGGCACCTTAACTAAGGTGTTTTCAGCGAATAAAGAGTGCAATGTGTTATCTGTCTGTGCTGTCTCCAGCCCAAAAACATCTGCCATCTTTCCCTTACACCACCTGGTTCACATCCTGCTTATCACTACGATATATTGTAAAGGGTTCTATGTTCTTTAATTGAAAGGCTTTCTAATGCACAGAATCCATGTGTAGCCCAGGTCTTTTTCCTCTGGTCGCTTGGTGGCCCTTTACACCAGGCCAGAGCTGGGTCTCTACCTGCCAACCTCATGGCTAGACCAGCTGAAATGTGAATTATATGTGGGGAAACCTGTAGTTGAAAAGATACCTACCATCCTGAGTTCCTTAGGATTAGTAACCCCTGTGTTATGAAGGCAGGAGAGGTATCATGAAATGCTCTATACAGGGTACCAGGCATTTAGGCTAAATTATCACCCCTAAAATATCCTCCACTTAGGAGGCCAGGTAAAGGTAATCACTCTTGGATCCTGACCCTGGGCGTGGATATGCAAGGAATTCTTCCATATGTCCAATCCCTTCTCTATTGTGTTAGAAAACCCTCTCCCAATGTGCACCACTATGCTACTGAGATGAGGAAGAGGGATGCCGAGTACCATGACTTTTGTGACCTCAATTTTAATGGCCTGCACCTGGAGCCAAATGGGGGTATAAATGGCCCACTCAGGTGAAGCTAATGGAGACAAGACAAAAGAAGGAGAAGGAAAGAAGGTGCTGGCAGATGAAGAAGCCGGAGGAGAAGGCAGTGAGACGTGTGTTCTGAAGTGCAGAGGTGCTGCAGAGTCACTGCAGCAGAAGCAGAGTGTGACTGCTGTTGTCGGAAGGTCTCCAGTGGCAGGGTGAGGCTGTTGACCTACAGGAGTCATGAGGACTCACTCTCCGGTAACCTGCATTGTCGGAGGCCCAGGACGAGGGGTGTGCGGAGCTGAGAACAGCTGCAGCAGTGAAGGCCCGACCCGAGTGGAGAAGGGCACATGAAGACAGAGGCTGAATGACTCCGGGACACTTTAAGCCGTGTGGGGGAGGAAGGTCATAGTGCTTGCGGGTGAGCGAGTGTCAGCGGAAGCAATGTGATTGACGGGACAGAAAATGTAAAACACTGATGTTTAACAGGTACAATAAAGTGATGAAAGTAGCAGTTTGTGAATACCAAATTGAAGCAAGATTGGAAAGGCTGCAAAGAGGGTAAGAAAAGCAATAAACTTGAAAACTTGAAATTGAATGAGAAGCCCCTGAGCAGGGTGCAAATTCCCAGCAGGAGAGTGAACTGGGAATTTGCAGTTATGTTGTTTTGGATATGAATGAGCTGCAATTTTGAAAATCGAACCAATGAAAAGTCATAATGAGTAAATGCTACATGAGTGGAAAGAAGAGAACAGCACTCCCTGATACAAAGGAACTGTGAGTTATGGAAAATAAAGAAAGCAAGCATTGGCAATAGCCATAAGGAAACGAGGAACTGTACAAGTTGCAAGTAGAACATAAGGCAACAATATAAGGAAACAAAAGTCTGATACTCCAACAAGTGAATGGTGGTAAAACAAGTGTTGAAAAGAACTGTGACAATCTAAGTCCAATACCACTATTGAGCGGAAAAAGTGGTGGTGTAACTGTGGAAAAGAAGCCAATCGGGTGTGTCGGTTGACTGACCTGTAATGGTTGGACTGTGTGGCCCGACAATTGTGCCTAGACCAAGCAAACCCTAAAGAGAGGTTACTTGATGCATCTATAAATTAAGATTGAATATCCAGAGAAACATGCATATTATGAACTGAAAGAATTGAACTTTATGATATTGATGAAAGTGCCAAAAAGGCTGAAAGCTGGGAAGAATCTCGAGGAATTGTGTTTCTGTGAAAACAGAGAGAGACTTGAAAGCTTTGGGAAGGGAACCCCTTTGTGATTGAAAGTAAACTATTTGGAATCCTGGGTAAGAGAGAGCCCCTTTCTGACCAACAGCTGGGAGAAGCTCTGAACCTTTGTTTGAACACTGTTTTCATTTGATGCTGACATCCCTACACAGTTAGAACAAATAGATATGAGGGCAAGTATTGGTTTTGGCCAGAGGTGGACATTTACTTTGGACTTCCTGACTCAGTATATCCTTAGTTTCAGTTACGTAGAGAAATCCTACCTTAACATAAGGCAAGGTAGGCATTACTCCAATCTTTTTTGCAATTGTAATAAAAGTTTGTAGCCCAACCTTTACTCTGTTGTCTGTGTCTACTTCCAGAGGCCTTCACAACTGGAAGTGACTGCATCCCCCTTTTCAGGGGATTTTTTGACTGTAACTAGCATAAAAAGCACATAGTTTATGTGTAAAATAGACATTTCCCAGGATGGGTACATGATAAGACAACAAGGAACCCAGTGGTTTCGCAATGGTTATGGCATCACAAATCCGTATGCGCCACTCTTTATAACCCAAATCCAGGACTGAAGCCACCAGTCCCTTCTGACATCTATGTCCCCTGTTAGGCTCTAAAAAAGCATCAAATGTAGCCCAGAGGGGCGAGTGAAAGACACTGCGCCCACTTCCCATTAGGGAGTACTCCATGTTAAGTATGAAAGCCTTTGGTACTTTTATAATATGGTTATGTTTAATTGGTGAGAAAAACATGACATAACCCTCCCCGATTCGAGCCCTTGCCCTCTTATTCAGGTCCTGAGAGAGCCATTGGGACAGAGCGAGATTGACAATAAAACAACTGAACTACATTTATCCCCAGACAAATGAACAGCCTGTATAGACAAAGAACCTCTATCTGCGTACCCCAACTGAACCATAATGTCTGGGCCAGCTCTTCAGTACCAAATTTGAGGTGTATACTCCTATTATTTTATTCCCTGCCATGGTACCCTTGGGCCTGGCAACAGCCAGCCTTTCAATCTACTGCATGTCCCATGCTCTCTGATGCTCACTTATTGTGAAGTCATGTGCCTGATCGATGACAAAGGGTGAGGCCTACCTCCATTGGTAAGGATCACCTACCCCATATGAATATGCTGAATCAACATCTGAGGCAAGCCAGTCTGCAATTCCATCCTGGGCCTCTGTGAACTGCAGGAACGGAATACCCAATATTGCTGATCTAGTATGTGGTGGAGCAATTGCAATCTGGCCCTGCTCTTCATCTGGGCCACCTCACCACCACAGCAACCTAGGACTTAAGAGTTGTGTCTCCCCTACAGGCATTGCTGCATGGATGGTGCCCTGTGTCTTTGTCTATATGGGGCAACCCTCCACCTCTGTCACTCTCCTCCACCTACCTATGACAGATCAGCTATGTGGCACTGCACCCGTACGTGTTCATCCCTATGCTGTCCCGCTCATTTTACCTGGAACACCATCTTCAACAGGGCTGCCTTGACGTTTGAAGGAGATCATTCACCAAAATAAAGATCCCAAACTCAGAATAAATGGACACACCCCAGTAGGGAATGAGACCAGGAGATAGATTGCAAGTTGAACAAAGTGTAAAACAGGTAAAAGATGCAAGCAGATGACTCTGCTGCTCTGAGAGCGCTCTGCCAAACAATACAAGAACAGTACATTATAAAGCAGAAACGTGGCATCACTGAGGTCATTACATACATTGTAAAATAACAACGTTCATTGGTGGGCCCCTACGGCCCAGTATGTAACAATAAACTGTGCAAGACTCTGATTGGTTTCTGTGGCTGGGGCGGTCTTTGGGCACGTGAGTCAGCTGGGCTCATCTTCGCGGGGTGAAGGTCAGGCTAGGTCCACAAGATGTAACTGTTCTTACTAATCTAAACTATACAATAGTTATTGGCATGCAAAGAATAATGCTGGACATAAAACTTGTACCAGAATGAGGAGTCACCTATAAATTGTGGCAAACATATACACATTGTAACCCAGGTCTTTATGGTGGCAGGGGTGCAGTGGCCCTTTACCGAGGTGCCTTCTCTGGTTGTTTGATTTGATCTGTTATTCATTCTCTCTGGTGCCTCATGGTTCAAACAAATGGATTGATGGGTGTTGGTCTAAGGCGAATATATGATCACACAGGATTAGGTATTTGTGGGGTAATTTAGGGTGGTCCATCGGGAAGGATCTTTCAAACAGTTACATGAAAGGAGAATGGAGGGGCAAAAGGTTGTGCAGGCAGTCATTTCTAAAGTTGGGGGCCGAAGGAGCAGGAGTAGGTTTGTGGAGAGGGATGAGTACAGAAGTCAAGATTTGCCCCGGTCACACACAGGTTAATGAGATCAGAGGAATAGAAAGAATACGGTATCTGCAACAATTCGTGCCTAGGCTTCCGTGAGAAAAGGGCCAGCGTGGTGTAGACAGTGGAAGAGCTGGTGGGTATGCCAGGGCTGGCTATGCACGGCACTGGATGATGGGAAAGAAGGCTTTTTGGAAATCATTGTGCGGCCTAGTAGAAAGATGGAGTCTGGGGTGGCACAAAATGGTGTCTATATGTGTCATCCAATTGCTTCCTTCTGCTGTCATCAGAGGAAAGACAAGGGGAGGTCTCCCCGCGATGGGATGAGCAATAGATTCCTTTCATGCTGAATGTACAAGGAGGGGGGGGACCCTTCTTCCTTACATTTTCCTGTGGCCCAGGTCATCAGCAACAATGGGCCTGCACTGTGGCTACCAGCAACTGCTCTGCTCCACTGTTCCCAGGTAATTAAAGGTCTGATGGGTGTCTTCTACAACTCCCTGCGGGCTGCCCCACTGACATCCCCATGGGTTCATAATGCACTCCTCAATCCTACTTTCCTTTCCACAAGTCCCCCTCAACTGTCCTTGAGCAGCCAATGTTTGCTGGACTCCTTCCATTATCCCAGGCACCTGTGAGGGGTTCTCTATCCATTGTACTGCAACCAGTATTCCTAAGTGTCACCCAGCACAGACTGGACCATCCCAGAATCTCTATGCTACAAACATAAGGGGAACAGTAACAATCTGCAGGTACAGAAAACAGTGGTACAAATAGAAATAAAACACATACATTTCCATTAAACCAAATGTTGTATCTATCACCTGGATTTGCCAGCAGCAGCTTGTAAGACCCGAGGCTACTGAGTTAATTTGAGCCAGGGGCTACCCATTGCTAATTGAAAGGAGTGCCCAGCATAGGTGCAGGGACCCACTCTCATGCAGAAACACTCCATGGGCTAGATTACTGAGGTGTTGCACCGGTACAAGTGCAAAATTGCACAGCATTAGCACTAGGGCAAAGTTTTCCCTATTTCTAAAAACACTGCAACTTGTGAAAAAAAACATTGCACCATGACGGGTGGAGTTTGCAATGCTACAAGCACCAGGCCAAACATTGTCCTAGTGCAAACAAGATAGATTTTCACTGCATTGTTGCACTAGGGCAAACTTTGCTCTGGTGCAAAAATGTATTGAAAATGTATCTTTTTTGCACAAGAGCAATGTTTGACCTGGTGCTTGTACGATATCAAACTTTTCTAATCTGCCCCAGTGTTTTTTTTTAAATGGGTAAACGTTGCCCCATGTTGTGAGTCCCTTTGATTCTGATAGAGTGAACACAGTTTATATGCACATCCTTCCCGTGCGCATGTCTCGATATTCACTACGCACATGCGATGAAGTGCCCAGGCACCCTGGATTCACTGCGCACATGCGATGAAGTGCCCAGGCATCCTGGATTCACTGCACGCCTGCGATGAAGTGCCCAGGCAGCCTGGATTCACTGTGCACCTGCAATGAAGTGCCCAGGCAGCCTGGATTCACTGCACGCCTGCGATGAAGTGCCCAGGCAGCCTGGATTCACTGCGCACCTGCAATGAAGTGCCGAGGCAGCCTGGATTCACTGCACGCCTGCGATGAAGTGCCCAGGCAGCCGGGATTCACTGCGTGCATGCGATGAAGTGCCCAGGCACTCTGGATTCACTGCACGCCTGCGCATCCTGGATTCACTGCACACCTGCGATGAAGTGCCCAGGCTCCCTGGATTCACTGAACACTTGCGATGAAGTGGCGAGGCACCCTGGATTCACTGCGCGCCTGCAATGAAGTGCCCAGGCAGCCTGGATTCACTACACGCCTGCGATGAAGTGCCCAGGCAGCCTGGATTCACAGCGTGCCTGCGATGAAGTGCCCAGGCACTCTGGATTCACTCCACACCTGCGATGAAGTGCCCAGGCACCCTGGATTCACTGTGCGCCTGCAATGAAGTGCCCAGGCACTCTGGATTCACTGCACGCCTGCGCATCCTGGATTCACTGCACACCTGTGATGAAGTGCCCAGGCTCCCTGGATTCACTGAACACTTGCGATGAAGTGGCGAGGCACCCTGGATTCACTGCGCGCCTGCAATGAAGTGCCCAGGCAGCCTGGATTCACTACACGCCTGCGATGAAGTGCCCAGGCAGCCTGGATTCACAGCGTGCCTGCGATGAAGTGCCCAGGCACTCTGGATTCACTGCCTGACTGCGATGAAGTGCTCAGGCACTCTGGATTCACTGCGCGCCTGCGCGTCCTGGATTCACTGCAGACCTGCGATGAAGTGCCCAGGCACCCTGGATTCACTGAACACCTGCGATGAAGTGGCAAGGCACCCTGGATTCACTGCGCGCCTGCAATGAAGTGCCCAGGCAGCATGGATTCACTGCACGCCTGCGATGAAGTGCTCAGGCAGCCTGGATTCACTGTGTGCCTGCGATGAAGTGCCCAGGCACTTTGGATTCACTGTACGCCTGCGCATACTGGATTCACTGCACACCTGTGATGAAGTGGCGAGGCACCCTGGATTCACTGCACGCCAGCAACGAAGTTCCCATGCACCCTGGATTCACTGAGCGCCTGCGATGAAGTGCCTAGGCAGCTGGGATTCACTGCGCACCTGCGATGACGTGCCCAGGCACCCTGGATTCACTGCGTGCCCTGGATACACTGCGTGCCTGCGATGAAGTGCCCAGGCACCCTGGATTCACTGCGTGCCTGCGGGTCTGGATTCACTGCATGCCTGCGATGAAGTGCCCAGGCACCCTGGATTCACTGAACGCTTGCGATGTAGTGCCCAGGCACCCTGGATTCACTGCACGCCTGCGATGAAGTGCCCAGGCACCCTGGGTTCACTGCGCGCCTGCGATGAAGTGCCCAGGCACCCTGGATTCACTGCACACCTGCGATGAAGCGCCCAGGCTCCCTGGATTCACTGCGCGCCCTGGATTCACTGCGCGCCTGCGATGAAGTGCCCAGGCACCCTGGGTTCACTGCGCACCTGCGATGAAGTGCCCAGGCACCCTGTATTCACTGCACACCTGCGGTGAAGCGCCCAGGCTCCCTGGATTCACTGCACACCTGCGATGAAGCGCCCAGGCTCCCTGGTTTCCCTGCGCGCATGCATTGTTCCGCCCCAGAGAACAGAGCCAGCAATCACCGCCTAAGCTCTGTAGCGGAATGAAGGTGGACACCCTGTAAGTGCCATTTCCTCCAATTCTCTTAATGATCGGTCCTGCTTAGGCAGGAATTTCAGAGCAATAAAAGATACTGCACGCCACCTGCCAGATAATTGAAATTCATGTGAATGGGTAGGAATAAAACATCAAGTCAGCCCTTGAAGAAAGCGCTCTCACCAGAAAGGTCACGGCCTCTGGCGATGCGAGAGCGAAGAAGTGCCCCCCTACACGGGGGACGCACCCGACAAATAATGTCCAGACCTTCAAAACCTGGAAGACACAAGTAAACTGCAGACCCACCTGCCCTACAAGCATCCCTAATTCAGTTCTCTCTGGCATTTATTATCTTTAATAAAACAGCTAAAGGTCAACCAGATTCATCAAATCATATTTATGACATAATAAATGTGTACACCACTGGCATGAGGGAAGGCCTTGTGCATCAGGCTCCTATTCATTGATACTGTTAATATCATTCAGACCGTAATGTAAAATGCTCTCAATCTTACATTACGGTCTGAATGATATTAACAGTATCAATGAATTAACAATTGAATCAATTAATAAACAAGATGGGGATACATATTAGGCATATAACGTATATTAAATGTTATTTAACACTAAAAGGTAAACATCAGAGTACATACAATGCAATGGTGGAAAATATGTTTTAAAATTACATTTAATATACGTTAAATCTAAATAAATTATTTAAATAAAGGTTAACAACTAGTGAACATTTAACATTATATGTGCTTTATCATGCACCAGACACACGTGTAGTTGTATTATAATGTTCTAAAACTAATTTAGACTTTTGTTTGGCAATATAACTACATAAAACACAGAGTAAACCTACATTATAGCTAATAAGAAAAACATTTGGTAATATAAATCAAAAAATAAATATCAAATAAACAAGAACATACCATCAGAAATTGCCACTGCTACCAGCCATGTTGTTGAATACACCCTCAGACATGAGATATTCACATGAGGTTGAAGACGCATAGCCCACCCTGAACGTTCTCTCCGAAAATGAGAAGCACATCAAGTGTTTGTATTTTGTATTTGTATTTTATTTGTATTTAGATATAGCGCTTTATGCCAAAGCGCTGTACAATAAAAACAATACATCAAAAGTAAGTGTGAGAAAAAAAAAACAAAGTCGTCATAAGGAAAGAAAATGTTCTTTAAGGCGGATTTGAAACAGAGAGCAAGAAGAAATCCAGCGAAGCGCCTGTGGGAGCGCATGCCAATGTAGAGGGGCTAACACAGTAAAGGAGCGGAAGCCGGACTAGGCACAAAGGGGATGGGGGACAGTAAGAAGAAAGAGGGATTGCAAGCTCACACAGCACGACAGGGAATAGAAGGTGGACAGCGAAGAGAGACAAATAGGAGAACAATATGTAGAGATTTGAAAAACAGACATAGAACATTACATTTAAGTCGGGTTTGAAAACAGAGCCAGCAAAGAAAGAAAAGCACAGGGGAGATGGAATCTCGGCCGACAAAGAAAACAAGAGACAGCTGGAGGAATTGTAGAGAGAGTAGTGTGGGGATACCTGGGAGACAGGAAGACGACATATCAGGGAGGAACAATAGAGGAGTCGAGAGAAAATGAGAGAGGAAATTAGAAGTTTGGAAGCATTGGAGAAGAGGTAAGGACATGATTTGTGAATATTAAAACGTTGGGCTCTCCAGAGGAGAGATATGAGAAGAAAAGGAAAGAGATGAGTAAAAGGGAAAGGAAAGATTACAAGCAGTAGCAGAGAGATGTAGGAGAGAGGGAGGCAAAGAAATGGAAATGAGGAACAGAGGAGAGGGCATAGAAGAGGCATGGAAAAAATAGAACCTCAGTTTTGGAAGAATTGAGTACCAAGTATTGATCAACCATCCAGGATTGAATGGTTAACAGACAGGTTGAAAAGGTAGCAAGGATCTGGGGGGAGAAGGCAGAAACAGCTAAAAAAGAGTTGAGGGTCATAGGGAAGAGGTGGTGGGAGAGACCAAAAGAAGAGATTATGCAGTAAGAGTTTGAGTGTAAAGTAAGAAAAGGAGTGTTTCAAGTACAGAGCCTTGGGGGTCCCTGTGAGAGAGAGCAATAGAAGATGATCCGTTACCCACCCAGGAAACCGAACAGGTATAATCTGTCCAATAGGATGCAAACCAGGCTAGTACAGGACTGGAACAGCCCAAGGGGAGAGAGAAGACAGAAGAATAGAGTGATCAGCTCAAAGGCTGCTATTCAATCGAGGAGGATTGGAAGAGAAGACTGTTTGGCCTAGCGGGTAGAAAAGAGAGAAGTGCAGTCCCGTGGAGTAATGAGGCTGAAAGCCAGATTGAAAATCGGAAAGTAATGAGTTCGAGGAGATGAAAGGTGACATTTGAGAGTATACTGCACGCTAAATAAGCTTAGAAAGACAGGGAAGGAGGGAAATAGGGCAGCAACTAGAAGGGAGAAGAAGGCAAAATTAGGTTTTATTTAAGAATGGGAAGGGTAGTGGCATGATTAAAAGGAATCCTAGACCATACTTTTAGGAGTAGACTTCCAAAGTCTATCTTCGACACTGCTACAAACTGCACAGATAGGCTCAAAAAACCGAAAAATGCTGAGACCCACATGAAATATCATGAGACCAGTGAGTCTTTTGGCAAGAGTTGAGTGCTGGTGTGGGAAGGATGTCCCTAGATAGCTGCCCGTGATCAAGCAAACGTGTATCATGGCCAAAAGTATACAGATGCATTCTACATAAGGATACAATTGTCACTTTAAAACTATGTAATTGTTCTGATTGAGCATTGGGGGATTGCATGAAATGAACAGGTATTGTTTGTTGTACTGTCTGTGTATTCCTTCAGAGGAGGAAGTTGATCAGGGATTGTGAGGGAAACAGCCCCGGTGAAATAAATAGGAGTATGGTGGAACCAGCTGCTTCAGAAAAGCTTGGACTATTCCTGCTGTGGCGGTGGAATGTTCAACACAAGCAGACACACCTCAAAATGGCAGAAATGGAATTCCCCTGTTCCAGGGAGGCCAGAAGGGGCAAAAGGTGATCAGAGCCCAGAAAAAAAGCATTCTTGCGACATGGAGTATTTTGTCACGAGGTACTAGCATCCATGAGATGTCCTCTCAGGGAATGAACCACTTCTGGGCCTATCAGCCTGGCATCGATGAGGAAGAGCGTGGATCGCCTACAAGCCTGACATCAATTAGGAAGAGCGTTGGTCTTTACAAAGGGACCTACCATGGAGGAGTTGTGACAGAGCCTGCCATCTGACCTCACAGCAAGTCACCTGAGCAAAGAGAGTAACCCACCGCTGTTTGCCCTCTAAACGCTATTACTCACAATGAAGCCTGTATTAATTCGCAGCCACTGCGTGATTTCTTTGCCTATGTGTGAACATGTGCAACACACCCACACCATGTGCAACACACCCACACCTGGTACCTGAGTGGTCGAGCTCAGTGACACACTGCCAGCAGAACTTGAAGCTACAATTGGATATTCCATTGTTCGTACGAAACACTTTTTTTAGATTTTTGGGTGTTTAATGCACTGCCAGAGCACCTTTATGTGCATGTTTTATCTCAATTATTTCACTAGTGACATCATAATTTAAATTCTATAACTGCCTGGATACTCTGTGGAACCGCTGTACGTCGACATTATTCAGTCAGGTGCCTTCTGGGACTGGTAGTTAATAGTATTGAACTCATAGGTGACTTTCAGGTGAGGGAAGCGTGAAGAAGAGTTGAGAGAGTGTTGCACATATGCAGACTTTTCATTTCAACTCTTTAGGAGGTTACATAAAGAAGGTTGCTGACTAAAGGTACTTGCACATTTCTTGGGGACTGACCAATTATTCACCCAGAAGTTTGTCCCAACTGTGTATGTTAATTACGGTGGTAAGTGCCCAGAGAAAATAATTGCGTGCCTACTTGTTTCAGAATCCTAGGTGATACAGCCTGTGTACACACTACACGCCACTGCCAGTCAGAATCAGATACAGTGATAGCATGGTTTCCCACATCAGGGCATGAGAGCTAAAGTGTTTGCTATGCACATTTGCAATGCTTACATGCTCTTACCAGCGCCTCAGAAAACATGGGTGGACAAAACATGGGTGGACATACATAGACATCAAACATAATACATGTTTAAGTGCAAGCAGGCGGTATGGCCAGCATTGTTAGGGATGTGACCATGATGGATGAAGTGCTAACGCAGTAGAAAGTGAAGGACAGAGACAGGGTAGTGGCGAGGGTAAAAAGGCCACTAGAAGGCAGGAGATAGGTAGGTTAAGAGGGTAACACAGAGGTGGGGAGGTAGGCTTTTCGTTTGGTTTTGAACAAATCGGTGTGTGGACTGTTTCTCGGATATCCAGGGGGAAGAGAATTTCATGCAATGGGAGCAAGAACAGAGAAAGAACGGAATCTAGTGGAAGCACAGGGAGGGCAAGAATACTAGAAGGATTGTAGAGTTGTATAGAGGACAAAAGATACAGTAGTGCCTATCCATGGATAGATGTGTGAACTAGGAGCAGACATTTAAATCTGACCCTGTTTTGCATCATTCAGCCTGGTGATGGTACAAAGAAGTAAGGGTGAAGTGAGGGAGTTCAAAGAGAGTCCTGGTAAAAAAGCTAATGATCTTGTTGAGAGGACAGAAAGCATAGTTGGGGAGACCAAAGAGGATGCTTCCCCCTTCCTCCTTAAACACCTCTTCCCGCCTTATACCTCACTACCTGACTGCCTGACTGCTACTCAGGCATGGTGATCTGAAAATGATTTCTGCCTCAGTTCCAGCAAGACAGAAAGCCTTCTCATTGGGATGCCTGCTCCTAGTTTCCCTGTCACTCGCTGGCCAGATTACTCAGAGCCCCTCCCCTCACCCACCTGTGAGGCAAAAACAAAACTTGGGATCATCTGTGACTACTCTCTCTCCTTCTCTCCACACATTACAGACCTTGCCAAGAAGTCCAATTTTCAGCTTCATCTCCTCAGCGGCATTCTACCTTTCCTCACCTTCCCCCAGAATCTCAATGTATCCGGAGCCATGGTTCTTCTTAGGCTTGACTATTTCCATAGCCTCTTCCTCAACCTTCCTCTTTCTTCCCATTCCCCCTACAACTAATACAGAATAGGACTGTAAGACTTATCCTTGGCATCAAGCCCTGGGAACACATCTCTCTAGTCCTAAAATCTCTCCACTGGCTACCAGTGACTGCAAGGATCAAATTTAAAACCCTTTTCATCATCCACAAGGCTGTCTGTGGCCTGGGACCTCTCTACGTTCAGCTTTCTCTCCAAAAATAGCTCCCAACCAGAATCCTTTGGTCTTCTGGCTCCCACTCTCTGCGGGTCAAACGTTTCTACAAACAGAGTGTGGGAGGTAGATCCCTCTCCTCTGCTGGCGCCTCCCTCTGGAACAGCCTCCCTCCCCCTCAGAATTGAGCCAGATCTTCTTAAGTTCCGGAAACCTCTCTTTCCCCCTCCTGTCATAAACTATCCACCTGCTGCTGCAATTGGGGCTGGTCCCTTCAAAGTCATACAAGGACCAGACCAACCCCGGCCAGTCCCTCCCAGTATCTTTTGCCAGCATATGCCCTCAGACTCCCTTTCCCAGACTATCCCAACCCAGTACTCCTGTTCACTGCACTCTTCCTCCTCCTGCCTCCTCTATCCCCTGGCACTTGTTGCCGTGGCATGACCAGCACTTGCCCTCCTCCTCCCATGGGGGTACTCCACTCTTGCTCTTCCCCCTCTTCCCCTCCACCCCCTTGAACTTATCACCTTGTCATGCACTTGGACAGTAGGACTATCACATGCCAATATAACTGTTTCTTTGTTCTTGTTGTTGTACTCTTATGATTCCCATGTCCACCCCCACTCCACCATCCTGTCTTGCGGCACCTGGAAACACCTGTGTATAGGTGCCTTACAAATGTCCAATAAAATAAATAAATAGATAAATACATTATGGCCATGTAGTCCAGTTTAGAAAAGACAAGAGTGGCGAAGAGATGCTTGGTGGTATTGACAGGAAGGAGGAAGGAGGTGCTGAATGTTCCTAATATTTAGGAGGGTGAGGTGAACCACTATTGTAATTTTGGAGATGAAAGTAGAGAAGGTGTGAGAATGGTCATAGATGACACTGAGGTTTCTAGCTTAAGAAGAGTAGGGGAGAGTGTCAGGTGGGAACTGGATAGCAGGGGAAGAGATGAGAGAGAGTATTTAGAAGGGAAGAGGAATGTCTCTGTTTTGGTTGGAGAGACAGTCTGAATTATTGATAGAGGGATCAGAAGAGTGTTCAGAAAAAGAAACAGTTATATTGGCATGTGACAGTCCTACTGTCCAAGTGCATGACAAGGTGATAAGTTCAAGGGGGTGGAGGGGAAGAGGGGGAAGAGCAAGAGTGGAGTACCCCCATGGGAGGAGGAGGGCAAGTAGCAGGGGAAGAGATGCCAGAGAGTATTTAGAAGGGAAGAGGAATGTCTCTCTTTTGGTTGGAGAGACAGTCTGAATTATTGATAGAGGGATCAGAAGAGTGTTCAGAAAAAGAGAATAAGATACGGCTGTCGTCTGTGAAGAGTTGGTACAAGAATCCAAAGGGGGAGATTAGGGCCCCAAGAGCATAATTATGTTTTGTTAGGACTTACTGCATCATTGCCTCCTATAGCAGGTACAGAGAAGCCACAGAATGGTTTGAACAAATCTTGTCTTAATGCTGTTCATGCTTTATGGTACCTTTATAGAACTTGAGTGTTGGGACAGAAGCTTGGACGTACACTTTGTGTAAAATGATGTAAGTCAACAATGATACTACTTATACGCTTATTTTGAGTTTACAAAGTACGCCACTGCCTGTGCCCAACTTGTCTTTGAAACAATTAAAGGAAACGTATATGGGTGCTCGAGTTGATGGCTTATGAGTTAATCTCTCATCTCATGCATTTACCCAGACAGCACTCACAAACACAAATCATACGGAATGGATTGCTCAACCCTTCTTTCTTCTGAGATCAATATATTGAGTAGTAATAACAACTTGTAGTACAACACTGGGAAGTGGGAGGAATGCAGCATTCTACTTAAATAAAACACATTGTAATACGTTCTCTTCACATAACATTCAGTTTTATGGCGATGATTTGAAACATACACAAATCATATAACAACCTGACCAGGCAATATATGAATTGTTAAATTAACATTTTGAGAAAAGAGAGTATGGTTGTTGCGAGGGTAGACTTATTGAAAATGGGTGGCAAGTTGCTACCAATCTGTCCTTTTTGAAGAAGGCTGTATCACATTGAGAGCAGCTCACAGGAGTGCTGCCTCTCCCTGTAGGAATTATGCAGGTCATTCTGGTGCATGACCATTGTGTCATACTGGCTTGCACATGCAGCTCTCTCAGACATATTGGAATGTTCCATGTTTTAGAGAATTATTTATACATTGAATGATGTTTTGCCCAATTTGTTAGCAAAAACAGTGCTTGTAAATTACACAATTTCAACCAAGTCTTGAAAGGCTGAAAATACCCTGCAATAACATGAACATATGCATACAGGTTCCCCACAGATCACTGTAGATCTCCTGGTTTGTGTACAGAGCCAAGGGAGATCCACCCTAATGTTCTCCAAACCCATGACCCTCCTCAATGTACTCTCCCTTTATTCACCACCCTGTTCTATAGTCTTCTTTTTATTATCCTACACATTTCAAAATATATCTATACAAACCACTGCTCACTTTTCCCACCTAATTACTTATTTCATATTATTGTTTCATAAAGCATAGGCTGAAACATAATTCTCAAATCATGTTTTTTAAGTTTTTTTATTTTTATTTACTGATTTATAACGTGCCGGAACCTGAGGGTATCAGGGCAAATATATACACTTAGGACAACAAAGGTACAGGACATGAGCAGGGTAACAGAGAAGGGGAAAAAAGCAGGTTCCTCAAAGAGAAAGGTCTTCAGTGTCTTTCTGAAGGTGTTGGTGTTTATGTCTAACCACAAGGGTAAAGGAAGCAAGTTCCAGGTTTTAGCTGAGCGGGTGGCAAATGATCTGCCTAGTCCTTTGGTCCTCCTGAATGGTAGACAGTTGACCAGCCCTAGGTTAGTTGATCTAAGTAACTGTGAGGGCTCAGCCCAGGACACTAATAATTTCAGGTAACTCAGGGACTTCCCCTACAGGCATTTGTGAAGTAGGGAAGCTGCTTTGAATTGATATCTGGCCCCTACAGGGAGCCAGTGTAAGCATTGTTGATGGATTGAAAAGTGGCACCCTTTCGGTATCATCTTTACAATCCGAATGGCATTATTCTGAAGAGTCTGGAGCTTCTATATGCTCCTCTTGTCAGCGCCCACCAGCAAAGTGCTACAGTAGTGTATCTCGGGCTATTGTAGCACAAATATTTTCAGTGAGATATGGGCAGATATTTCTAAGGAGTTTTAAAATAGTAGGCGACCTGGGCTGCATGTGACTCGGTGCTTAAGGAGTAGTCTAGATGTACGCCCAGGGTTCTTATTTTGTCCTGCACTAGGATGTTACATTCCTGTTTGGATCGGATCCAGTTTTTTTTAAACGTTTTTTTTAAAGTGGTTTTACTGTAACATTTTTTATGCAAGCTGGGACTGAACAGATGTGAAAAGAGGTGTCGATGAACCTTGCCAAAAAGGGGGCAATGATTTCCCTGTTGTCAAGAATGATTTTCGGGGGAAATATATTATCTCGGCCACTAGATGGGTTCATTGAGCTCAATTCTATTGACAGATGAAGGCTAGTCACTTGAGCAAATTCAAAGACAGCAGGTTCTGTATCTAGGAGGACAGGCGGAGGGGGACTGGTATTCATTGATAGGAGGCCGTGTGAGTTTATTTTACTGGCAATCTGATCTTCTATTTTGTCCCTTGCTTTTGATATGTTTGTCTCAAAGGCTAGTTGGATTTCGGAGCAGTCCGTGTTTGTTGGAGTAAATATCGTCAATTGCGCTTTAGGTTTTTCAAGAAGTGTTAGTATTATTATTGCCATCCTCGATCTGTTTATTATAGAAATTCTTTTTGGTGTTCATTATCATATCTCGATAGGTTTTCTAAAGTAATTTCCATGTGCTTCTACTGTCAGCGGATGGGCATTTCATCCAGCATTGCTCTGCTTTCTTTTCCTCTGTTTTCAAGGATCGAAGTTCCGACGTGGAGTAGAGGATACGATTTTAGTGACACAGCCCTATAGGTCAGATGATTGTATTTTCTTATGCAAGTAGAAGTGGGGTAATTGTTGGGGGTCAACCTCTTATGCCTTGCGCCCTTTTAAATGTGCAGTTTGCAGGTGTCGCGTCGGTGTGAAGCAGTTTTGGGGAAACCACTACCCCACCTCCGAAGTTTTATTATAAGTTTCTGGGGTTTTCACACAATGACGGCGCCACACTTGTTTTGAGTTATAAAATTCGATTTTTGAAAAATGAGACAATCTATGTGTAGATTTATATCGTAAATCTCACGTGGGAGAGCTCTTTTTATTTGTGATATAAATCTATAGATAAGTTGTCTCATTTTTCAAAACAATTGTGGTGCAGTGATTGTGTGAAAACCCCAGAAAAATGTATTTTCTTTAGGTGTCAATTAGTGACTGACTTTGGTAGATTACTTGGTTTGGATGGGGGGGGGGCATGAAGAGTAAGGGAAAAGTTAATCATGAAGTGGTCAGTCCAAACGCAAGGAGTGGTATTGTTCATTTGGACTTTTAAATTCCTTTTTCCAATCCAATCAAGGATGTAACATTTAGAGGCCGATTCATGGAATAATTAGCGCGGCGCAAGTGGGCAAAAACGTGCGAATCGCAGTGGAATAGCGAAAATCGCAGTGAACGTGCGAAATTCGCACGAAAAGCAGCGCACGTCGATTCATGGAAGTCCGTGCGCGAGAAAACCAGCGGATGTGCGATAAAAAGTGCGCGGCGCACGTTAGCGCACAGGCCATCTAACAGCGTGCGCCAGGTCACAGCGAAAATCGCACAGGCCACAGCGAAAATCGCACGTAGCGCGGCGCACGCAATAAAAGTAGGCGGAACACGGGCGTAACACTCGGAATGGGGAACAACTTGCCAAAACGTGGGCGTCACGGGGGAAGTACAGGCCACAAGTGCGCGGAACGCCCACACGCTCGCCTACAACACGTATTCATGGAATAGAATAGGGGAAAAAAGCGCACGCTCAAACCAGCGCACAGGCACAAACACGACCGCCACAAGAAAGGAGGCGGTAGCGTCTCTGCGGCTGTAAGAAATGTGCGCCAAAAGGTGCGCCAACAAATAGCACCTATATACTGCCATGATGAATGTCCCATACTGTGGCCCTCCAGGAAAAATGACGTGCAAAGGGGTACCCACAAACACGGACACCCGCTGACAAAAAATACGTGTGCATGTATACCGGGGTGCGCGGGAAGTGTCACACGCGATTTGCAGGGTACGTGCATCACAGGGGTTCGCGTGAAGTTATTCACGCGATCGGGCCTGGGGGAGCGGGCTACGTGTATTACAGGGGTTCGCGTGAAGTTCCACACGCGATCGGGCCTGGGGGAGCGGGCTTCGTGTATTACAGGGGTTCGCGTGAAGTTCCTCACGCGATCGGGCCTGGGGGAGCGGGCTACGTGTATAACAGGGGTTCGCGTGAAGTTCCTCACGCGATCGGGCCTGGGGGAGCGGGCTACGTGTATTACAGGGGTTCGCGTGAAGTTCCTCACGCGATCGGGCCTGGGGGAGCGGGCTTCGTGTATTACAGGGGTTCGCGTGAAGTTCCACACGCGATCGGGCCTGGGGGAGCGTGCTACGTATATTTCAGGGGTTCGCGTGAAGTTTCACACGCGAATAGCCTGGGCGCGTGAATTTGAGGGGTGCGCGGGAAGTTCCTCACGCGATCGGGCCTGGGGGAGCGGGCTACGTGTATTACAGGGGTTCGCGTGAAGTTCCTCACGCGATCGGGCCTGGGGGAGCAGGCTACGTGTATTACAGGGGTTCGCGTGAAGTTCCTCACGCGATCGGGCCTGGGGGAGCGGGCTTCGTGTATTACAGGGGTTCGCGTGAAGTTCCACACGCGATCGGGCCTGGGGGAGCGTGCTACGTATATTTCAGGGGTTCGCGTGAAGTTTCACACGCGAATAGCCTGGGCGCGTGAATTTGAGGGGTGCGCGGGAAGTTCCTCACGCGATCGGGCCTGGGGGAGCGGGCTACGTGTATTACAGGGGTTCGCGGGAAGTTCCACACGCGAATATCCTGGGCGCGTGTATTTCAGGGGTGCGCGGGAAGTTCCACACGCGAATAGCCTGGGCGCGTGAATTTGAGGGGTGCGCGGGAAGTTCCTCACGCGATCGGGCCTGGGGGAGCGGGCTACGTGTATTACAGGGGTTCGCGTGAAGTTCCTCACGCGATCGGGCCTGGGGGAGCGGGCTTCGTGTATTACAGGGGTTCGCGTGAAGTTCCACACGCGATCGGGCCTGGGGGAGCGTGCTACGTATATTTCAGGGGTTCGCGTGAAGTTTCACACGCGAATAGCCTGGGCGCGTGAATTTGAGGGGTGCGCGGGAAGTTCCTCACGCGATCGGGCCTGGGGGAGCGGGCTACGTGTATAACAGGGGTTCGCGTGAAGTTCCTCACGCGATCGGGCCTGGGGGAGCGGGCTACGTGTATTACAGGGGTTCGCGTGAAGTTCCTCACGCGATCGGGCCTGGGGGAGCGGGCTTCGTGTATTACAGGGGTTCGCGTGAAGTTCCACACGCGATCGGGCCTGGGGGAGCGTGCTACGTATATTTCAGGGGTTCGCGTGAAGTTTCACACGCGAATAGCCTGGGCGCGTGAATTTGAGGGGTGCGCGGGAAGTTCCTCACGCGATCGGGCCTGGGGGAGCGGGCTACGTGTATTACAGGGGTTCGCGGGAAGTTCCACACGCGAATATCCTGGGCGCGTGTATTTCAGGGGTGCGCGGGAAGTTCCACACGCGAATAGCCTGGGCGCGTGAATTTGAGGGGTGCGCGTGAAGTTCCACACGCGAATAGCCTGGGCGCGTGTATTTCAGGGGTTCGCGGGAAGTTCCACACGCGAATAGCCTGGGCGCGTGTATTTCAGGGGTGCGCGGGAAGTTCCACACGCGAATAGCCTGGCCGCGTGTATTTCAGGGGTGCGCGGGAAGTTCCACACGCGAATAGCCTGGGCGCGTGTATTTCAGGGGTGCGCGGGAAGTTCCACACGCGAATAGCCTGGCCGCGTGTATTTCAGGGGTGCGCGGGAAGTTCCACACGCGAATAGCCTGGGCGCGTGTATTTCAGGGGTGCGCGGGAAGTTCCACACGCGAATAGCCTGGGCGCGTGAATTTCAGGGGTGCGCGGGAAGTTCCACACGCGAATAGCCTGGGCGCGTGTATTTCAGGGGTGCGCGGGAAGTTCCACACGCGAATAGGCTGGGCGCGTGTATTTCAGGGGTGCGCGGGAAGTTCCACACGCGAATAGGCTGGGCGCGTGTATTTCAGGGGTGCGCGGGAAGTTCCACACGCGAATAGCCTGGGCGCGTGAATTTCAGGGGTGCGCGGGAAGTTCCACACGCGAATAGCCTGGGCGCGTGTATTTCAGGGGTGCGCGGGAAGTTCCACACGCGAATAGCCTGGCCGCGTGTATTTCAGGGGTGCGCGGGAAGTTCCACACGCGAATAGGCTGGGCGCGTGTATTTCAGGGGTGCGCGGGAAGTTCCACACGCGAATAGCCTGGCCGCGTGTATTTCAGGGGTGCGCGGGAAGTTCCACACGCGAATAGCCTGGGCGCGTGTATTTCAGGGGTGCGTGGGAAGTTCCACACACGAATAGCCTGGCCGCGTGTATTTCAGGGGTGCGCGGGAAGTTCCACATGTGATTTGACAGTGTGGCTCCTCCCAGGTGTACCCTGTACACCCTCCACGGCCCCTGCAGGCAGCCCACACCACAGGGGACTACCCTGCATCCCTGGTCATGTCCCGCAGGCAGCCCACCCAACATGGGCATGCCCCCCAGCAAAGGCACATGTCTCCTTGAACTAATGAACACCAACACATGTCCCCTTGCACCCCCACCCCCCAGCACTGTGGGGCACCTGCCAGCAGGCCCCCACCCATGTCCAACTCATGTCTCCCACCACCCCCAAACCCCAGCCACCAGGGTCACCCTCCACCAGGGCCCCACTCATGTCTCCCACCACCCCCACCCCCCAGCACTGTGGGGCACCTGCCAGCAGGCCCCCACCCATGTCCAACTCATGTCTCCCACCACCCCCAAACCCCAGCCACCAGGGTCACCCTCCACCAGGGCCCCACTCATGTCTCCCACCTCCCCCACCCCCCAGCACTGTGGGGCACCTGCCAGCAGGCCCCCACCCATGTCCAACTCATGTCTCCCACCACCCCCAAACCCCAGCCACCAGGGTCACCCTCCACCAGGGCCCCACTCATGTCTCCCACCACCCCCACCCCCCAGCACTGTGGGGCACCTGCCAGCAGGCCCCCACCCATGTCCAACTCATGTCTCCCACCACCCCCAAACCCCAGCCACCAGGGTCACCCTCCACCAGGGCCCCACTCATGTCTCCCACCACCCCCACCCCCCAGCACTGTGGGGCACCTGCCAGCAGGCCCCCACCCATGTCCAACTCATGTCTCCCACCACCCCCAAACCCCAGCCACCAGGGTCACCCTCCACCAGGGCCCCACTCATGTCTCCCACCTCCCCCACCCCCCAGCACTGTGGGGCACCTGCCAGCAGGCCCCCACCCATGTCCAACTCATGTCTCCCACCACCCCCAAATCCCAGCCACCAGGGTCACCCTCCACCAGGGCCCCACTCATGTCTCCCACCACCCCCACCCCCCAGCACTGTGGGGCACCTGCCAGCAGGCCCCCACCCATGTCCAACTCATGTCTCCCACCACCCCCAAACCCCAGCCACCAGGGTCACCCTCCACCAGGGCCCCACTCATGTCTCCCACCACCCCCACCCCCCAGCACTGTGGGGCACCTGCCAGCAGGCCCCCACCCATGTCCAACTCATGTCTCTCACCACCCCCACCCCCCAGCACTGTGGGGCACCTGCCAGCAGGCCCCCACCCATGTCCAATCCATGCCCCCCTGCACCTGGGTCCCAACATTCCCCAATCATGTCCGTAATGCCCATCCTCCCCTGCCAAAAGGCCCAACCAACTATCACACCCACCCACATATCAAAGGCAATTACATGTTACACCCCCAATGTAAATAATGCAATTTAACACATGTCTGTCACACACAATGGCTGCAAGTGAATGACAAAACACCCAACATGACATGCCTGAAAGCAATGAGATGATACGACACATTGAAGATTAAAAAAATAATATGTATTGAACAGCAAATAAGAAAAAACACAAAGCAAATCAAACAAAACAAGATGAATGTCCATGAAAAAATTATGAAAAAATAAAATAAGCCAATCAAGAAGATAATCCTGGGTCCATGAGCCCTACCAAATTAAACCTAACTGACTACTAACTAAAAAGGGAACTATATACAAAAAAGTGGTGCATTGTCCAATCGCAACCCAAAAAAAATTCAAAAAAACAAAGGAAACCTAACCCTAACTATACAACTATATACAAAGGCAGCGGGCTATTCGGACGGCTCACTGGTTGTTGTCATGGGCCAGGGCATCCTCGAACTCCTGCTCAATGGCTTGGAGGCGGGCATGTTCCCTGGCCCCGAGGTCCCGCAGGGATAACGCAGTGTCAAGCTCAAACTCCCTGCGAAGACCCTCGAGGCACTCAGCCCGCCTCAGCGCCCTCCGCATGGAGTCCTCCGCCCTGACCATCGTGAGCCGTTCCTCCTCTGCCCGCTGCCGCTCCGCACCTATCCGCTGGCACAACCTCTCCCACACGGAAGCCACTCCCATTCCAGGGTTCTCCTGCCCTCCGGCCGATGCCTGCACCCCTGATGTTGATGGCCCCGAGCCATGATGCCTCCCACGTTGAGCCTGCTGCTGCCTCCGACGCAACTGCCTGTGCCAGCACGACGGCATCCAGGCTGATGGAAACCACCGACGCCGTCGTGCACGTGCCCTGCCCGATGATGCCGTCACATCCTCCATCTGCTGGGGTCCAGTTGCTCTGGTGTCCACCCCTGCTGGATCTCTGACTCCCGACTGTGGCAGGGATGGGATCCCCACCGAGCTGGCTGCATTGGTCGGGGCAGGTCCACAGGGGGCCCTGGTGGCATCTGGGCTGGAAGACGGCAAGGAGAACGACTGGTGGATAGCCTGCACAGAGGAGGAGAGGGCCGCCACATTGGCCAACACATGCAGGAAACCCCCGAACATGGCCGATCCCAATTGGGCCACGTCGGCACGGTGCACTTCGTGATGACGTGCGTGCTCCTCCCGGGAAGCACGCACGGCATCACGAATCGCAGCCGTGCGCAACGCGACCCCAATCAGGACCTTCTCCGCACGGCCAGGGGTTCCCACGTCCGCAGGTGGAGGGGAGTCAGGTGACATGGACATCCCCTCTACCTGCGGACAGGCCTGGGACGGGGCATCCCTGCTGGTGCATGGTGGTGCACTCACAGGGTCAGGGACAGCGACATGCACAGGCCCCTCCACGGTGACCTGTGCTGCCTCCTGCCCCTGGCCCTGGACTGCACCACTTGCACCAGCAGTGGTGCCCCCACCAGGCCCCATGTGTGCCCCAGTGGCGGCCTCCTCCTCCTCTGTGCAAACCACCAACCTGGATGGCTCCTCACCGTCTCCCACCGTAGCAGGCCCCTGTGGGGGCTCACCCACCCCTTCCGCTGCAGCCGTGGGGGCATCCCCGCCGCCTTGCTCCACAGCGCCGTCTCCGCCCTCTTCTTCACTAGCCGCTGCGTAGAGGGAGACAAAGAACACAAGCATCAGGGCACTGTACAATGGTCCCCTAGACAGGAAGCAATAGCAGATGAGCACCACTGTCAAAGTACACTTCCATCATGTCCCTCCACAACACATGGGCCAGTCCAGGCAAAACACACAGTAACAGGCATGGTGCATGCCATGGACATTTCCATGCATGTCCAATGGACTCTTGAAACATTCAATGATATGTAACTCACATGCATCATGGCTCATGCCCATCACATGCACACACATCACCTCAGTCACATCCATTGGCCCCAAACACACCAAACACAGCGGATACAAGGGTAATTTTGCTGCTTTACTGAATCTCTGCATTGCCACACACATGTGTCATGCATCCATGGCATGCACAAGTCACAGACACGCAGGTCAGGCACACAGACATGGCTACCATATATGTACCTGGCATCAGCACCCATCCCTCACCCCCACCCATGTTCAGGTACAGAGACTGGCATGCTCTCATGTTCATAATCTGATTAGGGCTCCCCATGCGGCATTTCAACACATGCAACAACCATGTGCATCACACATCACTGGTCGCACATGCATTACCATGATGTCCCTGCACACATACATGCATACATGGGCTATGGCACACATACAGGCAAGTATCATAGAACCAGCACACCGCAACATGCCCTGTCTCACACAGTAATGCATGGACACTTACCGCTCAACTCCAGACGGGCCTCCCTCTCAAGGATCTGGGCGTGGAGCGCTGGGCGTACGCGTTCCAGGACCCTCATCTGGATGGTACTCATGCGGCCCCGGCCCCCCTCCACGAGGCGCCGGGCCTTCACAAGGGTCCTGGACCTCAAGTCCTCCCAGCGCTTCTTGATCTTCAGGACGTCGCGGGTTGCCACCCCCTCCGCGTTGATGGCAACCACACAGTCGGCCCAGATCCTCTGCCGTCCTTCCTTGCTGGCGCGGGACGATCCAAAGAGGGCATCATACTGCCCCAGGACATGCTCCACCAGGACACCAACTTCGGTGACAGTGAAGCTGGTGCCCCTCTGCCCCTCTGGCCTGGGGTTGCCACTGGTGCCAGATGTGGAAGTGCCCGACATGGCAACCCCAGAGACAGGTGTGGGTGGGCAACTGGGTCCTGGGGCTGGGCTGTGGAGCGATGTAATACCAGTCGGGAGTCTTCAGTTCCAGCAGGGGTGGACACAGCAACTGGACCCCTGCAGATGGCTGATGTGCAGGCACCAAATGGCAGGGCACGGTGGCAGCAGGCAGGCAGGCAGGCAGCAGCAGATGGCACGTGGGAGGCTGCTCGGGGCACTGGGGGGCAGTAACTCGGCCTTCTGGGCAGGAGCGTGGGCTTCCGTGTGTTTTCGCGTGGCCAGCTTGATACGGAGTGATTTGGCACGTGAAAATCCTGCACGTCAGCGTGAAATCCGAGGAAAGGCCCTTAGCGCGTAAGCACGTCAGCACGCATACGCGATTCTATTGGACCAGAGTCCCTCAGCGCGTAAGCGCGTCTGTGACGTGACCCGCACGGGTGTTCCCCACTCAGGACGTGATGACGGGGCACACGTGGAGATACTGCACGTCAGAGTGTCATCGCGTGTAATTGGACAAAAGTGCGCGTACACGCGATTGGCCTATGTACGTGTATTTAATGGGTGCGCGGCCACTTACACACGCAAGTACGTCAGCGAACCTGTATCCCGTGGTGCGTGTGAATTTCCACACGCTATTGGACTTGGAACAGGATTCCAGGGCTGCGCGGGTCACACGCTGTATCCCGTGGTGCGTGTGAATTTCCACACGCTATTGGACTGGCAACAGGATTCCAGGGCTGCGCGGGTCACACGCTGTATCCCGTGGTGCGTGTGAATTTCCACACGCTATTGGACTGGGAACAGGATTCCAGGGCTGCGCGGGTCACACGCTGTATCCCGTGGTGCGTGTGAATTTCCACACGCTATTGGACTGGCAACAGGATTCCAGGGCTGCGCGGGTCACACGCTGTATCCCGTGGTGCGTGTGAATTTCCACACGCTATTGGACTGGCAACAGGATTCCAGGGCTGCGCGGGTCACACGCTGTATCCCGTGGTGCGTGTGAATTTCCACACGCTATTGGACTGGCAACAGGATTCCAGGGCTGCGCGGGTCACACGCTCGCCTAGAACACGCGCTAAGCATAAATTGCGGACTTTAACAATAACAAGCTCAGACGCCAGGATGAACATACCGTTCCTAGCAGCAGTGGCAGTGGGCTACCAAAGGAGGAGGAGGAGGATAGTCAGGGCCAGAATATTCACACCCAGAACCAGCCTTTTCGGGATGCCTGATGACCAGGTGTATGGGAGGTACAGGTTTCCACCACACATCATACTGGACCTGGTGACTGAGTGGGAGGATGACCTCACATCACCCACCCTGTGCTCCCAAGCACTCAGCCCCCTGGAGAAGGTCCTCAATGTACTGCACTTCTTAGCCACTGGATCATTTCAGCGGACAAGTGCCATAGTGGGTGGGGTGTCACAGGCCACCCAGTCACGCTGCCTACACCAGGTCTTGAACATCATGACTGCACGCCCATCAGTCCGCAGGCACATATACCTGCCCAGAACACCTGCAGAAAGGCATGCTGCCGCCCTGGATTTTTACGCAGTGGCACGATTCCCCAAAGTGCTAGGTGCCATCGACTGCACCCATGTGGCTCTACGTCCCCCCAGGGCATCTGAGCACATCTATAGGAACCGCAAGCACTGGCATTCCATCAACGTGCAGGTAGCATGTAATGCCAAGGGAATCATCACCTCAGTATATGCCAACTATCCCGGCTCCACCCACGACAGCTTCATTTACCGAATGTCCACCCTAAGCCGGGACCTAGAAGCTGGGCGGCATGGCAATACATGGCTGCTTGGTGAGTATGTATGCCACTGCACATGCATGCATGTTGGATACTGAGCAAGGTCACAACCTCACCAATGATACCAATCCCCACCTCCACAGGGGACAGTGCCTACCCTCTCAGCCCCCACATGATGACGCCAATTCGGAACCCCACCACGCCACCCCAGGTAAGATTTAACACAGCCCACATTACAACCAGGGGCATAGTGGAGCGCACATTCGGAGTGCTGAAGTCACGCTTTCGCTCCCTTGACCGTTCTGGCGGGCAGCTGTTATACGCTCCCCCAGTAGTGTGCAGGATCATAGTGGCAGCATGTGTCCTGCACAACGTTGCAACACGCCGGGGCCTGGCCGTGGACATGGTGGTGGCCCCACATCCCCAACCACATGCACAGCCGCTGCGCATGGGAGGGGAAAGGGCACGGGGGGAGGCAGCCCGTACACAGCTAGTGGCTAATTACTTCACATAGAAATCACACCCCTGTGGAGTGCACACTGCCCTGGCACATTCCATCTGACAATCAATGATGACTCAACCTGACACTGATCCTGAATGTCTGGAGAATGAACCGGGAATTCCATGTCAGCCTGAGATTGTTCACCTGGAAGTGTCACAATGTGTGCATCCCTACCCACACAGACACCACCAATGCAGTTTTGTGAAGTTACACATTGAAGCAGCTAAAATGAATACCCACTTGCGAAATGCAACAAGAGGACAGTGCCATGTCAGCCAACCCAACCCCAGCACTGCCACACGACACACCGTGCCATGTCATGCTAATTGCAGGTAAACAAAGTAATCCCCACAACATGACATCACTCTCACTATGTACAGTGGCACTATTAGAAACCTGCAACACCTGAAATGCTCACAGCAATGCCGGACCAACAACATACTTGAGCACGTAGTACCATTAACATGACATCAAAAATGTAACATATTAGTAGTCTCACCACCTGGAAATGCCTGCACTCCCACCACTACCAACTGTGCAGTGTTGGCGCCATGTAGAGTTGTAGGTGCACTGCTGCCAACATGGTCCCCATCGCCAGACTAGAGGTCCTTGTGTGGACTTGAGGAAGGGACCTGCAAATTGGGAGGTAGACACAGAAGAAGAGTTACACATCAATGCAACATGCAGTGTACAACACAACAGCAATATGCACTAGGAATGTATACACAGTATTGACTACAGACTGGCCACACAGGTCATGGGAGTCCAACGTCACTGTGTAATTCACTGTCACTTGGGCACACCCTTTGCAAGCCCATGGAAACGGGAAGCAGGAGGGGTGTGTGTGACTCAAACCCAAGCATCGGAACCAAATACATTACAAGCCTGCATGTGCCCAGCCACAATGCAGCGTATGCCCACAGGAACCACGGAAGCCAACAGATCGGAGCCAACAGATCGGAGCCAACAGATCGGAGCCAACAGATCGGAGCCAACAGATCGGAGCCAACAGATCGGAGCCAACAGATCGGAGCCAACAGATCCTCCCAAAAAAATTGGGAATAAAAGAAATCAAAATAAAAATAAAAATAAGAAAAAATCAAAAATGGCCATTGATGGGCCCGGGGGGGTTGGGGAGGCCACCCAGGAGGTCCGAGGACAGGATGCACACCAGAACCCACCTGCGTGGATCCTGGGAAAATAAAACACCTCCATGGGCTCATGGCCCACACGGCTACCCTATTGTGGGAGTGTCACTGCTGTCGCTATTATCACCCTGTGCAGCTGCATCCGGAGGTGGTTGCACTATGGGAGGCAGCCCACGCAAGGCCCTAGTCTGCTCCTCCATGGCTGCAAGCATGCGGGTGTGGTAGGTCTGGTTCTGGAGGATGAGTGTGCGGAGGTCCCCATGCAACAACTCACGGGATGCCCGGACCTCCGCCCTCGTTGCCTGCATCTCAGCTGAGAGCGTACGGGTGAGACGCTCCAGCTGCTGTTCTGTCCTTTGGTGTGTTGAAGCCTCAAGCTCAACAAGAGTCGTCCTGAGGTGTAGGAGCTCCTGCCTCAGGGCTTCCCTGTGGCCCTGGGACTCAATGGAGATGGCCTCCTGCAGAGTCGCCAGTGCCGCCCGCCTGTCCCTGTTGGACCCCAACATGTCCTCCCTGTGTGACTGGCAGATGGAGTCAGTTGCCTGCTCTAGTCGCTCCATCAGCCTTTCTGGGGGGACAATGGAAGTGGCCACCCTATCCATGGCCTGAGCCATCATCTCGGATGATGCAGCCTGTTGGGTAGCCATACCGTAAATGGATTGCTCCCATGCGGTATTGCCAGGTGGCGTACGGCCACCACGTCGGCGGGCACCACACCTGTCTGGGGCAAGGCGAACTGCGCCTTGCTGTGCCGGCACTGCCTGAGGCTGCAGGACTGCATTCCCCCTCTGATCTGCTGGCCCAGGAACAGGATCAGATGTCGCGGAGTGTGACCCTGCATCCGTAACCACCAAAGGCGTAGCTGCCAACACTGACATCCCCATGGAGGGTACTGACCCTGGTGCAGGTGGGTGAGACAGAACAGAATCCCTCCCTGGAACACTCACCAGCGACGGCACGTAGGTCTCATCCGAATCAACACCTGAGTACAGCTCGGGGGAGGTGCAGCCAGAGACACCCCTTGAGAGCACGACCTGCAGCACTTGTGGGTTCTCCCCCACCACCACACCACGTCCCTCACTGGTGGTTGGTCGGCCCTGGGACACCTCCTGGGTCTGCACCATCTCCACAACCCCAGCAGTATCAGGTGCGTCTTCCCCTGCAAAGACATGAAAACAAAGTAATGGAAACAGGCATTAGCACCATGGCACACATTGAGGGCTGAGAAGCAAGAGAACCAGTACTTGATTGACATGTCCCACATGACTAAAACCCTCCCATGCATGCACCCTCACTGCGTATGAAGTGCAGGCAAACGGCACACACTGATGACACCAAGATGGAAGATGAACAAATTTTCTGCATGCTGCCTGGCAGTGGCATCACACATTGGCCTGTGATTGGCAGGTGAAACACACATGCCATCACACAGATGGCATGTACCATTGCTATTGAGTGAAGATGGAGAGGAGGGCAGCACCTATTCATTCAGTCCAGTTCCCGCATGTAATAGCTTTTCTGATTCTAACAGGTCAGATTTTTCACCTGGAGCTGCCAGTCTGTAATGGTCAAATTGCACAGGGACATGTGTGTACAAATGATATCCAGGTAACAAAGTCACTCCCCTTTACCATACCCATGTCAGACATGTGACTAGTGGACAGCGACATGCCTAGTGAAAGTGGTGGAATGCAAACAAACTGACTGAATGAACAGTGAAAAATAAGCAAATCTGTTGTGTCAAGGTGACACTTCAAGGGCAACTGGCGTGCAGTTGTGCTAGATGTCTACTGTTGGCAGAAGGGATACTGGTATGGCCAAATGCAGCTGCCCAGGTAGTATTGCATGAAGCACATGGCTGACCCATACGACTGAGGCGCACACACTCTCTCCTGGCACCCAAACAGAAGCCCTCACACACACACCATGCACATGTATGACACACACATGCATGTGCACTCACCGGACAATGCCTCGTAATCAGCCAGATCTCCCACGCCTTGGATCTGTTCCTCCGTGACGTAGGTCCCAGCGACTGACTCATGTGGAGTGAGTTCCATGTCTACTACTGGAGACCCACCTCCAGTCACTAGAGTTGCGGCATGACTTGAGGCCAGCTTACTCTTTGCCCTGCGCTTTAGGTCATTCCAGCGCTTATAGCAATCATTGGCTGTGCGCCTCACGATTCCAAGGGCACTTACGATGTCCGCAACGGTCTGCCAGTGTGCCTGGCGTTGTGCAGGTGTGGTCTTGGATCCTGCAACAATGACCATCTCGTTGTCATGTCCGGACACATACTCGACAAGTGCATTCAGTTCGTCATCCGTGAAGCTGGGCTTCCTGGACGGGCCGGACTGTGTAGCCGTGTCTGGGGCATCAGCCTGTGCCGGACGAGCACTCTTCCTCTTCCGCTTGGAAGGTGGTGGTGATCCTGAGTGTCCTGCGCCGCTCTGGACACTAGGGGCAGGAGCCCTGGTGGACTCTGTATCAGGAGTGTGGGATTGCACACTCAGCATGGGAGTTGGTGCAGGCATTGGCTCGAGTGTGATGGTGTCAGGGGGAATCTCAGCAGCATGGACTAGGACCGACACTGTCCTGGCTGGGTGTGTGAGGGCTGGGGTGGATGGAGCCGCAGCTGCCCCTGCAGCCACTCCGCCCTGCCTCCTTGGTGCAGTAGATGACCTTGCTGCCCCAGATCCACGTGGCATGATGGCATCAACGTGCACCAGCGCACGTGTCGTAGCCCTGCTGACCTGGAAGTCAGCCATGGAGTCAGCCAGGTCTGGTGCCACAATGGGCTGGTCCAACAAGGGCTGAGCATGGATGGTGTCAGCCACTTCAGCCTCAACGGGAGGGGGGGAGGGGGGTGAGGGGGGGGGGATGATGGGTGCCCTTGACTGGTCCTCCACACATGGGGGGACAGGCTCACCCTGCAAGTTACGACCACGTCCCCTACCGGATCCACCACGGCCACCACTTGTGGCTCTTCCACCTTTGCCACCCTTACGGAATCCTCGCCTCCCAGCCATGGCACTGATATTAATGTGCGTATGGGAGTGGCTGTAGACAATTGTCCTGGGCAATTGGGGGTCAAAGGGGTTGGGTACCAGATGGTAATTGTACCCTAGTGCTCTAGCACGGCTGATTGTAACCCCTGGGGAAAGATGACGGGTCACGCAACGCACAGGAGGCCCAAAAAAGGGAGATGACGTGCACGCAACCCCTCCTAGACCACGTGTGCAGAAGGAAAAACCTGCACTACGCTGTGGCACCCAGTAACACAAGAATGAACGTATGCGTGTCACACGCAGCCTAGAATGACCTCTGAAGGGGTAGGCAACACACGGGGCAAGCACAGAAGTTGGATACGTGCGTGACTCATCGTCTGCCAGGTAAAAGAGCGTGAAGAATGAGCGCGTTTGGCTGGCTAAACCCCCGCCAAAAGAAGATGTGTACGCTGTCTGAGAAGACAGGACAACAGTAGAAGGGGACACTGTTTGAGGGAACAGGCCCAGGTAAACCAGTAAAAGAGAAAAAAGAGAAAAAGCTGTCAGAGGTAACAGGGAATACGAACTGGAAACGCCGTGAAGTAAATCGCGTGTGAAACGACAAGAAGTACAGATTTCACCCACTCGCTCTCCACGAAAAGCACGTACAAGGAAATGGTGTTCTACATGTACCTTATATACAGGCCCACACGTACAGCGTCACTTACGCGGCGTGTACGTTCACCAATCACACGCTTTGTCACTCCTGCGTGTAGATCCATTTTCACCAATCACACGCTTTGTCACTTCTACGTGTACATCCATTTTCACCAATCACACGCTTTGACACTGGGACGTGTCACGCAACAATTTCCTGCACGTGCAGGTGACTATAGGCGCGCATATGCTGTTGACGGGTTTACGTGCTAAGGGCCTTTGCTGACGTGTGGGATTTCACTACTTATCAGGCTGTCCACGCGTTCACACACGAGAGACCACGCTCCTGGCCAGGAGGCGAAATTACTGCCCCCCAGAGCCCTGAGCACGCTCCCACCTGCCATCTGCTGCTGCCTGACTGCCTGCTGGCCACGTGCCCCACAGTGCTGGTGGGTGGGGGTGTTGGGAGACATGGGTGGGGGCCTGGTGGAGGGTGCCCCTGCACTGGTGGGGGTGGTGGGAGACATGGGTGGGGGCTTGGTGGAGAGTGCCCCTGGTGGCGGGGGGTGGTGGGAGACATGGGTGGGGGCCTGGTGGAGGCTGCCCCTGGTGGCGGGAGGAGACATGAGTGGGGGCCTGGTGGAGGCTGCCCCTGCACTGCTGGGGGGGTGGGGGTGCAGGGGGACATGAGCAGGTGTGCAGGGTAGTCCCCTGTTTTGTAGACTGCCTGCAGGGGCCGTGGAGGGTGTACAGGGAACACCTGTGAGGACCCACCCAGCCTAATCGCGTGTGATGATTCCCACGCACCCCTGTAATACACGTACCCTGGCTAATCGCGTGTATAACTTCCCGCGTACCCCTGTAATACACGTACCCTGGCCAATCGCGTGTTAAACTTCCCGCGTACCCCTGTAATACACGTACCCTGGCCAATCGCGTGTTAAACTTCCCGCGTACCCCTGTAATACACGTACCCTGGCCAATCGCGTGTTAAACTTCCCGCGTACCCCTGTAATACACGTACCCTGGCCAATCGCGTGTTGAACTTCCCGCGTACCCCTGTAATACACGTACCCTGGCTAATTGCGTGTTGAACTTCCCGCGTACCCCTGTAATACACTTACCCTGGCTAATCGCGTGTTAAACTTCCCGCGTACCCCTGTAATACACGTACCCTGGCTAATCGCGTGTTAAACTTCCCGCGTACCCCTGTAATACACGTACCCTGGCTAATCGCGTGTTAAACTTCCCGCGTACCCCTGTAATACACGTACCCTGGCCAATCGCGTGTTGAACTTCCCGCGTACCCCTGTAATACACGTACCCTGGCCAATCACGTGTTAAACTTCCCGCGTACCCCTGTAATACACGTACCCTGGCTAATTGCGTGTTGAACTTCCCGCGTACCCCTGTAATACACTTACCCTGGCTAATCGCGTGTTAAACTTCCCGCGTACCCCTGTAATACACGTACCCTGGCCAATCGCGTGTTGAACTTCCCGCGTACCCCTGTAATACACGTACCCTGGCCAATCGCGTGTTAAACTTCCCGCGTACCCCTGTAATACACGTACCCTGGCTAATCGCGTGTTAAACTTCCCGCGTACCCCTGTAATACACGTACCCTGGCCAATCGCGTGTTGAACTTCCCGCGTACCCCTGTAATACACGTACCCTGGCCAATCACGTGTTAAACTTCCCGCGTACCCCTGTAATACACGTACCCTGGCTAATTGCGTGTTGAACTTCCCGCGTACCCCTGTAATACACTTACCCTGGCTAATCGCGTGTTAAACTTCCCGCGTACCCCTGTAATACACGTACCCTGGCCAATCGCGTGTTGAACTTCCCGCGTACCCCTGTAATACACGTACCCTGGCCAATCGCGTGTTAAACTTCCCGCGTACCCCTGTAATACACGTACCCTGGCTAATTGCGTGTTGAACTTCCCGCGTACCCCTGTAATACACTTACCCTGGCTAATCGCGTGTTAAACTTCCCGCGTACCCCTGTAATACACGTACCCTGGCTAATCGCGTGTTAAACTTCCCGCGTACCCCTGTAATACACGTACCCTGGCCAATCGCGTGTTGAACTTCCCGCGTACCCCTGTAATACACGTACCCTGGCCAATCGCGTGTTAAACTTCCCGCGTACCCCTGTAATACACGTACCCTGGCTAATCGCGTGTATGACTTCACGTGTACCCCTGATATGCACGTTACCCGCTTTGCGTTCCTTGTTTGGCTGCCCTGTAAACTGGTCCAGAGTTAGCGCAGCCCTTTGCGATGATTTAGCGATTTTGCTGGCTTTTCCTTGCGAGAGGGCGTTCTTGGGGGCGTTACTGGCGCTGCTGCAGGGTCGCTGCGATACTCTGCGCCACGGCTGGTTTGGGAGCATGTAATCCATGAATACGCTGTGCGCGGAAATCGGTTTTATCGCACGTGCCTGGCGCAGTCAATCGCACGCGGACACTCTGCGCCAGCCGATTGCGACACTTTTCTGCGAAATTCTATGAATTACCCTGTTAGTATTTGTGGGGTCAGAGTTTATGGCATAGTGATCAATGTTGATAAGAGCTGATTCAAGTATAATAGCGTCTTTTTCCGTCGTGTCTCCTTGCTAGCGGTTAAGGTCACCAAGGAATAGTGTAGCACAATTGGTTCCTTTGAGTTCTGCCAAGAGTTGTGTGAGTTGTGTCATCATTGAAGGTTTTCATGGCAATCGGAGGCCGGTAGATCAGGATGAAATGACCACAGCTGTGGGGAGTGGGAGTTAATTTATATGAGATTCAGGATTTCACAGCCATTGCAGTGGCTTGGTGATTTGTTTAATTTAATATGGATCTTGGCGATAATTGCCACTCCACGCCCAGGTCCCTGATCTCTGTTCTCACAGTAGATGGTGTGGCAAGTATTATTGATGGCCCACTGGCCTCGTGAAGTCATGTTTCAGTCAAAAACAATTCATCTAAATCGTTGTCCATGATGTAATCATGGATATCCGTGGCATGTTTCTTAAGAAATCAGGTATTCAACCGAGCTGATTTAAGTGTTTCTCTGTCTGCCAATAGACCGGACATAATGGGCTTCATTACACGGTAGGCGGTGAGCCATGGCGCTATTAGCGCCATGGCTCATGCCGGTAAAATACCGGCACCGCCTTGGCGGAAAGGGGATTTACCGCCCCATTCCAAGGTTGGAGGGGCGGTAAATCCCCTTTCCGCCATTGCCCTTCCCCATTCCCATTTCTGCCCCATAGGGCTCTATGGAAATGGGGAAGGCGCTAATTACGGCAGCGCAATTTTGCGGTGCCGTAATTAGCTCCGAGGTCCCTTAGCGGGTTGGATTTTAACGCCTGCAAGAAGCAGGCGTTAAATCCTCCAACCCGCAAAGGGACCTCGTAGTACGGCGGTAAGGGTTAACGGTCACCGTTGCCATTAACGGTGACCGTTAACCCTTACCGCCGTCCGTGTAATGAGGCCCAATGTCTTTATTGGTGACTTTGCAGGAGTTGGTACTTTGTGGCCATAACAGGTACTTATTATTGATAACAATGGCGTTGGAATTTGCTAGGCCACAAGTGAGGGGGTCAGCGAATGGTCGAGTCAGTGGGACAAGGTTCTCCGGTATGTTCTCAATAAGTGCATTCACTGCAGTCCCTTTTAAAGGTTAGGCTTCATGTGTTGGTTTGCTTTTCGAAGTCGCTTGTTTTGGGTTGTGTAATCTTGAGCTTTCCTGCACAGTTGCTAAATAGGGGTTGTTCTGTTATAGGACAGGCTGCCGTAGGTCTAGGTACTGGGCTACGATGACCATGTGCTTTGCCTTCTGACTGGGTAATACGGGGTTCTGACATTGACAGCACATGTCATTTTACATTCCTGTTTAGTTTTATAAATTTAAGTGGACAACCGCCAGAATGCAGCGCAGCTAGTAGTTTTCACACTTAATTAAATGCAAAATTGCTGTTAGCTCTTGATTTCCTGTGCTGGGTCACACACAGAGATGAGCTCCTCCATATTATGGCAAATTCCCCTTATTCAGTTGGGCCTTAAAACAGAGAATTCAGTATCTTCAAATACAAATAAAGACATTCCAGTTTTTCCATAAACTGCAACACACAATTTTGTTCTAGCAGATTGTCTTTAGATTCACACACACACTCTGAGCAAAAAACAATCACAGCTGTAGCTTTATTATCCCCATTCTGTGTGAAAGTGTACAATTACCAGCCAGCAAAGCAATGGTAATCAAAATAAATCTAAAGAAATACAGTGAGGCTGAAATGATCACAGCCCCAGCTTTGTTTCACATTGCATGCAGATTCATGCACCCTATTCCTTTCTAATCACACATACCCCATTTACATTTGTTATTGATAGATAGCCCCTTGTTGGAATAATGCATTGAGCCCTTCAAGCCCAGATGCACCCCCCTCCTCTCACCATTCACACAGCTATTGGCTGTTTGCCCTTCAGGAAGAGGAGAGGGAGGGGTCAGGAGAAAAGTCCCAAGGACTTCATACCTCAAAATAAATGCACAGTGCTCATTTTGGTATCTGATGGAACGGTGCTCATTTTGGTGTCTGATGCAATGAGCTACTGGGAAGCCTCAGGCAAGCCATCAGTGGCTCCTGATCTACTGGTTGGAGACTGTGGCCTTACACACTATAAGAATTCCTACAACTGCAGCCTTTGTAGCCAAAAGGGTGATAGTGACATAGTGGAAGAATATGATAATTCCAGGTAGGATAGTCAAGGCTTAGGGCCAGGATGTCTTAGATGTTGTGCACGCTCAACCCACGTTCCGCCTGCCTGTTTCTATATTATTTACGATAGATAAGTTGGCCCTTTTTTGTTGTCCTTCGTTTAGGCCTTCCTTTCGAAATTTCCAGATTAAAGAAAAAAAAAACGGTTGTACCTTTGTCTTGTTGAATATGTGCTGTTCTCCCTCCAGCATCCCAATAGTATTACCTAATCTACTGTTGGCCTTGCATCCCTTCTCGTCTACTTTACTAAACCATCCCCGATCAGTCAGGGAGCCACTATTCATCTTGCAGTACCTCTTGATTTCATGTTTGTTGCTCATGTATTCATAGCTCATGTATGTGTAGACGTAATAAAGTATCAGGCATGTTCAAACCTTACCTTAACCGCACCCGATGGCAAACACCCGTAAATAACATATTTTCTAGAGTTTTTGATCGGCACAGGAGTTCCGAATTCAAGTTGTTATGCCACAATGCTTCCAGTTCAAAGAGGTGGCACACTGCAAATGGCAATTTTTTGACATATGTGTCGAAACTATGCTTTGCTATTGATTATTCCGCTTAAACATATGTGTAATAGGTGTCTTTAAACTTTGGAGACTGGATCTGATAAATATTCTAAAGAATGTGGAATTCATGCTGTAGCATCAGAAATGGCCCAAAACACCCTGAGAAACCAATGTTACTACAGTATATCACAGCTTCAAACAGCCTGTATGTTCTCCCATTCTCATTAAGATGTCCTCCAAGATGCTGCTGTTCTTTGTGCCTATCCACTGTACTCTTCCTCTTGCAATAGCTACTTTATGGACCACACATGCAGAATACATATTACAGTTCTTTTGTTTGTTGGGCCTGAATATTTCTGAGGGCAAGGTATGAAGGCGTTAGGGTTGGGGAGATACTACAGCACCTCCACCTTGTAGGACGACTTCACTCTCTACTTGCAGAGTCCATCAGGGTTCTATCCCCTCGCTGTGGTTTTTCAGCATTTACCTTTCCCCTCTTTCACACCTGATCTCCACCTTCTTTCCTTGTTTCCAGAATTATGTTCTCCTTTATGATATGAAGTGATATGGCATTTATAATGTGCCTATACACAAGTGTTTCAAGGCACGACAAGGCAAGGGATGGGGACAGAGTGAAGATAAAAAACAATGATCTTACTAGGCCTCGTGACATTCAGAACGCGCAAGTGCGAGGGAAAGGGGATGGGGACTTGCCGAGGATGGTGGGGTGGGAGGATGGAGAAGTGCAGGACAAAGGAAAAATGGAAACAACAAGTAGTGCAGCCAACTGGTGGCAATTGCGGGTGCAGAGAGGTGCAGACATAGAGTGTCTTATAAGTGCAGGAGAGGGGACTGTAGTGTTACAGATACAGGACACAAGTTCAGGGGGTGTGAAGAGGGAGTGCAGATTTGCAGCTGGACAGGCAGGGACCAGTGCATGGATCAGACAGGAGATCAGTAGGGGAGAGGAAGAGATAAGGCAGAAGCAAAGAGGAAGGTCTTGAGGTGCTTCCAGAACTTCTCAAATTTCAGAGAGGCAGGGAGGCTGTTCCAGAGAGAGGCACCAGCCGAAGAACGAGATCTACACCATCTTGTTGCTTGAAGAAGCGACTGACCCTCAATGAGTTGGAGGTGGAGGAGCAGAGGGGCCAAGTAGGAAGCTATCTTGATAGAGAAAGTTGGAGGTATTGTGGTCCCCAGTCCCAGAAAGCCTTGTGGACGATGCAGAGGGACTTGAACTTGATCCTTGCCGCCACTGGGAGTCAATGAAGAGATTTAAGTTCTGGAGAGATACGATCCCTGGGCTTGAGGCCAAGGACAAGTCTTGCAGTCCTGTTCTGGATGAGTTGTAGAGAACGAAGAGTAGAGGCAGGTACATTTAGAAAGAGGCTTTTGCAGTAGTCCAGCCTAGAGAGGACCAGAGCTCTGGAGACAGCGAGCTTCTGGGGGAAAGTGAGGAAAGGAAGAATACCTCTGAGTTGGTGCAACTTGTAGTTTGACTTCTTAGAGACGTCATAGATATGAGATGGGAGGGGGAGTGTGGAGTTACAGATGACCCTGAGGTTCTTAGCCTCAAAGGTAGGAGCAGGAAGAGGGCCCAGGGTGGGGGGGCAGAGAGTGAGAGAAAAGGAGGGAGCTGGTGATCTGATGTGGAGGATCTCCATTTTACTTGCATTAAGGCAGAGATAATTGGTGGCACACCACTCCTGGATTGCGGAAAGACATTCCGGGATGAGAGAGGGAAAAGAGGCGGCTGAGGGGATCCTGAAAGAAAGCTGAGTATCATCTGCATAGCACTGAAAGTTGGAGCAGAGAGCAGCTGTGCATTGGGCAAGAGGTGCTGAGTATTGGTTGAAAAGCCAAGTAGAAAGATTAGACCCCTGGGAACACCACAGGCAGAGAGAGAGATAGAAGAGAGGAAGGAACCAAGTTGGACCTGGGAGAGTTGGTCAGAGAGAAAGGAGATCAACCAGGCCAGGGCCTGATCAGTGATACCCAGGTTATCACGAAGCTAGTTGAGCAGGATGGCATGGTTGACAGTATCAAAAGCAGAAGAGATATCGAGGAGGATAAGGATAGAATGATGGTTAGTGTCGAGGTTTAAGTGAAGGTCTTCAGGGATGTTCAGGAGAGCAGTTTCCGTGCTCTGGCCACGCTGAAGCCTTACTGATGCTCATGGAGAAAGCCAGCAGATTCATTGTGAAGGTTAAGCTGGGAGATGGCCAGCTTTTCCAAACTTTTGCCCAGAAAAGGAATAATGGAGATCGGGTAATAGTTAGCCAGAGAGAAGGGATCGGCTGAACATTTGTTAAGAAGAGGGTGCACAAGGGAGTGCTTCAGTGGGGAGGAGAAGGTTCCAGTGGTGGAAGAGTGGTTGCAGAAGTCTGTCAGGGCTTGAGCGAGGGTGTCAATGTGGTCCATGATTGTTTTGGATGAACAGGGAAGAACCTGTTTTGACAAGACTTTCATGTATCAGACTTGTCTAGAGATCTCGTCCGGGGTGAACAAAGGAAAGGAAGAGAAGGGTGGCAGGGCAGCCACAAGAAGGTCAGAAATAGAGGAAGAAGGAGGAGAGAAAGAGAGGGTGGACAGGATGTTCTTGGTTTTAGAGATGAAATGTGATTCCAAGGCTGTGCAGAGGCCTGGGAGGGAACAGGAGAGGTAGAGACTCCTGCAGGATTGGCCAGCTCCTTGCAGATTTTGGTGGAGTTGTTAGTTGTCACAGAGAACCAGGCTTGGAAGTGTACTCTCTTCTTAGTGTGGACAGAGAGTCGGTACTGCCTTTGGAGCATGTGGCACTCCAGTTTGTCAGAGGGTGCACATGATGCCCTCCATTTCCTCTCAGCCACCCTATACTTCTCTTTAAGGGTGACACGGTTTTATTCATACCAGAGTTGCACTTGGCTTTAGCCTTCAAACGGTAACTCATGACAGGGGAAAGTACATCAAGTGTATCAGAGATAGAACATTGGAGGTTAGAAAGGGTTGTGTCCGTATGTGAGTCAGCCAGAGGTGTAGGAGGGGGAGAGAAAGTGGCAGCGAAAGCCTGAACTGACACAAGCTTCATGGGTTGGATGAACATCTAATGCAGAAACTGGTTACCTGTGTCCTCTATGAACCTTACTGGGGCATGGCCCTCCCTCGACCAGGCTCTCCCGCACTCTAATCAGCACTTGCCCATGGGCTCCCATCTCCTGACTTGCTTTGAGGTCGGTACACCCCCATCCCCGCACTATCGACACCCTTGTCTTTTTCCCAGGCACTTGCCCCCATGGCCCCCCTTAACACTTGCCCAGCCCCTGAGCCCTCTCACTCCTTCACTCTCTCTCACCCCCTCTCCTTATCCCTTCCTTCACCCTGACGAGTCCCCTCCCCCTGCACTTCTAGTTACTGCACGTGCACGATCAGAATGTTACAAGACCTAGTCGGACCATTATTGTTATTTTCTCCTCTGCCCCCATTGCCCCTCTTTTGTCGTGTGGCACCTGGAAACACTTCCTGCTGTATAGGCGCTATTAAAATGCACAATAAATAAAATACAATACATACATAAATAAATTAAGAAGGGTAGAATGGTGATACAGTCAAGAAAGTTCTTAATACATAAAGTTCTGTCTGTGATGCTATTTTCCTTTGCTCAGCTCTCAGTTTCAACAGTGCCTTGCTTACCCCCAGTTTGCTGAGATGTTTCTTCTTGACATAGTAGAAAACAAATATTTAAAAAAAATGTTTTTTTGTTATTTTTTTATTTTATTGTTGCATATTTAATCAAAGAATTTGATTTTTACAACATTTTTGCTCTTTGTTTCTTTAGTCATGTTTAGTCTCTTTGATTTAAATCTTACATTTCTAGCTATTTTGAGTAGTATTGAGGAGAAGAAGGTCATCCCAGTAGGTAAGAAAGTCTTAATTTTCGTGTCGTTTCAAGGCAAGTTTTTCGATTAGTGTGTGAAGGATCTTGAATGTCGCTAGTTGCCAAGATGTGCGATCACCACTAATCATCCTTTCCACCATGTTTCTTTGTCAGTTACTGCTGAATGTTGGCAGATGTGTTTCATGTAGGGATGTCAAGTGTCCGTCAAACTTGGGCAAGACAGTAAAAGATGGCGAATAGTCTCTTTATCTTTGCCACATAATCTGCAGATGTTAGTCAGAGATTGGTTTCTTATATGACGAATTTCGTTGGTGTCTAAAAGGTTTAGTCTTGCTCTCATTATGAGGTTGCGTGCCGCTCTGCTTGGAAATTCTTTGATATAGTTCTGAAGGTCATCTCGTTTCTTCCATACCTGGAGCAAGTGAGAGACAAGCTTGTATTCGGTCGCTACATCTACGATGTGGATCCAGTCTATTTCTTTTATTTTTTTGGTTATTTTTGTGGGGTTATTGATCAGATCATCATCTGTGCATTCGATGGATTTCAGTAAGGCTTGATTTTCTTCTTTCCATTGGTTTAGCATTGTGCAGCTTCCACCTAGGATTTCTTTGAGCGCCAGCTCGTGGAGGAAGGAGCAATTAGGTAGAATACATTTCCTGTAGAGCATCAGTGTGTTGCAGTCCACCGTGCCTTGAAGGGAGAGCAGACTGAGTTCTTGGCTTATCAGTGTGATAGGGGTTGAATCTGGTAGGCCGAAAGTCGTCCGCCAGAAGTAAGCTTCTAGTTTAGGCCAGAGAGTCTTAGGTAGGCATGGCATAGCTTCTGCTCCATCTGTTACAGTGGGGACCACCTTTTGTTTGTATAAGTTCAGTAGTGGAATGGTGGAAAATTTGCCAAATTTTCTATCTATTGCTTTGCTTTTGTTGCCAGGCTTCGAACTTTGTCAAACAGAGATTCTTGCATAGCCATGTCCTTTGCTGAATTATCCAGTATTACAACCAGATATTTGAAGTTCTTTACTCTTTCAATTTTGTTTTTTTCTAGGAACCAGTTGGACCTGCCCTGGGTTTTGGCTGTGCGCTCCATCACCATGATTTGAGTTTTTCGATGTTGATTTTTAGATTGTTCTCATTGCAGAATAGTTGTAGATTGGTGAGTTGGCTTTGAAGACCTATGGGCGTCAAATCCAGTAGGATAAGGTCGTCCACGTATAGTAATCTGCTGATGCTTGTTTGTGCTATTTTTGGTGGAAAGGATCTGATCAGAGCTTCAGAGTGTTGATAATCTCCCATGTAAGCGATGAAGAGGGCCGGAGCCAGCGGACAGCCCTGTTTCACTCCTCTTTTTGTGTTGATTCGAGTAGATAGACTGCTTTGCTGATTTAGTCTCACTTTAATGTTGGTATCCGTATGGAATGCTTTGATCGGATTTAGGATGTTGCTTGGACAGCCCCAGGTAGATAATTTCTACCAGAGTCTGGTGCGGTCGACTCTATCGAAGGCTTTAGAGAAGTCTATGAAAGCTGTATACACTTTTGGGTGGCCGTCTTTTACTTTTTTTTTTAAGATGGTTAAAAGAAAGATGTTGATTGTGGTTCCTAGTGTTTTTTTGAAACCAGCTTGGAAGTTGTCATTACATGCGGCACGTGAGGCCCAAGATTGGAATTTTTTAAAGAGAAGAGAGCCGAAGACTTTCCCTATAGGGTCCAGTAAGGCAATAGGCTGATAATTTGTGGGGTCTTGTTTGTCACATTTTTGTAAATCGGGACCACTATTACGGACAGCCATGTTGGAGGAATCGATTGTAAAATCATGCATCGTGTGAACACAATTCTTATAAATTTAGCCCATTCGACAGGATGTGATTTTAGGTCGAAATTGGTGATTCCATCGGGGCGAGGGGCGAGAGATTTGTTCAGTTTTCTGATGATGTCGCAGATGTCATCTAGGTCGTCCAGCTTTGTCCAGGTCTCGGCTTGGTTCAAGGGTTTCGGCTCAGTCGTCGATGATTGTAGAAGCGCATATTCTGATGGAGTGTCTGGCAGCTCGAAGAGTGATCTAAAGTGAGCAGCCCAGGCAGCTTCATCGATGGAGTTTGTAATTACTGTGCCAATGGTTTAAGATGTTTTGTTCAGTAGTGACCAGAATTCTTTCGAGTTGTTGGAGCAGATGGATTTCAGCATGGTTTCGGCATCTTGTTGTTGTAGTGTCCATCTGTGTCTTCTCACCCAAGATTTGTATTCTCCCGTTATTTCTTTGATAGCTATTGCTCTTTTGGTCATGGGGAGTATTGCTGCATATCTTTTTGCTTTCCTGAAGGCGTGGCGTGTTAGGACCAGGAGTTTGTCATATGAATGAGTTGGTGTTTGAAGATTTTTTTTAAGATTGCCTTTCTGCGTCTTTTATGAGATTAGCAAAGGGGCGTAGTCTGTAGCCTCGAGTATGGGTATGTCGGTTGAATTTGCGTACCGATTTGTAAGTTCTCTTATACTTTGCGCTGTGAGGCACAGTCTGTTTCTTTGGTTATTTTGTTCAAGTCCGACCTCCATTTTATCCTGGTTGGTGTGTAATGTTTTCCATGTAGTCATCAGGATATTGTCATCGCTAGATGTAGTTTGGTGGACGTCAAAGGAGGTTGTTAAGAATAGAATAGGTTCAGACACGAAGGTGTAGTCAATAGTTGACGCCGATTTGTTGTTCGCCCATGTTGGAGGACGGGTATTGCTTTTGTATACTGTGTTCAGGTTGTGAAGATGTCTTGAATTTATCAATTTAATCCACGATTCACCTCGTCATTCGCTCTATGTTTTGTCTTTGACAGGATTCTGGTTGCAGAGGGCATTTCGATCGCCACATATTATGATGTGGTAGGTATTATGGGTGGTTCGTACTTCATCAACAGTGGTTTCAATTAGGGCCAAAATGTTTTTTTGATCAATTGCAGCGGGGTTCCAATAGACGTTTAATACTGCCACAGGAATCGTCTGTTGAAATTCTCGTTAGGAGAGGAGAGTTTCCATGTTAGCAGTAATGCGAATAATGAATAGTTTGAGACGATGATGTCTGTTATTGCCAAGCCACTGCTGATGCGGCATGCGGTAAGCAGGCCCGAGGATGGTCAACGAACTGGGCGTTTTGATGCCGGAGCCAGGCGGAGGTCAAAGCCGTCGAGTGATGGAGTTTTGGTCAGCCAAGTTTCCTGGAAGCACCACAAATCTGCTGATCCCAGATTGACGTCACATGTTTTTGGTTACCACTGGTGGAGACTGTATTTCTGGAGTACCACTGTAGTATGTTCCGGCGTGAAACTCTGAATTAGGCAGATATTCTTAAATAGCATAGCAGTATGAGATAACTGTTGATAGCGGTATTGCACACATACACAAAATCCATAATAAACCTGATAATGTTAGGTTGTCTCTGCACCCTATTTGAAGTTGTATTTTCCATTGGGGAGGAAAGGATGAAGGTGGGACTGTTGTGTAGTGCTTGTTTGAAGTGTTTTAGCTAGTGATGTCATGTGGAACGTTGACAAGTGAATGGTGGAATGCTTTGTGTGAGAGTTCTGAGTGGTGGCAGTTACAGCTGGCCTGCCCGGGTGATGGGAGACGGTGTTGTACTAGCTATTGTCCTACATGTCTTACAAGTGTAACTGAAACTAAGAAGCATGAAATAAACTTACATGAAGTAATCCTAAAGAGCATGAAACCCACTTCATTTCATTGGCGACAAGTCGGTCTTGGAAAAAGGGAACCTACATGCTACAATGTGAAGAACACACTGAAGGACCCTGCTGTGGGGGATGCAGGAAGGACACGCTGCTGAGGTAGGACAACACCCCCCCAAAAAAATACTAGTAAGTCCCATCACCCACGGCCCAGGAAAAGGAAGAGGAGAAAGGCCCTTTGTAGATTGGACTGCTCTTAGGCTGTTGAGACCGCCTGGTCCTCTGGGTCAAGGGCCATCAGCATGAGGGTGAGCTGGCCCTGTGAGCTGGAAGAGCCCTAGTGTGGTTGGAGGCGCTTATGACTCAAGAAATCTGGTTGTGATAAGGAAAGGCAGGTAACGGACATCAAAGGGAAGAATTTTCCTTTTGAGGTGTTCAGGAAGGAGATGGAAATGCACTTGTTTTGGTAGGCTCTGCTGCTACTTCCCCGGTGTGGATCTACATGAGAAATAGCGGACTCCTACCTGTCTGGAGAGGCTGCCCCAGTCAGAAGGGACGGAGGTGGAGCCCTTTGCATACAAGGAGAAAAGTGATCAGCCGTAACAAGAAGGGCAGTTTGAAACGGCACAGTTGGATTTGAGAATTGAACTTTTTCTGGCAGACCTGTATGTGAGTTCTCAGTAATGGGTTCATGGAGATATGATTGACCGTTGGTCATCCGGAGATCCTCACCGCCTGCGGAGCAAGTGTGATTAATGACGTCAAAAAGGTGTGCATGGGAGTTGGCGATGCAAGGGAATGTGGCTTCATCAATGTTCTTTGGAGTGTATAGCCCCCATTGTTTGGTATGATCATCTGTGACGATGATAGAAACTATAGAGTAAAGGACCCTATGACGTCCATGTATGTGCGCATGAAGCTGGGGCTGTAACTGCGAATACATGTATTGATTTTTGTGTACCAGCTCCGCCGTTTAGTGCCTTCATGGTCCTGATCAGTGAGACGCGTGAGCAGAGAAGAAGCAGCTTGACTCGATGGTTGGGACCCGGAAGGAGATGGATTGTAATGGAAGAGGTTGAAACTGCACTGTGAAATGGAGCTGCTCCGTCTGCCTGAAGTGTACAGCAGTGGCCAGCCGTGCTGTGATGCCATTTCGTCATAGTCAGTAAGACATTGAATGGAGCCCTCCGCCTATCCCAGGCATTTAGCAGCGGCCAGTGGTACAGTGGTACGGTGTGGGACATGTACGGTGAATGTACAAGTGTTTTGTCACTTAATATTGGGTTGGTTTGTCACTTGATATTCAATTATCTATGTAACATGATGGGGATTTGTGTTGGGATTAGGTGGTCATGGAGGTCGTGTATTTTACTTAAAAGGATTGAGCTTTGAACATTTAGGAGTGGCATGGTTGCTTGCATGGATTTGGATGGGAGTGTGTGCGATTGACTGTATATGATTTTATATGCTAGAAAGTATTAGTGTTTAACACCTTATTAGGATTTGCAGCAGTCAAGGTTGCAGAACAGCAACATGGACTTCTGTTTGTAAAGGATGTTGCTGATAAACACAGATGCTGGAGTGTGTATGTGTGTGGTAGCACTAACATTTTCACAGGATTTTCAGCAATTAGAGTTGCGTGATGCAACATGGACTGGTATGGTTGGGAATAGCACATTTACAGTAGTTCCCATTCAGGGCTATGAACTTTTAGGTTTTCTTTAGAGGCTAAATGGCTATGGACGTTTAGGTCCCTAAACGTTTTGTTCTTGCTTGTTTTTTTATAGCAAGACATATGGTCATGAAGTTTAATGGTTTTAAAATGCATATGTTTTCAATCTGACTATGTTGATTGTATATTATGCTATTGTTTGCATGGGACGGTGAGAGTGAGAGCTCTTTAATTGGTACCATTCACTGTGAGCACGGTATATGTGTGAATGTCTGTTTGGATATGGTAAGTAGTTCTTCTTCTGTATGGTGTGAAGACTATTTTGGGTGGAGTGCTGTGATGGGCAATGTGTGGTACGTTTTTCCTTGGGGCTGTGGTTCCTGGGAGGTAGTGTCTTCCCTATTGTGGTATTTGTCTTGGTTGTGCGTGTGTAGTTTAAGTTGCCTTTCGGTAAGCTCTAACAGCCATGGGTTATAGAGGGAGGTAGCGCCTGTGCTCTAATAGTATGGGGTGGTTAAGTTTATCTGATTTGTAGGAGGGTAGCGCCTCTGCTTGTGGTATGGTGTGTTCTTCTCATCACTGGAGAAAGTATGCATGCAGAGATATTAGGAGGTGCTGGGGACGCCCGGTAATGACCCATTGGGATGGGGTGCGGTGGTGTCCTAAGGTGATGAGGCAATTATTTTTCATGTTCTTGTGGTGTTGAGTATGGACCCTATTTTGTAGTATGGGTTGAATATTCCGACTTGTGTGAGGATGTCATCTGTGCGGATTGGAGCGTTTTGTTTTACCAGTATTTGTTGATGGCTTTGGGAGTGTGTGTCCACCGTTCCCAATGTGTTTGGTAGGTTTGTACAGCTTGGTTTGGTGGAATGTGCTCTGTCTGCTGAGTCGGTTTTTGGGTGTAGTGCGTGGACAGTAGGCACAGTTTCCACTTTGTGAGTTGCCTTCTGGTGTGAGGATGTGGGAGGTTTTGGGGACTTTGAGGCCTGATTGTACTTTAGAATGGCAGTCTAGAGGCTCGTTGGAGTTCCACGGTGGCAACCTGGAGGCCTGCAATTTTTGAGGGGGGGCAGGTGGAAGGTGGCAAAGAAGTTTTGGGGGTGGTGTCGGAATGTAGGTGAGTGTGCCTAGTTTCTGGGTGGGTTTGGTCCTGGGGTGAGAGCCCAGTCATCTATTTGTGGCGGGAACAGACAGAGGGAGTATTATTGATAGTGAAAGGTTTTCCGAGAATGTAGTTTGTTCCGGTTCGTTGTCCTGATGGTGGGAAACTTGCTGTGGAAGTGTTGGTCTGCGTGTGGTGTGTCATGTGTCAGTGTGTCAGTGTGTTTGTTGAAGGAGGGAGGTGTTTTGTGTAGTGCCTGTATGTGACGTGCTCTGTGTAAGTGTGGTGTGGTAAAGGAGGGAAGTGTGTTGTGTAGTGCTTGTCTGAAGTGTTGTAGCTAGTGATGTCACGTGGAACGTTAACAAGTGAATGGTGGAATGCTTTGTGTGAGAGTTCTGAGTGGTGGCAGTTACAGCTGGCCTGCCTGGGTGATAGGAGCCAGTGTTGTCCTAGCTATTGTCCTATATGTCTTACAAGTGCAACTGAAACTAAGAAACATGACATAAACATAGGTAAGTACAAATGCAACCCAAACAAGTCCCAGTTTCACTGCGCCAAGTATAGCAAAATAAAAATCGGGAGTCCAAGTGATTTGTATGAAAGAACAGCCTTTAAAATCCAATGTTTAGTACAAGCAACAGCCTAACACGTGCAGCGCATTGATTTTTTCAGTCTGTCTAAACAGCCGAACAGCTTTAACCACAATTGCGAAGCCTTCAGAGTACTTTTTGGGCATTGTCCCTTCAGCTTAAATTTCAGGCTCTATCCCTATTAAGCCTCAGAGGAAGAGCCGTGGAAGGCTCGAAAGACGTGTTAGGTTGTTGCTTGTACTAAAGCTTGGACTTTAAAGGCTGTTCTTTCATACAAATCACTTGGACTCCCGGTTTTTATTTTGCTATTCTTGGCGCAGTGAAACTGGGACTTGTTTGTGTTGCATTTGTACTAACCTCAGTGGAATCATACTGGCAGTATATCCACACTACCCAGATACCTGCAGCCTTCACGCTCTTTGTCTAATGTATACTTACAAGCGCTGTGGATCGTGACTTTTTCTGCCAATGTGTTCTTTCCTGACATAAACTTACATGAAGTAATACTAAAGAGCCTGGGACCCACTTCATTTCAGGGACTACCAACATTCAGTATGCAATATAAGCCTGATCCCGCTTGAGCAACTCTTAAGCCCATCGCACACCACTTACCATCTAACTACATCTTTTACCATGCTTCGTTGGTTCTAGATACTGCTATCCCAATACACATCTGCTCTAATCCAAGCTGCAGTCTTCTGAGTTCTACATTCATGCTTACCAATAACCTATCACATGTGTGACATATGTATCCCAACTTCCACAACCATACCCCAATCCCACTCATCCATTTTATTTTTCCTGTATGTTTTTGGTAATACTATTGTTTAGTTTCTCATTGCTGTCACTTCCTCCCCAAAACTCCCCTTCCTTTCTACAGACTAATGTCCACCAAAACCTTGGCAGGGTCACAATATGCAAACTTTTAGGACAAGTTGAGACACTGTAAAACAACTACAACGGTTATTCGATGGAGTTTAAATATTGAATAACATAACATAGCATAAGCAAAAATGAAGACAAATATTATGTATTTTTTGTTACCCCTACTCCATTTTTCCAGTTTTTATAGAGGCAAAAGGCAGGTAAGCGGCCAATATTGGCATTCCTTTATCAGGGTAGGTGGTTGTGTTTGTTGCCACGGGGTACTAAATGGAGCATTTTGTGAAAAGGCTCAGTTGCAAGTCTATAGAATGGATTGGCTTCTATGAATAATCTTCAAATTCTGCTCTTTCAGTCTTTCTGATAGTTGCCACTTTTTTAATTCCTCTTTTACCTAGTCCCCCATCCCCAGTCTGCTGAGTGCAACCTTTTGAACAATATTACAACATGAACGTGCTTTCTGAGTCAGTATCGAAATTCCTATTAGAATCCTGTTTTGTAAAAAGCGAGTTGTTACTTTTTCATATTATTCTTTTTAAAAACATTAGTTTTAGAAGAATGTGCACAATACTGTGAGACGACAGTTGCATGACTCTCTGCCTATCCAAAGATTCACAATTACAGTTGAGGAAGCTCCCTATGTTCGCGCGGCTTCCCCAGCAACTAATAATTGCTGACATCGTTGAAAGGTTTGTTGAACCATGAATATTTATGGGGCATTTGGAGTGTGGTTGAACCGTACATATTTTCCCTGTCGGACTCGAGAACTAGTAAACACAATCTTTCTAGTGCATATGTGGGCCCGCATGCATTACCAAGAGAACATGCAGTTTGTCTATATCTATTGCATCCACACTGGAAAAGTGTGGATTGACTTTTATTATCATTAGTGGGCCTACTTTCTGAAAATAAAAATGTATCTTTTTTATTTTGATGCTGTATCAGTACTGCTTGCACTGGAAAACAATAATGCCTTTGTTCCTAGCATTGACAGGCCATTCAGATTAGGAAAAGAAGTATTGTTTTGTTTTCTATTACAAACGGGAGTGGGTCAACTTGCAAATGTTACTCAAACATGTTTAGTGGTATCTCTGGAAAATCTTTGTAAGTTAGCGTGAACTTGAAACATCCAAAATTCGAGTGGTATATTTTGCCCAAACTAGTTGGACCTGTGTTAGACAAGAATGTATGCAGTACCCTTTGGGAGACTACACCAACCTTGTCCTCCTGGCAATTAGCAATCCAACCTTTGGTATAGTCTGTACCACACTGGTTGGTAGTGTGGTTGATCAGCCAGGCTTATCTCAAAAGGGGTCAATGTGAGCAGTAGGGTTTTTACACCGAGACTCACATTGACAAGTATAAAAATTCACTCTTACACTGAAGGTTTCCTGATCAAACAATTATTAATTTATTTAACAGTCAGTTGAATAAGCCTTTTTCAGAAGGGAGCAATATATAAGTAATACAAAAATACACTTCAAAATACACACTCTTAGTTTCTCTGAATTAGCAAGTACCCATTTGGGATGGCACACAGATGGTTCCTACACCATGAGGTGACTTAAATAACTACGACACTGTGGACAATAATGTATTACTGGTACATGTAGAGCAATACTGAGTTTGGTGTCAAAGAGATGGGTTTGGGAATAAAACAAAGATTACACGAATATTCTGAAGCAGGTAAGTACTTTTGAACCCCACTCCCCCATGTAAAGTAAATTAACTCTTTCCTGGAGGAAAGGTAAAGCACACAGTCAGAGGTAAGAAGAGTCTTTCAGGGAGCCAGGCCAGCTAATGTTAATTGAGCAAAAGTCTAGGTGAGCTGAAGCACTTCTGGCAGGTAAGTACAAGTCTTGCACAATGTTTAAGAAGTCTTTGTAGAAAAAATAGAATCACTCTAGGGCCACAAGCTAAGAACTAGCAAGGCTACACAACAAGAGGTAAGTCCCCTTAGTTTTACAGTACCTATGTTTAGAAGAAATTGGTTCCAGCTGGCATCTGTTCCTGTGTAGATCTGCAGATCCTGTTGTTCCTGAGCCTCAGTCATGGGGACTAGACGGAGGACATCTGGGAACTCCTGCACTACGAATTTAAGGTCAGCGGCAGCAATGGGCAAGCTTCAGATCAGCGGCACTCACAGTTTCAGCTCCTTGCGGCTCTCGCAAATAGCACCACTGTGGTTTTCATATACCCCTATGGACTTTCCTCGCATCTGGGGTCCAGCACTCTGTTGAGGTGGCTCAGGTTTGGTCAGCCCTGCGTCCTGGGTGTATGGAGGATGTTCCTGGAGCTCGGGTCCGACTTAAATGTGATGCATTCGTTCTGGTGTTTCTCTATCTGGCACTTCGGTTCCTGCAGTAGTAATGGAAGTACAGCCAGCTCTAAGCGGATGTCTAGACGAGTTTACTTTGAGGTTGATTGGCCCCACCAACCCAAGAGGGGAAATCGTTCACTAGTCGAGGCGAATTCAGAGCTTCAGCACTGCAGCAGGGCTTCACCGTGCAAACCAATGGTCCAGGAGTTGCAGCAGGTGTCTCTTACAAGTTCTTCTTCGGATTCCTTTGTCCAGTGGTTGACTCTGCCTTCCAAGCAAAAAGCCTTACCTTTTATGCATGTTTCTTCCATTCATTTGCAGCGTAGCTGTCTCTCACACAGGAGGGTGGCTGTCCTCCAAGAACAACCCTCTAACCAATCACCATTGGGTGCATTCCTGTAACCAAGAAGACTAAGCACAGGCAGTTTAAGGCTCCTCCCTCAGTTCCTGCCCTGCTAGACACACTGAAGCCAGATGTGGGCTACACTTGTGAATCCCGCCAAAGACAAAACAAACAAAGGGACCAAAACTGGTTTGGCACACACAGTAAATCTCAGAAAGGGCAGTTCTAGCAAGAAATGGTGAAAACAAAAGACTGGGGCCATTTTGACAAAATGGGCACCCATGGGTGTCTGTCTTACTGCAGCTGCAATTGCAGACTGCGGTAAAAACACACAATGGTAGGAAAAAGTAAACCACTGCCACCAGCCATTAATTGTAGAAAGGGTAACATAAGAATGTTACATGAGAAACTAGACAAAGGGGATACACAGTAACGCCTCCAGAACCCTATTGTAAAATAGTGTGTGCTGGGTCTAGAAAGTTACACAATGTAAGTCAATTTTACTTCACTGCTCTTGGAAACAGTAGCTTCACCAAAAGAAGGTATTTTAACCTTGGGGAAATCTAAGAGACTTCCATGTGCCACTGCACTGAAGGTGCTGTGTGTCACAGTGTAAAGATGATCCCTATGGAGTTTGACAGACTCCAAATCAAAAGAAACACAGAGTCCAAATCACAGAAAAATACATGAGAGAGTGGGAAAAAAGGTCTCACTCTCTCCAGGTTAGAAATGAAAAAATGTCCTAAAGTCCGGCAAAAAGAGCTGGGGGTCTCTAAGGTAGAAGGGAATTAGCACATTTCTGAGAATTCTATCTACCAACCAGCCTAGTCAGGACATATAAAAGTATATTTATGTCCTTCTCATTTAATCTAGAAAAGTCCATAACATCTGTAAAATGTATGCAAAGAAGTTCTCTTGTGTCTTGCTTCACCAAGCGTCCAAAGTTGTAGCTGCCTTCACCTGCCTTCACCTGCATTGACTTAACTTGGTGACCCCTTTCAGCTATAAGATTGCAAAGCAGGAAAACAATGTCCTTCAACTTGGGGTGTACTGATTAGCATTTTTAGGACTCTTCAAAATACCAGAGAGATTGTATATGGAAGTATCTGTCCAAATATTAATCTAAAGGCTAAACGAGTTTTTATAATACGTTTATTTCCAATCCTGATTTCCAATCCTGATAGCACTTATTAATGGACGATATTTTAACACTTCTCTAAATGTATCATTTCTCTTTGCGTCCATCAGCAGTTCTCTATATTTAAAGCACACAGCCTAGAAAAGAAGAAAATAACACTCGGAAGTCCTCTTCATAACGCAACACTGTTATATTGCAGTGAGACCAGAAGCTCTTTAGTAGATACGACCTTGCAGTAAAATGCTGCATAATGAATGCAAAAACAGGGACGGGGATTTGCTTACCCTTGTAGCTCTCTATGACTGCAATTCACTGTTGAGAACAGCAAATAAGAAATGTATGCAATCAGTGGCTTATCTACTTACGTTTTTATTTATTTATTTATTATGTAGAGTGAAATAGCCCAAAAGGCATCAGATCGTTTACAATTAGTCATACTTAAAAAGAAGAAAAAAAACACAATATAAAGCCTCTTAAAATACATAAAAGCTTTCCATTTGGTGTAAAAAGTACAAACATTTAAACACATTAAAAAACAGATTTCCACAGTCATGCTTTCAATATTTTCCTTAACCTCTGGTAATCTGTGGTTTTACGAAGAAACAGCTGCCCCGGAAAAGTACATTTTCATTGGGAAGGAAAACTGAAATTTAAAGGGCCTGATTCGTGGACTTTGTTTCATGTTGCAAAGTGACTTTGCACTGCTAAAAAGTGACTTTTCACTGCAAACACAACCCACGATTCATGGAACTGTGCAAAGTATTTTTTGCAGTGCTGTACTGGAACAATGACTGTGTACTGACTTTGCTCTGACTTTGCACTGCAGAATGTACACTTTTCTCAATTCCTTGAGTCAGGGTTTGCATCGGCAGTGAAAAGTCACATTTCAGCAGTGCACCGTCACTTTGAACCGTGCAAATAAATGCATGAATCGGCCCCCTAGTATTGAAGGAAAAGAGAGGCCTGGCTTGGTAGGGTTGGGATGCACGTGGCGCTTCCCAGCCAGGCAAAAAGGTTCAGGCTGAGGAAAACCTATTAGAGTGCATCAAATCGCCAGAGCCGAATGACAGCTGTGATGACGGCTGTGCCAAGGAAAGTTCATAGGTTGTCTTAGGTTTGAAACTTATCAGATCCTCACATATAAAACACAGAAAGAGCAATAAATGTATTAATGATGCAGTTGCAACGGTCATAGATTGTGTACAATTATAGGCCCAGTGTATTGTTGATGTACTGTAGTGACGTGGGCTAGCGTAATGGGTGGAAAGGATTGAAATTAGCAAAATATGAAGTCAGCAAGGTAGAGGGGTAGAAGCGAGGTTGGTGTTAAGGGCTAGTACATAATTAACAGAATAATTAAGAGAAGAGAACACATGCTACTCGTGCAGATTTGAGTTTGACCCCAAACTAGCATCCCATCATTATTTTCCACATGATTTGGGTGAGTAGGTGTTACAGGAATACTACCTAAACCTTTGTGGTTTAACAACCTTGTAATAAATTCACATTTTTGTTTTCTTTTCACAGTCAGACCCCTGGTTTTACACATATCTTTCAGTTGTTCTACTGTTAGGACAATCAGGGTTGACTCATTAAAGTTATCCATATTTCGCATGTTACAATTGCTTAACTTTTTGGTGGAGCTTAGCCTTGTGGCTGGTTTAGTTGGGCACAAGTACCACAAATAGTCAATGTAACCACTCTACGCCAATCCAGCCACCTGCCACCAGTGTTAGGTAAGAATTGATGTAGTAACACTTATCTGCTTGGTATTAGGTAACCCACCTTTTGGTATAGGCCTGTACTACAGAAGTTGGTAGTATGACTTTGCAGCCAGGTGTATCTCAAGAGGGGTCAATGTGAGTTGTAGAGCGGTATCAATGAAATGCACAAATACAAGTAGCCAATAAAGGCTTACACTCAAGGTTTCAGTTACGCGCAAGAGCAGGGTAGAGGGGGAGGGGGGAAGTGGATGGAAGGGGGAACAGAAGGAGAGTGCGGAGCGAGTAGGAAAAACAAAAATAATAATACATTAATAAATAAAAAGGCAACAAACAATGGGAGTGCAGCCAGCACATGACAAGTGCTGGGTTTATGGCAGCAGGCCGGGTAGATCTTAAAGTGTAGGAAGAAAAGGGGAGGGCTGTATGTGTACAGATACAGACCCCAGTGCAAGGGGTGGCTCAGAGGCAGTGCGTGAGGGTGGTAAGATGAGCACGTACCTGGGCCCGGAGGACAGGGGATGGCCAGGTGCATGGTGCCGAGAGAGAGTAGAATCAGCAGGGGAGAGGAGGGGAGAAGGCAGAAGCAAAGAGGAAGGTATTGAGGTGCTTCCGGAACCGGAGATGGTTCTCCTCAAGTTGCAAGGGGTGGCCCGTAGCAGTGTCTTAGGGATACCCTTTACACATGCTATTTAGACACTTCCTACACCCAGAGGTGACTTCATCCACAAGGACAGTAATGGTATTTATATATCACTAGTTATAATTTGCGGATTCTGAGGTTGCACAAATGAAAGGTTAAAGGAGGGAAGAAGGTTAAACACTTCAATGGACTAGAAGAGTCTGCAGGGAGCCAGGACAGCCAAAGTCAATTGGAGCACAGACTATGGAGCACAGTCACTTCTTGGATGTTAAAGGTCTTGCACTAAGTTAGAGAGTTTTGTAGAAATCACTTGTAGGGTAACAAGCTGTTACACTTGAGAAAATCAGAGTTGGAATCAACTCTCATGTAAGCCCATGCAAGTCTCAACTGAGAACAGCAAAGCTCAAAAAGATACTGAGGTAATTACCCCAAGTCTAAATAGTACCTCTGGTTTGAAGAAGAGTGGTCCAGCTGGATTCTGTCCTGTTGCAGCGATGCAGATACTGGGTTCCTGAGCCTCAGTCGTGCGAACAATAGGGAGGACGCCTGGAGGACTCCTGCAACAGCAGTTTGGAGGTTGTCGGCAGCTATGGGCTCTGTTTGGATCAGCAGTATGTTCCGTTTTCAGCGTGCGGTAAACAGCACGACTGCGGATCTTGTATACCGATTGGGCTTCCTTCACTCCGTGAGTCCTGCTCTCTGGTGAGGGGACTCAAACTCTGGAGTGTCCTTAGGAGACTCCTGGATCTTCTGGCCGGATCGCACATGTTGCACTCGACTATGGATTTCTCGACCCCTGGCACTCGGTTCTTGCAACAGCGAAAAGGTACAGCCAATCAGGGAGGATGGTCCAGTGGAGTTCATCTCAGGGTTAGTTGGTCCCACTAACCTAAGGGAAGAAGTTGTCCCTTTCCGGAGCTTCTCTTGTCGATCAGAAAAAGGAGTTTCAGCATAGCAGCAGGGCTTCACCGGGTAATTTAAAGGTCCAGGAGGATGCAGCAAGGTTAGATCACAGTTTCTTCATCGGGTGTTTCTCCCAGTGATCGACTCTGACTCTAGTCCCAAAACCCTCACCTTTTAAGCATGTTTCTCCCATGCATGCACAGCCTAGGCTGCCACTCAAACAGCAGGGTGAGGCAGCCAGCCAGCCAATTAGGACTTGTTGCATTGATGCACTCCTAGAGACAAATGACAGGGGAGTTTCGGGAACCTCCTTCACATCCTGCCTTTCCAGACACACTGGAGCCAAAGGCGGGTGTCAGGTCTAAAGCCCGCCAAAAACAAAATGTCAAAGCGCTCAAGCCTGGCATAGCACGCAGAGTAAAAGCAAAGAAAGACCTCACAAATAGAAAATGGTGAAAAAAAGACCAGGGCCATTTTTATAAAATGTTCACCCATGGGTGCTGTACTGCAGCTGAGGATTCAGCCTGTGGTAGAAAAGTACAATGGTAGAAAAATAAACCATTGCCACCAGCCATTTAAAGTAGTGAGGGTAACATATAAAATGTTACTTGAGAATGTAGGATAAGGGGCTACTAGGTGACCCCCCCCCAGCACTCCACATAAGATGGTGTGTGTTCTACCTACAAAGAGAAACTGTAAGTAAAGTCAATTTCACTTTACTATTATTGGGAACAATAGTTCTCACAAGAAAAGGTATTTAAACCTCATGGGAAATCTGAAGGATGTCTCTGTGACACTGCACTGAGGACACTGTGTGTCACCATACACAAACTAGATGCCTATGACGTTTGTGAGACTCCATAACCAGGGGAAACACATAATACAAACCAGGTCAAAACACATGAGAGAGTGAGAAAAAGGTCTCACTCACTCCAGGGTTAAAATTAATACATTCTCCCTAACAGACAACATGTTTTTAAATGTAATTAATTGCATCTGCTTAAATGCCAAGAACACTTAAGGGGTTGTGCTTTTGTAACTAGAACCATACTCAGAATGTTGAGATTCAGAATATCACATTAAAAAACCTATACTTAAAATAGTGCATCTCAACATATATTTCTTATGCTATTAAAGAACATGGCGGATGCACACCTGCCTCCCACTTTATTACATCTCTCTGCAAACCCATATATTGTTTTGCTAGCCACTTACTTGTCCCCAATACACAGCAACGTGTTGAGTCTGTGATCTTTTTAGTTGGGCTATTTTAAATGTGATCTTTTAAGATTAGCTTTTATGATAATTCATGATTTGCAACTCATTGCCATCTGTGTTTTATGACGTTTCATTATCAAATTTAATGGATTCTAACTTTTAAGTACCAACGCTTGGCAGAAATCTTGCATCAGTGTACAAGACCATGTAGTAATGGTAAGCAATGACCCTTACTACACGGAAAACATTATTGAAAGTCAGCTCTTAGTTTTGTGACCTTTTATAGGAACTATGATCACAGACATATTCCTGTTGTTGGTCACTGAACTCCTTAATGAATGGCATTTAGCCATTCACATGGGCCCTACATTTAGCGACTGCAGGGTATGACCAGTGGTACTGTGGTCAGGGGGCATGGCACAGCCTGTGAGCTCATTGCAGGAACATTGTAATCAACATGGTATGAAATACATGAACCTCCCAGTGGGTAGGACTTTGGGACATGCCCCATGTCCAGCAATCCTACTTGCAATACCCACTACTATGGCCTACAAGCCGCAGGCCTTGCAGACGCCACTGTGTCCTAGGCATGGTTTTGGTTATGCCCGAAGCATGGTACCTGCCACTACCTGAGGCCCCAACTGGCATATTATGGAGACATTTCTAATGGGCTCTGAGCCTGCCTCATGGCCATTAACCATGGCAATTCCATAGTAGCAATAACTTCAGTGTCTGCACGGTATGGTCTATAAACAAACCAGCCAGGCACAAAGCCCTACTTGAAGGATCCGAAAGGCATGTCCAACATTCAGCATCAACTACCCACAGTGGTCGCTAAGCATGGCCTGAAGCTATGTCCTCCAGACTCTCTAAAACACCTGTAAAGCCAACCACACTCTGGACTCAATGACCCTGTGACACATGAAATTCTGCCTACTCAGCCCTGACACTTCAACAAAACAAAACATTTCTTCAAAGGCCTTTTTGCCATGCAGTGCCCTGCTGTGATGTTTGTTCTTTTGGAATGGTTGTGCCCTTCGATTCCTGCTTCCCAGGCTAGCTCCTGCTGTGATTCTTGTTCACTGGAGAGAGGCATTACCCAACCTCAAAAAAGAACAAAAGGAGAGGCAAAGACATCCATTCTACTGCCCTTTCACTTGGCAGGGCCCGACTGTCTAAGCAGAATACATACAACCTTTCAACAACTGAGCTGAACACTTTCATGATATAAAATTGGTGTGGTTGCCAACAGGATAGTAGCTCTCATAGTTCTGGGAACATGGTAACATGGTTTTATTTCTAATACGCAGCCCCTGTGTTGCAGGGACTTGGCAGTCACAGCAGCTTCAAGAGGGCACTTATGATCCCTGGACCTTCTCGTTGCCGCTGGAGAGCAGGTGCTGCTGATCAGGATACTTATCCAGCAGGGCACAGGTGTACACTATGCTTGTGGCATTGAGCTTATGATTAGCAGATTATCCTTTCTGAGATGGAATTACCTGCATTGTTTCATAATTAATTAAAATTAAAAAAAGCTGTGGCTTCTAAACCACTGCCAGATGCAATTCCTCACAGACCATTTCCTCACAGACCATCCATGCATTTCCCATTTGGCAGGGCCTGCACACATTCCAAGCAAACACAGTTCACGGGTCACGTTCCTTTGACACTCTACAGACATGGTGACCCCAATTCAGGTTCCTACTGGCCTGGCTAGTGGACATGCACAACAGTCACTATGCCCCTTCTTGCAGCGTTTTTGGGCATAATGTCACTCACAAGTATCAATGCCACATTTAATTATTCATAAACTGCACAGGGAGTTTATGCACAGTGCATCCCATTTATGCTGAGCCTGCCAATCACCTGCTCAGGCTGTCCCATTAGCACACCCCATTTAATTACATTTTCACTGTCCAATTCACAGAACACTGCATCTCATTTGCTGATGTCCATTGATTACTATGTCTTGATCACTGCTCACCTCATTAGTCTAATTTTAGGATAACACATTTCATTGTAACTAAGTATATCTCAACTAGTCAATAATACTGAAACCTAGACTTAAACCACTTTGACACTAAATGATTATTCTTCTGGTATCCAGCGAGCACTGGATGCAATACAATACAATTACCTGGATGTTGCAGATAACATTGGACAGGCTGAAGGGCTATTGGGGTCTCTGTGCTCTTTCCTCCCTCAGAATTATGCTCTGGGACTGCAATGTTCAGAAATGACTACACAAGAAGGGAGTGCAGACCTTTGGGATATGCTAGAATAGATCCTTTGGGATACCTCTTTCTCCACCTGCTCACATTTCTGAGAAACTAGCTCTATCTTCAATTCCCCTCTTAATTTGCGTCTCACTTTCCAATGCAGTGAACAGTGAACATCCTATCTCATGTTCTCGTTTTCACTACTTACTCGCCTTGATCTCTGGTCACCTCACGTTTCTCACTGATCCCTGTGACACACTTACTGGTAGCAATGCACTGTGCATGAATGACTGGTTAGCCTTCTTCACTCACTGGTCACTGTGGCATTGTATAACCCACCACAATTAACTAATCAGCCTATATCATTTATGGCAGCCCTCCTCCTCCACTCCCCATCCTGCATATCACCCTGCTTGCCTAGCAATGACTGGCCATTGTACTTCTATCACTTATCATCCTGCATTTACCACTGGTCCACCTGCATAATTCCCTCCCTGCGGAAGCACCTTTGTCTCTGGTCTCACTGCCTCACATTTTTCTAACTGATGCACCTATGTAATTCCCTCCCTGGCACATTGCCTTGATCTCTGGTTATGCTGCCTCACATGTTTCTAACTGGTGCACCTATGTAAGTCCCTCCCTGGCACATTGCCTTGGTCTCTCGTCACGCTGCCTAACATGTTTCTAACTAGCGCACCTATTTAATTCCCTCCTTGGCAGATTGCCATTGTCTCTGGTCTCGCTGCCTAACATGTTTCTAACTGGTGCACCTATGTAATTCCCTCCCTGGCATATTGCCTTGGTCTCTCGTCACGCTGCCTAACATGTTTCTAACTAGTGCACCTATTTAATTCCCTCCTTGGCACATTGCTGTTGTCTCTGGTCACGCTGCCTCACATGTTTCTAACTAGTGCACCTATGTATTTCCCTCCCTTGCACATTGCCTTGGTCTCTCGTCACGCTGCCTAACATGTTTCTAACTGGTGCACCTATGTAATTCCCTCCTTGGCACATTGCCGTTGCCTCTGGTCACGCTGGCTCACATTTTTCTAACTGGTGCACCTATGTAATACCATCCTTGGCAGATTGCTGTTGTCTCTGGTCACGCTGCCTCACATGTTTCTAACTGGTGCACCTATGTAATTCCCTCCCTGGCACATTGCCTTGGTCTCTGGTCACGCTGCCTCACATGTTTCTAACTGGTGCACCTATGTAATAACATCCTTGGCAGATTGCTGTTGTCTCTGGTCACGCTGCCTCACATGTTTCTAACTGGTGCATCTATGTAATTCCCTCCCCGGCACATTGCCTTTGTCTCTGGTCACACTGCCTCACATGTTTCTAACTGGTGCACCTATGTAATTCTCTCCCTGGCACATTGTCTTTGTCTCTGGTCACACTGCCTCACATGTTTCTAACTGGTGCACCTATGTAATTCCCTCCCTGGCACATTGCCGTTGTCTCTGGTCACGCTGCCTCACATGTTTCTAACTGGTGCACCTATGTAATACCATCCTTGGCAGATTGTTGTTGTCTCTGGTCATGCTGCCTCACATGTTTCTAACTGGTGCACCTATGTAATTCCCTCCCTGGCACATTGCCTTGGTCTCTGGTCACGCTGCCTACATGTTTCTAACTGGTGCACATATGTAATACCATCCTTGGCAGATTGCTGTTGTCTCTGGTCACGCTGCCTCACATGTTTCTAACTGGTGCACCTATGTAATACCATCCTTGGCAGATTGCTGTTGTCTCTGGTCACGCTGCCTCACATGTTTCTAACTGGTGCACCTATGTAATACCATCCTTGGCAGATTGCTGTTGTCTCTGGTCACGCTGCCTCACATGTTTCTAACTGGTGCACCTATGTAATTCCCTCCCTGGCACATTGCCGTTGCCTCTGGTCACGCTGCCTCACATGTTTCTAACTGGTGCACCTATGTAATACCATCCTTGGCAGATTGCTGTTGTCTCTGGTCACGCTGCCTCACATGTTTCTAACTGGTGCACCTATGTAATTCTCTCCCTGGCACATTTCCTTTGTCTCTGGTCACGCTGCCTCACATGTTTCTAACTGGTGCACCTATGTAATACCATCCTTGGCAGATTGCTGTTGTCTCTGGTCACGCTGCCTCACATGTTTCTAACTGGTGCACCTATGTAATTCTCTCCCTGGCACATTGCCTTTGTCTCTGGTCACGTTGCCTCACATGTTTCTAACTGGTGCACCTATGTAATACCATCCTTGGCAGATTGCTGTTGTCTCTGGTCACGCTGCCTCACATGTTTCTAACTGGTGCACCTATGTAAGTCCCTCCCTGGCACATTGCCTTGGTCTCTCGTCACGCTGCCTAACATGTTTCTAACTAGCGCACCTATTTAATTCCCTCCTTGGCAGATTGCCATTGTCTCTGGTCTCGCTGCCTAACATGTTTCTAACTGGTGCACCTATGTAATTCCCTCCCTGGCATATTGCCTTGGTCTCTCGTCACGCTGCCTAACATGTTTCTAACTAGTGCACCTATTTAATTCCCTCCTTGGCACATTGCTGTTGTCTCTGGTCACGCTGCCTCACATGTTTCTAACTAGTGCACCTATGTATTTCCCTCCCTTGCACATTGCCTTGGTCTCTCGTCACGCTGCCTAACATGTTTCTAACTGGTGCACCTATGTAATTCCCTCCTTGGCACATTGCCGTTGCCTCTGGTCACGCTGGCTCACATTTTTCTAACTGGTGCACCTATGTAATACCATCCTTGGCAGATTGCTGTTGTCTCTGGTCACGCTGCCTCACATGTTTCTAACTGGTGCACCTATGTAATTCCCTCCCTGGCACATTGCCTTGGTCTCTGGTCACGCTGCCTCACATGTTTCTAACTGGTGCACCTATGTAATAACATCCTTGGCAGATTGCTGTTGTCTCTGGTCACGCTGCTGTAAGAGGATTCAATTCAGCACTACAGCTAAGTTAACGCCTAGTCTAGAATACTGAATGAAAACCCTTATTGATATATCTTTAGGTCCAGTTCATGCGTTCTGGATGACTACCCTTATATAACACCCCTCTCTTGGAATCCCCCTGACCCCACTGAGCCAAGAAGTAGTTCTGTTTTGCAAGTTAAAAGGGTTTATTGGATGATTTAAACAATAGATATATATATGACACTTTATAATAAATTAATAATTGAATAGCACACTTAATCTGATATGATAAAGATTGACAACAGAGAATCTGGCACTAGCACACTTCTTTATAATTACTAAGGAGTTGAGATGAAATGGATAAGGTAGCACACTGGTAATTAGGAACAAAAGTATAATGTGGTAGAGGATGCTTTATGTAAGCTCAGGTGGATGCAATATTCAATGAATGCAGTACAGAAAATACTCAATATGATTTCAACCAAACAATGTAATCACTTTTCTCTGGCTATTCACTCCCCCCCTCTTTATGCAATGCAAGGAAAGGGGAGGAAGCACACAGTTCTCAGAAATGCAATCAATGTAATCAGTTCAATCCAGCAAGCTTAGACAACAGAAAACAGATAGGAGTTTTGAAATCACAGGCCCAAATGCTTTTATATGTGTTAGCAATGGATGAGAAATATGCTGGAAATGCTGTTAATTCCCTTTCAGAGGTTCAGGATGAGTGGTATCTAGTCAATATTAGTCCAGGCTCACACTAGCAATGATGCAGGAATGATTAGCAGGTTAAACGAATTTCTGGCAATGAAATCAGGCAGCAGCAGTTTTTTTACGTGTGAAGAAATTGCAAATCGCGGCAAAATTCGCGGATGCGCCGAGCGCTATTACAAAGGAACCCCAAGGACTATCTCTACCGTTTTGGGGTGCTAGGAAAGCCTGGGATCTCAGCTTCCAAATGAAAGTTATTGCAAGTCTCTAGCCCAAACGGTTGCGGAGATATGAGTAATTTAGTAAAGGTCGTTTTTGGTTTTGTAAATTTTAAACGCACACTTTTTCAAAATGACAAATTTTACTAGAAATGACAGGTGACAGATAGGAGGCAGTTCTACTTAGGTTAAATAGATTGAATTAGATGAATTTAACTAAGAGATGTGTTCTGAGTTTTGCTAAGTACTCACAAGAGATTTTGAACAGGAAAGCGACTTGGTCACGATCTGGTCAACAGTCTGGTCAGGTCTTTCCGGGTTCGGCTCACAGCGCCTGGTCTGGTCTCTGCTAGGCACAGCACTGCTTTCTCTCTGGTCTGGTCTCTGCTAGGCACAGCACTGCTTTCTCTCTGGTCTGGTCTCTGCTCTGGATAGATTGAAGTTTCTAGTTTGGCTTTCTGGAGTTTGATGGAGGTAAGTATGGATTTTTCCGGCAGGGCTTCCAGCGGCAGATGAAATTGAATGTCTCTATGTGTCCTGACTCTCTGCTTTTATCTGTTTCTTGAGAATGGGTGTGTGTGTTGCATCACTAGACTTGCCCCTCTCATTCGTCATTGGTCAGGCTTCCATTCCTCCGCTTGATTGGCAAACTGAACTGTGAGTCAGATTGATGTCATTTTATGATCTCTTGAAACAACCTCCCTTATCATCTGTGCACCCAAATATATATATGATCAAAATCCATACTTCAGAGTTACACAGTTGTTTGAAATTACATATACATGGTGTGGCTGAATTTAGCCATGTCTATGTCCAAATCTGCTCATTCTCGGAGCTTGCATTCAAAGAGTGTACATAATTGACTTTTTAACTGCTTTTTCAATTTCCGACATGGACCCAACTTTACATACATGTGTGCAGGGGGTAGGGACATTAACTGATGAAGTTTCAGATTTTTAACATGCACACATTTAGAGTAATATCCACTTTTCCGCTAAAACCCCCCTGAACATACCACCGGTTCCTACCACGTCTTAAACTGTGGGCAGAAAAATCACAAGAATTATGGTATCATTTATAAAATTTTCACATGTCCGCACTATGAATTATCCCCCTTTTTATAAAACCATATCCTTGCTGCAGGGGTGTGTCTTTTCAGGTCACATGGTACAGAAACCAGTCTTTCCAGTTTCTGCCAAGCCAGCTTGCTTCTCACAGGCAGTGCCCCTCCCAGCTTCTCCAGGAGGAAGCCACTTTTTACGACGTCTGTAATAAAAACCTTTGCCTGAGTGGAGAGGGCTTTGTTCACTCTCTGGCAGAGCACAGGAAATTCAATTATCAGATAGATGGCATATCCTTAGTGTGGGCAGCAAAAGGAACATTGGCCTGGGAACATAGTTGTGACTCAAGTTTCACTCCTGATGGGATCCGTTGCTAGGCAAAATCAAGTTCCTTAAGCCAGACCTTCAGCTAACTTTTTGTTGCTTTTAAAATAACTTGTAATTTTACACATGCAGCTAGAATGCTGATTCTAAGTGCAAAACTATGACATTTCAACAGTTACAAAGGCATGTGACACCAAACATAGGTCACTCATTTAATTTAACATTTTCGATTTTGGTGGTTTTAAATCCAGTTGCAGTTAGGCTTAAGCTGCTGACTCCATAGCATTTTTGTTATAAGCATTGTTTTTGGGCTCTTCATTTCCCAGATTTTGTAGGCACACAAAACTCCATTCTGCCAAATGTCTGCTGGTGTTCAGTGAATATTTTGCACATGTTGCAAGCTTTGAAATAGGCATTTTGCTTGCCTTCAGAAAAACACACACTGGGTTTTAAAACGCCGGCTTTTGGATAGTGGTGAGTACTGGTACTGCACCCATTTTTGGGATTTTCTTGGATTAATGCATTCTAAACAGGAATGGTTCTTACATGGTAGTAAATCCTTGCTTAACATTGTTTTGATGGGGCTCCTTACAGTAAGATGGTTATGTAGAACCCCACAAAAAGGGTTGAATCTTTAAAGTGGTCCAATGAGTCACGATTTCAGCAACTTTTTGACATCAGTAAAAGTGGATTTTGTTAACAAAGACCTTTCTTTACCCTGGTGGGTGGCAAGTTAGGTAACCATTTTGGTGTGCGCACAACTGCGCAGCTTTCCTGGATTTCGGCGCACATGTGGGTTTTCCGCCATCTTGAATTTCCTAAGCCCACAGCACCAAATGTTGTAGCAGGGTAGCTTAAACGTGGGTCAGGACACCCTACAAGCCCCCCCACGTGACTGCACTTTGAGTTTAGGTCGATGGGGAGTCGCGTGCCCAAGGGTTTTGACCCACGCACCGGTCTGTCCGCATAATCTTCTTCCTCTTCTGTAGATGGCACAGTTCAGCATCTTCTTCTCCATCCGGTCAGATCGATCAGTTCTCCTCGCCGGTCCTGATGGGAAGATTGGGCGGTACCCCGGGCCCGTTGTGTCTTTGCTCCCGGTCTCCGGATCGTCCTTCTTGGTCATCCTTCATGGTTTCATCTCTCCTAGGATGATAAAGGAAGAGCGGCAATATCTACTCATAGACAATTTTTTTTTCCACCACTGTTGAGATAGAGGGGCAGCATATGCATTTCATCGTAACGAAATATTACATTCTTATTTTGAAAAAAAAAACAGTATAACTAAGAGACAGTTTCATGCAAATCACAATATTTTAGAGACTAGATGTGGTATGTTTTATGGTTGGAACTGAATTAGTCTGAGACAGTACCCGCTAGGATTCCAGAGGATTCCTCCAGTTGTTGCAGAGTGTGCCTGGGATGGCAACATTTCAACTGGTTTATGTGGACCCACTTGTCTTCCCCCTCTGCCGAACCGCCTTTGGGGATGTGGATTTTGTAGGCCACAGGGGAGATCTTATCGACGATCTCAAAGGGTCCCTTCCATGTAGGCAAAAATTTGCGCTGTTTGGCCTGGTTCCTTTGGAAGTTGTATAGATAGACCCGGTCTCCCACCTGATATTCCTTCCTGGAAGTCTTCAGGTCATAGTGGGTCTTCATGCTATCAGCCGATCTTTCTAGATTCCGCTGAGCATAAGCAAAAGCATGTTGGAGGTGTTTCCTTAAATTCTCTACATACTCATGAGTAGTGGAGGCATTTATCAGTGTCTGCTCTTGGGTCCTGTAGAGCAAATGCTGAGGAAGCACCATCTTGCGTCCAGTCATCAACTCAAATGGTGACATTTTGGTTGCAGATGAAGGGGTAGATCTGATAGCCATTAGGACCAGAGGTAATCGGATATCCCAACTTGGCCCAGAATCTGCCACAAACTTCTTTAATATGCTCACAATTGTCCGGTTATATCTCTCTACTGCCCCAGAAGAAGCTGGTCTATAAGCAATATGCAGCTTTCTCTTGACCCCCAGTATCTCCCACATCTTTGTCATTACTTCACTGGTGAAGTGGCTACCTCTGTCTGACTCAATCCTTTGAGGTAGACCAAAACGGGAAAAGATGTGGTTAATCATCAAGGCCGCTGCAGTTTCTGCCTTGCAATTTGGGGCTGGGAGACATTCCACCCACTTGGTAAACAAGCATGTCACGGTCAACATGTACTTATTCCCCCTAGCCGAGCGAATCACAGGGCCTACAAAGTCGATTTGTAAATCTGACCATGGCAGTGTCATTCCCCTCTTTTGTAAAGGCGCCCGGTGTGTGAGGGATGATGGCTGAAATTGTGCACACACAAGGCAACCCTTCAGGTACTGGTCGAGGTCCTGCCCCATGTGTGGCCAGTATGCAACCTCTCTTAAGATTTCCAATGTTGTGTGAAACCCCCTATGACCGGCAGTGGCCGCATCATGGGCGTGACTTAACATCAGGCTTCGGAATGAGGTAGGAACCACCCACTGATCGTGGCCAGCTTTGGATTTCCTTACCAACAAACCGTCTTGGATCCGGAACATTTTGGGACATTTCATCAACACTCTTAGGTCCTCTTTCCCAATGTAATCGGTATCCGTCAGGGGAAAGTTCTCAGGGTCCTCAAGGTGCTGGTAAAATTTACCAATTATTGGATCCCCCTTCTGAGCAGTAATCAAATCAGCATCAGGGGTCTCCTTACTCCATTGTGCAATTGAGAGGTCGTTGTGAGCATTTGTCTGGGACCTAGTGATGGCAGTGACCTGGATTTCCCCCAACAGGGACTCAATCTCAATTAGATCCCCTTGGATGGCCCCGGTTTTGGCCAGCTGATCAGCTAAGTCATTTCCAGTTTTGTCTGGTCCCTCTACTTTGGAATGACCCTTGATCTTCTTCCAATAGATGGTCATCCCATTCGAGGTGACCAGATCATCAATGTTTTGGATCAACTTCCCATGTTTCAAGGGTTTGTTGTTAGCACATACCATGCCTCTGGTCTTCCAATTAACCAGGTGCTCCACGAACCCGTTCCGTACATAATCCGAATCTGTGATTATGACCAGTTCGTGGAGTTGATGCTGGACAGCAGTGAGGATGGCCTGATGCACAGCCATCAATTCTGCCACCTGACTACTTCGGGGACCAATTTTGTATCCAGCGGAGGGTTCTGGGGACTCATTCACCCATGCATTCCCTACGCCGGCCACCAGTTCTTTCTCCCCGTTGTTGTCGACATGGTAAGAGCATCCATCCACATACACAGTGGGCATTCCCTCACACTTGTCTTCTTCAAAGACTTTGTGGGGGGAATTAAGGTATGCCTCCATGTTGTCCTTTATTTTTAGACTTTCGTCCTCGAGACAGTTTTCTCTGGCACAATCATGCAAGTCAGCCAGACCTTGCGCGAGGGGACTCTTCATGTTTTGGCCATATCGGACCTCCACAGGAAAGCCTTGCATTGACAGAATCCAGGAAGTAATTCGGGAATTACTCACATTTCCGGCCCGGATTCTGTCACTTTGGAGATATTGCAGAGGCTGGTGTGGAGTCTCCACTATGATGTGTTCCCCCTGGATAAACGGGCGGTAATTCTTCAATGCCCACACCGTTGCCAGGAGTGCCTTCTCACAATCGTTGAATTTTTCCTCCACAGAGGATAAAGTTTTGCTCGCATAGGAGATTACTTTATTGACCTTGTCATGCTTTTGATATAATACTGCCGTCAAGCACGTATTAGAGAACCCCGTCTCCAGGAAGAACTCCTTGTTTCTGACGGGGTAAGCTAGGCAAGGCGCTTGTGAGAGGCTTCTTTTGAGTTGTTTTACTGCCTCGGATTGTTCTGGGCCCCATTCCCACTTGACCCCCCCCTTCAGGAGATGAATCAGGGGTCTGGTGATCTCTGCGTAGCCCTCAATGAACTTTCTGCTGTAATTAGTCAGTCCGAGGAGGCTCCTTAGTTCCCGCAGAGTTGTGGGGTCTTTCAGTTTCTGAAGTGCTTCCACTTTCTTTTCCTGGGGACAGAGGCCCTGAGGAGTAATCTCATGCCCCAAGAAATTAACACGGGTTCTACACCACTGTGCTTTCTGAAAGGAAAGTTTTGCTCCGGCGGCCCTCAACTGCGTCAGAACATAACGGATCTCCGCTATGTGTTCCTCCACAGATGAACTTTTGATGAGGACATCATCTACATAAGCCAAGTTACCCCTTGCACCCAAGTCAGGCATGGCCTTGTGTAGAAAAATGTTGAATTCATTGCCGGAGTTGAGGTATCCGAAGGGAGTCCGGGTCCAGGTGTACTGCTGGCCCCCAAAGGTAAAAGCCAGCTTGTATTGGTCCTCCCTACTGACAGGCACAGTCCAGTATCCATTGGTCAGGTCTATTGCAGTGAATACCTGTGACCCCTGGATCTGGGCCAGCCCTTGGTCAATGTAGGGCAGAGGCCATCGGGAAGTATGGACCCGTTTGTTGAGCTCCCTGAGGTCGGCGCAGAGTCTCCACTGGCCGTTTGGCTTCAATATCCCCAGCACCGGATTATTGAAGGTGCTGTGGACTGGACGGATTATTCCCCGGGACTCAAGGTTCTTAATTATTTCAGTAAGGGACTCCATTGATGCGAGAGGCAAGCGATATTGCTTCACAAACACAGGAGTCATGCCAGGGTCCGTGGGGATTGTTGTTGTGTGGATGTCAGTGCGACCACAGTCATATGAGTCTACCGCAAAGAGATCTTGGAAATCCAAGAAAACTTGTTTCAACTTTTGCTTTTGTTCCAGAGTCACACAGGCATCAGCTAGGTTGACTCTCTCTTCCACCATCTGCCTGAAGCCTGGAAAGACTTCTGGTTTGGCTATCTCAGCGGCCTCCTCCAGCTGGGTGGAGAAGTCCCTGCTCAGAGTGCTGATTTGGGCTGGAGGCTTCAGGTGGGAAAGGCAGCCCTCATGGACCTGGAAAATCACCTCATCCCTCCTGAAGTCACAAGTCACATCTTCCTTACCATAGGGGCAGGAAGTGTACACCAGGAAGTTCCCCCCATGCCGGGTAAAGATCCTGTCTGGTGTTGTATTGTCCTCACTGTCACTGTCAACACAGTCCTTGGGGATTGGTCCTAACAGTTCATTTACAAGATCAATGGAGAAATGTCGGTCATCAACCGCCATTCCAATAATGGTGCCTGCGGCTAGAGTAATACTCTTTAAGTCGCTGTTATCCACCTCTATTAGAATGGTGTCATGTTCTATGTTGACTAATGGAGTTGGGTTTACCCTTAACCCTTGCAGTTGGAGAGAAGCATTTAGATGTATGTAAGCATCAGGGTTTTGCAAATATTGTCCTCTTTTAACTTTCACTTCCAGGGAGAATTGTCGGGTCCTTTCTGGGATGGTGACTTCCTCTTTGATCTGAATTTCAACTGCATAAGGTAGCAATTGAGCTGACCTAAATGCTTTTTCTGGATCATCAAAGCCCATGGGATTATCCGCTAATCGGGACCAAGCTTTGAAGTTTATTAGGTCCAAACTAATGGCAAAGCGATTGAGAATGTCACTGCCTAAGTAAAAGGCGGCAGTGACGTCTCGCACGACCCAACAATTATGGACTATGCTCTTGTTGCCAATGGAGATTTTGAGCATACACCTGCTTGGCAGGAGATGTTTTGAATTGGGTGCTTCCAGGTCCATTTCCCACTTGTCTATCAGTTTGAAGGTGGGAATGGCTGGATCTTTTGGGAGTTGGCGGAACATGGCTTCGCTGATGAAGCTCTTACCGTTGTTCACACACACTCGAGCGAGAACAGAGTCCTTCCCATCATTTAACTGAACAGGGATGAACAACTGCTCTCCAATTTGCTGAATATCAGCCAGGCTTTGAGCTGATTTCACATCTTTCTGGACTATAGGAGTGGGAGTTTCAGATTGTGGATTGGTATAGAATTTCAGAGTGTTTCCTTCCAGTGTGGAATACCACTTTAGACTGGAAGGAAGGTTGATTTTCAGAAATAGAGAGGACCCCCCATCACCAGTCTGTTGTCCTACTGCTATTACTGTCACGTCTGGAATTTGGTTATTCTGGAAGTGAAATTCTACTTGGTCAGATTTTTGTTCAACCATGTGGCATGTGCCGTTTAAACTAACATGGTTGACACTCTGTTTTAATTTTATGGGTCGGCTAGTCTGAGTCCAGAGGACCTTGTTTACGCAATCTATTAGGGGTGACAACCTTCTCAGGAGGTCATTCCCTAGTAAACAAGGGGTGCCCTCTGGGGTCACAACTATGACCGGGTGTTTCAACTTATGTCGCCCGATCTTAATGTCCAAGTCTGCCGTCCCCTCGACGGGAATTTCCTTCCCGTCAAAGTTCTGCAGTTGTCCAGGAAGAGAGGTGAGAGGAATTTGGTAATTCTCTCCCCTTCCTGCATTCAGTTCGTCAAAGGCCCTTCTGGACAGAAGGGTAGCTTGAGATCCAGTGTCCACCAGTGCTGAGATTGTACCCTGCCCCTGTACTTGTACCGGGGCATAATATCTTCCCTCCTTCTCCTCAAGGGGGCACAGATAATGTACATTTTTGGACAACTGGTGGGCTAATTTTCTGGTTTTGGACATCGCTAGCGAGGAGATTTGGGCAGAATTCTGTGGAGAGTCTTGGGAATCTGAAAGAAAAAGTTGGCAACTGGAGATCAGAGCCATTGTGGGTTCCCCTGGCTCCGTTTCTGGGCCGCCCCCCCCTTTTTGGAGGCAGTCGCCAGGATGGGTTTGAACCAGGGGATTTTCTTGCTGTTGGTTCTGGGATGAGATGGTGGGCGGCGGTAGCTCAGTCTCCACATCTCCCCAGTCTGGATTTGCATCCCTAGGGACCCATTTTTCTTTGGGAGGAGTTCCCCCCTCTCTGAAGGAGAAGATCCTTTTCCCAGGATCCTCTGAGGATCCCTCTCCCTCAAATTGGAAGATCTGTACCTCCTCCTCAAACTGAGTCTGTTTGGGTCTTTTGTTTCTCCTACCCCCCCTCTGCTCCTTAGGAGGCAGGCTTTCAGGGGCAAGAAGGAAGCTTCCTCCAAGGCTTTACACCCCCCTTCCCTTTGTGCCTCCTCCCTGGGAACCGGTGATTTATCGGGGTGCTGCCCCCGTCATTGTTCTGGAGCACCAGGTCCAGAGTTGGGTGCGTTCTGCGCCGGCATGCTGATCTGAGGGTTCTGCTGTGCCCTCAGTATATGACCCATATCCCGCGCCATGTTTTGAACCTGGCGCTCTAACTGGGAAACCCGCTCAGGCTGATACGGGGCCCTGTTTTCTCCCCTGGGCTGATCCCGGGAAGGGTAGCTGTCCCTCCTCTGGTAGTACCCCTGGTTGGGAAGATTTTGGTACCCCTCCACCCTTGGCCTCCCCTCTCCCGGATTCAGTGGTCTGGGCTCAGGGAATTGAGGAAAGAAGGATGGATGATTTTGGGGTTGGAAGTCGGGTGGATATCTGGGGAAAAAGTTCTGCCCAGGGTTTGGTAAATTTCTGCCCTCCTGTGGGAAGTTTGGAGGGAAGTTCCCTGGGTTAGGTGCTTGGCTGGATCCCCCCCCTTGGGCTGGAGGAGTCCACACATAACCCAGGATGGGTCTGTTACCTTTGTAGCGAGGACTTACATAGTCAGGAGAGCGAGGGACCCCATTTGTGGGGCTGCCTCCCTGGCTCCCTGTCTGTGACTGGCCCGAGGACCTTCTGGGCCTAGCATTTTTAGGTGCAGGTAGGTTTTTAGGCCCCCCCATCTCCAGATCCAAAACGGGGGTGACCTTTACCTCTGCCACCTTGACAGCAGCAGGGGTGCTGTTGGCTTTGGGGTTTTTCTGGGCATTGCTTTTATTTTCTATGGGCTTCTGCACCTCATAGATCCGGGTAGCCTGTTCAATGACCCAGTCTAAAGATCTTTTCTCATGAAAATCTCTCACGAGCTGGGTCATTATATATTTGGGCAAGGCATGGAAAAATGTATTGACAAACTCTCTACTATCTGTGCGCACCCTTCTGGTGGTTTGCGCAAAAGCACGCTTTAACTCCTGCACAAATTCTCGTGGGGCCTGATCCTCCCCACATTGCAAATTGTAGGCCGCCTTGCGAGCCTCTTGAGGATTTCTGTGAACAGAAAAATGTTTCAGGATGGCCGCCTTATATGTGGACCAACTTAAATGATTTTGGTCCTCCAGCCCCGCAAAGAAACTGGAGTATTCCGGGGAGAAGGTCCACTTTACATATTGAATACAGCTTTGGCTGTCCTTCAAATGGAAAGTCTCCATCATCTGTTCAAACAACTCTAAGTGCTCCCAAACAGAATACTTAGCGTTCTTATGGTAAGGCGTGATGACGCTCCTGATCGCCTTAATCTGCTTTAAAGGGTCCTTAAGCAAGGCCCTTTTTGCCTTATTGGCCTTTTTGGTTCGGGTAACCCTTGTCCATTCTTCCTCGGACTCAGAGGCACTGCTCCCAGAGGTTCCCGTCTGTTCTTCCAGGTTTTCCCGGATTCTGCGAGCCTGGGAATGGCTGGCAGAATGTGGGGACCTGGTCTCCTGTGTCCCGCGCAGTTCAGAGGAGTCTTCAGATTCCTCCTTGCTGCCAGGATTTGATGGGTACCCCCTCCACTGACCTAACTGGGCAGAGGTTTTCAGGATGCCCTTAATGGGCCTACTCTCCTGGGGTTCCCCATTGAACTGTACTGTACTTGGGTGCCCATACCCGGATGCCCACCCCTCCATTCCTGAGTGGTACTGGCCTATGAGCCCCATACTCTTAGCTGGATAGTAATCTGCCATCCCTGTGGCCCTGTGCTCATGTGCGCCAGGGGACATGGGGGTGGCAGAGTCCAGGGACTGAGAGGTATGAGGGCCTCTGGTACTAGGGCTCCTGAGGTTATGCTCCGGAGTTTCCATTTCCCAGCGAACCTCATCTCTATCTGCCCCTGCTCCCTGTTGCAATGCAAGAGCCTGCATTTGTGCCTTCAGTTCCTCAGTTAAGGCCTTACTCGACTCTATCAGTCTCTCCTGCATCGCTACCTGCTGTTGGAGCCTATCATTGTGCTGGCAGAGAGCTTCATTCTCTCTCTGTGTTTCCTGATTGGTCCTGGAGAACTGGGCCAGTCTTTGCTGCAGGAGGGTTACCTCCTGGGCAATGTCCCTATTGGCCTGCTCCTTTCTTGCTAGAGCATCCTCCACCCTTCTGGTGTGCTCTACCAAGTTCTGGTTTTCTTTTTGGAGGTCACCCAGCCCCTGGTGGGCCAGGTGATTTTCTTCCATTTTTCTTTTTAAATGGCAGACTTCCTGGCCTACGGCGTTTCTTTCCTGACTAAGAGCCTGCATTTGTGCCGCCAGGTCGTCCCTTTGCCTTTGGAAGGCACCAGCTTTCTGGCGCTCCTGATCAAACTCTGCCTGGGTATCCAGGTCTTTCAGAATCAGTTTATTGCTCTCCTCCTTCACTCTATCTAGGTGGCCTTGCAGGGTGACTACCTGCTCAGCACATGCCCTATTGAAGTCTAGCTGTTGCTCCAGCTTTTTCTGGCTTTGCAGTAGGGAGTCCAAACCTTCTTGGTGTTCCTTCTGCAAGGCCAGAAATCTGGTATCCTGTTCTGACTTTTCCTTTTGCAGCACACCCATATCCTCCTTTATTTTAGTGATGTACTGTCTGGTCTCATTTTCTGACTCCTGGCTTCTGTGCAGCCTTTGCTCAGAAGAGTCCAGATCAGATTGGGCCTTCTCTAACGCCATCTGTTGCCTTTTTGCCAGATCATGGCCTTCAGCACATTTATCCTGTATGGCTCCCATGTATAAATATAAATATGCCGCTATCCTAACAATCTTGTCGTGCTCATCTTTGGCCTTAGGAGCCATATATAGTTCACTCAGGGCCACGTGTAATGGACCCTGATCTCTATATATATCTGACCCTGTTTCAGTGACCTGTTGCGTGATGGCCTGCAACCAGATTGTTTGGTCCTGGTGAGTCCATTCACCTCTCACGAATAGTTTGTGTAAGAAGTGCTCTCTGGCTATTTTCATATCTACCAAGGTCGTCATTCTAGAGATTGGTCTCTGTCCTGACTTACAGAAGTTAGTATTTTAGTTTTGCAGAACAGAACTTTTCTTGGAGTGTCCCTTTTGAGGAATGCTTCACAGCGTAATGCAGCGTGGTGATCCGACTGGATGTATGTATCCCGTCAGTTAGCACACTGTATTAAGCTGCACAAATGGTAAATCTAACCCAACGTCTCGGCTCGAGCCCCCACTTTGTAAGAGGATTCAATTCAGCACTACAGCTAAGTTAACGCCTAGTCTAGAATACTGAATGAAAACCCTTATTGATATATCTTTAGGTCCAGTTCATGCGTTCTGGATGACTACCCTTATATAACACCCCTCTCTTGGAATCCCCCTGACCCCACTGAGCCAAGAAGTAGTTCTGTTTTGCAAGTTAAAAGGGTTTATTGGATGATTTAAACAATAGATATATATATGACACTTTATAATAAATTAATAATTGAATAGCACACTTAATCTGATATGATAAAGATTGACAACAGAGAATCTGGCACTAGCACACTTCTTTATAATTACTAAGGAGTTGAGATGAAATGGATAAGGTAGCACACTGGTAATTAGGAACAAAAGTATAATGTGGTAGAGGATGCTTTATGTAAGCTCAGGTGGATGCAATATTCAATGAATGCAGTACAGAAAATACTCAATATGATTTCAACCAAACAATGTAATCACTTTTCTCTGGCTATTCACTCCCCCCCTCTTTATGCAATGCAAGGAAAGGGGAGGAAGCACACAGTTCTCAGAAATGCAATCAATGTAATCAGTTCAATCCAGCAAGCTTAGACAACAGAAAACAGATAGGAGTTTTGAAATCACAGGCCCAAATGCTTTTATATGTGTTAGCAATGGATGAGAAATATGCTGGAAATGCTGTTAATTCCCTTTCAGAGGTTCAGGATGAGTGGTATCTAGTCAATATTAGTCCAGGCTCACACTAGCAATGATGCAGGAATGATTAGCAGGTTAAACGAATTTCTGGCAATGAAATCAGGCAGCAGCAGTTTTTTTACGTGTGAAGAAATTGCAAATCGCGGCAAAATTCGCGGATGCGCCGAGCGCTATTACAAAGGAACCGCAAGGACTATCTCTACCGTTTTGGGGTCCTAGGAAAGCCTGGGATCTCAGCTTCCAAATGAAAGTTATTGCAAGTCTCTAGCCCAAACGGTTGCGGAGATATGAGTAATTTAGTAAAGGTCGTTTTTGGTTTTGTAAATTTTAAACGCACACTTTTTCAAAATGACAAATTTTACTAGAAATGACAGGTGACAGATAGGAGGCAGTTCTACTTAGGTTAAATAGATTGAATTAGATGAATTTAACTAAGAGATGTGTTCTGAGTTTTGCTAAGTACTCACAAGAGATTTTGAACAGGAAAGCGACTTGGTCACGATCTGGTCAACAGTCTGGTCAGGTCTTTCCGGGTTCTGCTCACAGCGCCTGGTCTGGTCTCTGCTAGGCACAGCACTGCTTTCTCTCTGGTCTGGTCTCTGCTAGGCACAGCACTGCTTTCTCTCTGGTCTGGTCTCTGCTCTGGATAGATTGAAGTCTCTAGTTTGGCTTTCTGGAGTTTGATGGAGGTAAGTATGGATTTTTCCGGCAGGGCTTCCAGCGGCAGATGAAATTGAATGTCTCTATGTGTCCTGACTCTCTGCTTTTATCTGTTTCTTGAGAATGGGTGTGTGTGTTGCATCACTAGACTTGCCCCTCTCATTCGTCATTGGTCAGGCTTCCATTCCTCCGCTTGATTGGCAAACTGAACTGTGAGTCAGATTGATGTCATTTTATGATCTCTTGAAACAACCTCCCTTATCATCTGTGCACCCAAATATATATATGATCAAAATCCATACTTCAGAGTTACACAGTTGTTTGAAATTACATATACATGGTGTGGCTGAATTTAGCCATGTCTATGTCCAAATCTGCTCATTCTCGGAGCTTGCATTCAAAGAGTGTACATAATTGACTTTTTAACTGCTTTTTCAATTTCCGACATGGACCCAACTTTACATACATGTGTGCAGGGGGTAGGGACATTAACTGATGAAGTTTCAGATTTTTAACATGCACACATTTAGAGTAATATCCACTTTTCCGCTAAAACCCCCCTGAACATACCACCGGTTCCTACCACGTCTTAAACTGTGGGCAGAAAAATCACAAGAATTATGGTATCATTTATAAAATTTTCACATGTCCGCACTATGAATTATCCCCCTTTTTATAAAACCATATCCTTGCTGCAGGGGTGTGTCTTTTCAGGTCACATGGTACAGAAACCAGTCTTTCCAGTTTCTGCCAAGCCAGCTTGCTTCTCACAGGCAGTGCCCCTCCCAGCTTCTCCAGGAGGAAGCCACTTTTTACGACGTCTGTAATAAAAACCTTTGCCTGAGTGGAGAGGGCTTTGTTCACTCTCTGGCAGAGCACAGGAAATTCAATTATCAGATAGATGGCATATCCTTAGTGTGGGCAGCAAAAGGAACATTGGCCTGGGAACATAGTTGTGACTCAAGTTTCACTCCTGATGGGATCCGTTGCTAGGCAAAATCAAGTTCCTTAAGCCAGACCTTCAGCTAACTTTTTGTTGCTTTTAAAATAACTTGTAATTTTACACATGCAGCTAGAATGCTGATTCTAAGTGCAAAACTATGACATTTCAACAGTTACAAAGGCATGTGACACCAAACATAGGTCACTCATTTAATTTAACATTTTCGATTTTGGTGGTTTTAAATCCAGTTGCAGTTAGGCTTAAGCTGCTGACTCCATAGCATTTTTGTTATAAGCATTGTTTTTGGGCTCTTCATTTCCCAGATTTTGTAGGCACACAAAACTCCATTCTGCCAAATGTCTGCTGGTGTTCAGTGAATATTTTGCACATGTTGCAAGGTTTGAAATAGGCATTTTGCTTGCCTTCAGAAAAACACACACTGGGTTTTAAAACGCCGGCTTTTGGATAGTGGTGAGTACTGGTACTGCACCCATTTTTGGGATTTTCTTGGATTAATGCATTCTAAACAGGAATGGTTCTTACATGGTAGTAAATCCTTGCTTAACATTGTTTTGATGGGGCTCCTTACAGTAAGATGGTTATGTGGAACCCCACAAAAAGGGTTGAATCTTTAAAGTGGTCCAATGAGTCACGATTTCAGCAACTTTTTGACATCAGTAAAAGTGGATTTTGTTAACAAAGACCTTTCTTTACCCTGGTGGGTGGCAAGTTAGGTAACCATTTTGGTGTGCGCACAACTGCGCAGCTTTCCTGGATTTCGGCGCACATGTGGGTTTTCCGCCATCTTGAATTTCCTAAGCCCACAGCACCAAATGTTGTAGCAGGGTAGCTTAAACGTGGGTCAGGACACCCTACACTGCCTCACATGTTTCTAACTGGTGCATCTATGTAATTCCCTCCCTGGCACATTGCCTTTGTCTCTGGTCACACTGCCTCACATGTTTCTAACTGGTGCACCTATGTAATGCTCTCCCTGGCACATTGTCTTTGTCTCTGGTCACACTGCCTCACATGTTTCTAACTGGTGCACCTATGTAATTCCCTCCCTGGCACATTGCCGTTGTCTCTGGTCACGCTGCCTCACATGTTTCTAACTGGTGCACCTATGTAATACCATCCTTGGCAGATTGTTGTTGTCTCTGGTCATGCTGCCTCACATGTTTCTAACTGGTGCACCTATGTAATTCCCTCCCTGGCACATTGCCTTGGTCTCTGGTCACGCTGCCTACATGTTTCTAACTGGTGCACATATGTAATACCATCCTTGGCAGATTGCTGTTGTCTCTGGTCACGCTGCCTCACATGTTTCTAACTGGTGCACCTATGTAATACCATCCTTGGCAGATTGCTGTTGTCTCTGGTCACGCTGCCTCACATGTTTCTAACTGGTGCACCTATGTAATACCATCCTTGGCAGATTGCTGTTGTCTCTGGTCACGCTGCCTCACATGTTTCTAACTGGTGCACCTATGTAATTCCCTCCCTGGCACATTGCCGTTGCCTCTGGTCACGCTGCCTCACATGTTTATAACTGGTGCACCTATGTAATACCATCCTTGGCAGATTGCTGTTGTCTCTGGTCACGCTGCCTCACATGTTTCTAACTGGTGCACCTATGTAATTCTCTCCCTGGCACATTTCCTTTGTCTCTGGTCACGCTGCCTCACATGTTTCTAACTGGTGCACCTATGTAATACCATCCTTGGCAGATTGCTGTTGTCTCTGGTCACGCTGCCTCACATGTTTCTAACTGGTGCACCTATGTAATTCTCTCCCTGGCACATTGCCTTTGTCTCTGGTCACGCTGCCTCACATGTTTCTAACTGGTGCACCTATGTAATACCATCCTTGGCAGATTGCTGTTGTCTCTGGTCACGCTGCCTCACATGTTTCTAACTGGGGCACCTATGTAATACCATCCTTAGCAGATTGCTGTTGTCTCTGGTCACGCTGCCTCACATGTTTCTAACTGGTGCACCTATGTAATTCCCTCCCTGGCACATTGCCGTTGTCTCTGGTCACGCTGCCTCACATGTTTCTAACTGGTGCACCTATGTAATTCCCTCCCTGGCACATTGCCTTGGTCTCTGGTCACGCTGCCTCACATGTTTCTAACTGGTGCACCTATCTAATTTCCCTGGCACATTGCCGTTGTCTCTGTTCACGCTGCCTCACATATTGATCAGCTCTATCCCCCTTCCATCACTGATCAACCTTTGATGTATTAACTGGCTATACCAAATCCAATATGCTGGAACATTCTGACACTTGCATTGCGTTCACCTGGTGGCTTTGTTATTGTAATCAAAGCCTTGCAGTGCATTTAGCTGCTTCTTGAACCCCGGTTGTCCTATGGCCGTGTATATCCATAACCATGCAGTCAATGATGGCACGAACCCAATGTCCCTTACTCTCAGCTCTTCATCAGCACAGTGGTGGAAATACATGCACATTTATTATGCGCTTTGATAATTAGCTTTCGGATTCTTTATTGCATTGTGTGGGATTTACAAGGCCCTACCCCCCGCCCCAGGGTCCGCCTCCAAACAATATTCAAGCAACATGGGGCTTTGGTTGGCAGATGACCCCATCTGTTACTGAACCACTGGATAGCACCTGGCACCTGTTTCCGTGATACTGCAGCCTTCTCCACCTGTGGAAACCAGGGGCCATTAGCTGTGAATCACAACCCCCAATAATCGTCAAGAGCACCTCTCTCCAGCGGGGACACATACGCAGAGAATGTTGCTGGAGGAATCAGCAATGAGAAGGGAATAACTCCACCAACATGACTGGATTGTTATCAGTGCAGACCAGGAGTAGAGCATTATCGGAAAATCAGAGAACATGCATTCCCACTCCACCCACCAACCTGTGGCAGGCCTGCACATGTTTATGCATTTATTTACTTATTTTAGGTTTTTATATAGCCGTACAAGGCAAGAATGCATCCGAGTGATGTTCAAAGTATGCACATAGATAAATACAATTAAGCTTTGAAGAGAATACAATACAAAACATAACAGTTGTAAAAATCCAAGGCATCAAAACGACGTACTTTAAGTAGCGGTGCTCCAGGGCCTTTTCAGCAGTTTTGTAAACTTCAGAGAGTTGGGGATGTTGTATAGATTTGGTGGCATTGAGCTCCAGTGAAACATTGCCAAGCCAGAAAAAATATTTTTTAGTTTAAATTTTGGCATGTCTGAGAAAAGAGACTCCCAACTGCGGAGAACTCATTAACCATTTCTAAGCATGTTTGCCAAGGAGCCTGTCTGTTCCCCCCACATCCTCTATCATATGCACCACATGTCCAGCGTGTAGTGTCTTGTCAGCGCTTGTATGTCCATATATGCGTCCTAGAGGGCCACACTGAAACGAATTCTAAAGATTAACTTGATGGCTGACCTACGATCTATGAACTCCTGATCATCTCATTCCACTGAAATCAAGCCAAGGTTTACATGGCTGATAGTCTTGCACCATCTCTAAAACCACCTGCTAGTGATTGGTGAGCTTCTTGGTTCCTAGCCAGTCCTCGAGACAATATAATACGTATGTTTAAAGAGTATTGTCATAACATGATAAGGAAGATAACTGGTAGTTATGGAAATTCCCTGCACCCTTTTATTGAAAATGGGGCTAATCCCTGCGCTATTACATGTCTCATGAGTATGACCCTGTTCCAGAAATAATTTTAAATAATTAGATAGAAGGGAAGCCGATGGTTCTGAGTTATTCACACATAGAGTAGCTGGGATGCCATCATTTCCGGGTGTTGCTCCCCCTGTCTGAGAAATGATCACTGCCAACACCTCCTGAAATTAAAATGCGGTAATGGCATAGGAGGTCGGGCTGCCAATTTCCTCTGGTGCTCTGGCCCCTGTTCCCATAATGGGCATGCTTGATGCTGGCCCCATTGATTACTTTAATGATCTATGGCCTTTGCCTGTTTGTTATCGATTAGGATGGGCCAGGAAAACTAAACAGACATTAGGCTCAACTACCTGATTTAGGGCTGTCCGAGCTTTATTAGAAACCCGTTTTTTTTAATTCCTGGCAATCAATGCCTTGTATTTCGCTCTCAGTTTGCTCCCACCCTCAATGGCTTCCCCAAACAGTACATAAGAAATCGAAATATGTGTTTAAACTCCCGTCTTTATGATCTCCGCACTGTTTACAGCTGAAGCATTGCATACAAATAACAACACTCTTTATTGCCGAAAGACGTTTCGACTCAGTCATGTCCCAAATTTCTGGAAATAAACACATACCCTTTCAACCGATGTGTGCCTTAATAGAGCCAGACAAACCTCCATGTGTTAAAAGTGATAATAGCGTGTTATTAATATAACACTTTTAGTCAAAGCACCTTATAGAGAACATTTTTATACAAATATTATTACCCAATTGACACTGGTACGTATTTTATCGACCTCAGAAGGATGTACATCCTCTCCTCTCTGTCCTTCTTCCCTCCTTCCCCCACCTCCTCCTCCTCTTCCACCCCAGCTAACATGTCCACCTTCTCTCCTGTTTCCCCTGACTGTGTCTCCCGTTTCCTGTCCAAATCTCACCCTACCGCTGCCCCCTCTGTTCCTATCCCCACCTCTCTCATCCCCAAAGTCTACCCTCTCCTCAACCCCTACCTAACCACCTTCTTTAACATCTGTCTCTCCTCTGCTACCTTCCCATCTGCCTTCAAACATGCTACCATCATCCGTATCCTGAAGAAACCTTCTGCTAGCCCTCTTCTCACCTCCAACTTCAGACCAATCTCCCTTCTCCCCTTCATCTCTAAGCTCCTTGAGTGCGTAGCCTTCTCTCAATTCTCAGCTTTTGTCTCCTCTCACTCCCTCCTCCCCACCACTCAATCTGGTTTCGTCTTAAACACTCCACTGAGACTGCTCTCACCTATGTACTTAATTCTCTACTAACCGCTCACTACGCTAAGCAATCCTCAATTCTCATCTTCCTTGACCTCTCTGCAGCCTTTGACACCGTAGATCACCCCTCACTTCTTAGCACTCTGTCCTCCTTTGGCTTCAAAGGCTCTGTCCTCTCCTGACTCTCCTTTTACCTCTTCAACCGATCCTTCACGGTCTCCTGGGGAGGCCGCACCTCCTCCAACTTCCCCCTGAACTATGGCGTTCCCCAGGGCTCTGTTCTTGGACCGTTCCTTTTCTCTCTCTATACCTCCTTTCTCTCCCCTGTCTTCTCTTCTTTCGGCATCTCCCACCACTTCTATGCAGACGATACCCAACTCTTTCTCTCATTCTCTTCCTTCACCTCTGACCTCCACCACACCCTCTCTTCCTGCCTTACGGCCATAAAAAATTGGATGTCATCCCATTTTCTTTCCCTCAACACTGAAAAGACTGAAGTGCTTTTCTTCCCTCCCAACACTCTCTCACCTTCCACTCCCCCCTTCATCCACTTTCCCCCTTCCAATCTCCCCATCTCGACCCATGCTTGCAACCTTGGCCTCCATATTGACTCCTCTCTCTCCTTCTCTAACCACATCTTCCTAACCTCTCGTGCTTGTCGGCACCACGTCTTCAACATCTGTAAGATCCGTTCCTCCCTCGCCTTTCACGCTTCTAAACTCCTAATCTCCCCCTTATTTTCTCCAGTCTCTTCAACTGCTCCTCTCTTCTCCCCTAAAATCCATCTATCACTCCTCTATCCGCACTCTCGGCTGGCTCCCCTTCCTCTCACAATTGAAATTCCAATTCCTCTGCCTTGTCTACAAATCTCTCTATGACCTGGCCCTCCCTACCTTGCCTCCCTCCTCTCATTTTACTCTCCCTCCCACTCTCTCCGCTCAGCTGATCTCCACTGTCTCGCCATACCCCTAGCCCCTTGTGCCTCCTCACGATTCCACTCCTTCCAACTCCTGGCCCCTCTCCATTGGAAGTCTCTACCTCTCTCTATCTGCTCCACCCCTACCTACCTGTCTTTCTGCTCCTCCCTCAAAGCCCTTCTTCTTCGCTCCCCCCCGACTCTCCTTCCCTACCTCTCTCCCCCTCACATGCCTGCCCCCTTCCCTTGCCCACCACCCCCCCACCCTCTGATGACCCCAATTTGGATAGTGTAACCACCTTAATGCGTTGGAGGTCACCCACGGTCCTCCCTTCACCTCCCTCCTTCCCCTCCTCCTCTGTATATATTGTTCTATATAATACATCACTGGTTTGTTTCATGTTTGTATATTATGCTTCATTCATTATTGTACCTGTTGTTATTCTGTAAAGCGCTTTGGCGTAAAGCTCTATATAAACTCAATAAACATAAATATATAAGGCTGCATTGACTTTGTCAGGATTCAGACCTATGATCACACACACAGAGCGTTCAAGTCGCTGAGCTATTTTACCAGCAGTGACAAATCAACTTCCAGGGCACCAGTGGTCCAGGGATGAGTATCGGTTTCTAAACCATCAATCAGACTCAACACCTCTAGTACACCAGAAGGGACCTGAACAGATTGGAAGCACAAATAAATGATACACCACCTTGTCTAACTTTGGTAACATGGATGGAACGGCAAGGTCGTGGATCGTTGGTTAGTTACAACACAGCAAAAATACAATTGTTACCCAATGATAAAAGGGCCTGTCCAGTCAAGGTTGTATGAAAATATCTACTTTATTATTATTAATACAACAGACATTTCTAGCACACTACAAAATACAACCCAACCTGTAAAGGAAAACAGAGGACAAACACTTTGACAAAGGAAAGCTGTACACTCTGGATACTGACAGGAGGGTAGTCTGTAAAGCAAACAGTCTTAACAACGTTATTTGGTTTCAGCACCAAGGGAGCAAGGGGATGCAAATGTCACTGGGGGCCTTTGGAGAAGGACCAGGTGGACAGAACCACAATGTACCTGGTGCTTGAGATGATCCTGAGGTTTGATAGCATCAAGTCGGTTCCGGGATGGTTTGCAGCTCCTGTGACATAGTTGAAGATGGGAGACAGCTGCGGGTATCATGCGCTAGTCAGTTTGGCAAGAGAGGTGGGACGGACGGCTGCAGGGTGGCCTACACGGCAGCTCATAGTCAAGAATTGCTGTCTTTGTGCTGGTTGGCAGATCTGGAATGCTGGTTGAGGCATCTCGGATGACTTTAGTGATGGCAGCATGACAAGATGGACGCTGCTTGATGCTTTTAGTGGCAATCCTCCTTGTAGGTTGCATGTCCTCCTTTAAGGCGGAGTGCCCAAAGCTGAGGAGTGTGTTTGCAGGCAATGGCCTTGTCCTTTGTTTAGAGACTCTCTGGCACTTCCCACCTAGGAAGCTTTCTGGCAGAATTTAGAAGGGCGTGCTGTGTGCTGGCTCGGTACCATTTCTGGAGCTTCTTGAGGCTTCTCTGGATTCAGTATCTCCCTCTGTTCTCTGGGAAATATTTAGGGCATAAATGGTGTTTCCCTCTTGGAAAACCTGGCCTTCCTTTAGTGGCAGAAGATGTAAAGCAGATTGTACCTTCAGCCAGGGTCTAATGCTGAGTTCGTCTTTAGTGCTTCTGTTGTAGCCTTCAGATGATCTGCCAAAAGAGGGGTTCAACCCTCTTTTAAAGCCAAATGGTCCACTGTGATTGGGGCAGGCTTTGCCTACCTTAATGAACCAATCCTGGGTCCCCACCAACAATCTTCTGTTATGCGTGAGGTCATACCCAGAGTGCTTTGCAACAGGAAAGGCACGGGGTAACAACATGTACTACTAAGTCTCACCCATCTTCCTGTCTATTGTGGATCAAAGTGTCTCTCTGGGTGATTGAGGTCTCTGTGACTCCTGATCAAAGTGCAGGTCTCTGTTGAAGTTTGTGGCAAGGACAGACTTTCTGTCTTCATCAAATCGCAAACTTCTTCCCTCTGAAAGGGGGTTCCCTGCAGGGGTTGCTGACTGTAAACAGTTGTCGCACATATGACATTCACCGCCCTTCATACAGAGGGGTGGGAGCTAGCTTCTAGTTAACACATTGCATATCAAAGAGGTGTTAGTTCCTGTCCATTTTGTTAGTTCTGTGACCAGGCCTCTTCGCAGGCCTGCATTCGTTTAACTCTCATCAGTATGCGCTGCCACCACAACGAAGGTAGGGTGGATCCATGGATCCTATGATATTTTAATTAGGCTGGCCATGGCCGTAGGAAGGTGTTGCCTTTCCCCTTCTTGAGATGTTTTGATGTACCCGTGACTGTCAAATTCCTGCTGAACATGACAGGATGACTGCAGTGGTAGGCTGTGTCCCCCAAAGTGCACTTGACTGTGTGTTTGTTGTGCCATGAGCATTGGGAAATGTGTGCAGATTAGCCACACACATTTCCCAGAAATGTATCTACTAGCATTCCATTACTTAAAAATAATATCAAAACAGCCTAGGCGAGTGCACACTCCCTGTGTGGATGGTCAAATTCCTCACACCAGTGTATAGGTAGACAGGGAGCTGGTGTTCCCAGGTTCAAGAAACATAGACTGGGAAGAAGCTCCTTTTCCTTGCAGACTGTTTGATTATGAAATGGTCTTCCTGCTTTGATGCAAAATATATGAGACACCTTCACCTTTCACCTTCAGAAAAGATAATGTAAACAATTCTTTTCACCTGAGGTCAACATTACCTTTAGACCTTGGAGTTGTGTAATAATATGTTTTACCGTGCCAGTTGGCCACATCCCAGTTGTGACAGAAAGTGCTCCAATATTGACAATTAATATAAAATGACTTAAAATAACATAACATTATATGACATGGCATAACATAACATAGCAAAATATAACATAAGCTAAAATAACATAAAAGCATCCAGCTGCCTGTCCGTAGCTTTAATAGCTTTGAAAACTTGGGGTATAGCGACAAAAAGCGCAATAGGTAGCTATCATTCATGACCCATGTGTCACCTGGTATGGAGATTGGAGGTTGGTGGGCACTGAAAATAGTGATACTAATGTCACCACAATCGCATCATAATTAACTTACTAATTTTCTATAGGCTCATCTCTAATTATTTCAAAAATATAAGGGTACCTGGTCCCTCCCTATGGTCCTCCAGGTGAGTATGTATGAGCAAAAACAATATATGGACCAATAGGTTTAAGGATAACAGGAATCTGTTGTAGTTTATCCACAACTTAGTACGATATGGTATTTATTTCACATAACATAAACAGTAAGTGTTTATTTTTACATTCTTAACATACTAAAAATAGGCTCAACCTTTACATCACTTTTCCCATAATTCATCATTCATACTACATTCACACATATCATCTTCATACTAACACAACTTCAAAAATGGGTAATAGTTGTTCCCAGACAAACACTAGTTTGCAATATCAAGTCCAACACTCATGTATCTTGTAGATGTGACCCTCTGTGTTATTGCAGGGAGTTTCTTTCTTGTCGTCTACACGTGCTTTGGTTGTAGTATAATGTGGGCTGACAATGCTTGGCCCTGAAATTCTAGCCAACCTTCCTCAGGACGGGTTGCAACAATCCAGTGTATGTGCATTTTGATAGAATTGGTGAGCCTTTAAATTTAAAAGAATTAAAGATTAAATATACTAATTACCATCTCTCCTTTCAAACCTGTTATCTTAGTATTTTTTAAACAATTAATGTACTGTCACTAACAACATTCCCTGTCTGTTTTTTCAAAACTCAATTCCACTGTGTTTTTAGTGGGTGGTGGCTTGAAAATTGGATGAATCCCTGTTTCGGGTTAAGTCTTCACACAATGTATACCCAACAAATGTGTGTATATGTCTCTAAAATGACAAAATCACAATACACAACCAATTACATGATGGTAATCTGAAAAACATTCTTAACAAATTCATATAGAGGTCTAACTCTATTGTTTATGATCATTACTTGTTTATCTGTATAAATGCAGAAAATCACTAATTTGTAATTTTCTTAAGCAAAATCAGACTGAATTCATTGGCGCGGTCCGAAATAGTATTTCTGTAGTTTTTGAATTTATATGGATTGTTGGATCGATCACACTTGTAGGACCCAGGGTGTATGTCACCTTGCAAAGGAAGAGACAAAGAAAACAGAAGCCTAAGTTTAGGGCTACTAAATTACCTTGTCACAGTAGTATGGACCGTGGGAGCCATAATACTCACATGTACACTGTTCTTCTAACTGGTGTGGAAAATCAGCACATGTGGTGTCCCAGTCGCTCTCAATAGCAATGGATGTCTAAGTCTGGAGAAGAGCAAACAAACACACAGGAACATCTGTGAATCAAAAACATTCCCTACAGACTCATGTGCTGTCAGGGTGTAGCATGAGACAAATACACAGTGTCAGGTGTACAGTGTCACGCAGGGTCGGGGACTGCCTAGTCTATTAACACTTACCTCTCGAAACGAGTGGGTGCCACGCATGTCTGGTCTCCGAAGTCGAGTGACGGCTATCTGTCTGTTTACGGCGCCATTATCATGGTAGGATGATGGATATAGAAAGAGGACTCATTATTTGCACGCATTGTCAGAGTGCCTAAACAGTAAGAAAACATTGTTAAAGGGACTTTATGGTTCAAAGTAAAACCAAAAACCCCCTGAAATTTGCCAGTTATGCTTGGCTAAGCAACCATAACTCGCGCCACCACCGTGCATTGATAAGACTAACACTCAGGACATCAAAGATAACATCACAAATGTCATTGATGACATCACTGATAACATCACCTGTCTGACTCGCTCTTTTTTCCTCCAGTGATATATCTTGGCCAGTAATAGTTAGGAATGAAAAAATCAAAAAGTACTATATTTGTAGACTTATTCTTCAAATATGTTCTTACAATAATTGACTAAGGATCCACTCACAGCATATGAAACATATATATAAGGAGAATACACACTTGAAAGACAGCAATGCTTTCTGTGTATGAAGACAATCAGTAAGGTTATCAACACTTTCTTATTGTTCTGCTGTTTTTTATTACTGTACTTTCTCTGGATGTGCTCATATTTGGATTCGCATTACTTTCTTCAGGGTGCAGTCACATCATGTGATAGTTATACATAGGGAAGCAGTAGGTTTGAAGCATAGCAATCATGTCTGTGCATAAAGATAATCAGTTAGTTTATGAACACTTTCTGGTTCTACTGCTGCTTTTTTGCATACTTCATTTTCCCTTTGTTTTTTTTTTAATGTAATAATGAAATTAGTCCTTTGAGTCTTTTTATTTTTTAAAAAAAGGCAGTTAAGGTGTCCACGGACAGCGCGGGTGTCCGGGATGTGCGCAATTAACCAAAATGGGGGTGTCCTCAGGACACTATACCTGTCCGTACTGTCCGCACGCAAGATGGAACTGTTCTTAGAACACACTGGGAGTCCGGAATGTATGCAATTAACCAAAATCGAGGTGTCCTAAGGACATTATACTTGTCTGTATTGTCTGCAAGCAAGAGGAAACTGTTCTTAGGACACACTCGGTGTCCGGAATGTCCGCAATTATCCAAAATGGAGGTGTCCTCAGGACACTATACCTGTCCGTACTGTCCCCAAGCAACATGGAACTGTTCTTAGAACACATTCGGTGTCTGGAATGTTTGCAATTAACCAAAATGGAGGTGTCTTAAGGACACTAAACCTGCCCGTACAGTCCGCACGCAAGATGGAACTGTTCTTAGAACACACTCGGAGTCCGGAATGTACGCAATTAACCAAAATGGAGGTGTCCTAAGGACATTATACTTGTCTGTACTGTCTGCAGGCAAGAGGAAACTGTTCTTAGGACACACAAAAGTGTCCCATTCGTTGATGTGTTCACGTCATTATGTGACCGCACCCAGGCTGAGCATGTTTCCTGATTTGCGGACACAGTCTGGGTCCCCAAACATTTCAAAAGTATGTTTTTGGACAATCTAAAGTATTTTACAGTAAAGATTCACCATTGCACATGTCCCAGACAATGACCCTGGCTTTCTACATACTTTTGGGAACTTTCTGAGCCTTCTTGATGTGTTCGATCTGTCTGCGGACAGCGCGGCTGTCCGCGAAGCCTGCACCAGCCCCCCTATAAAAGGCCACACCGCAGAGCTGATCCTCGTTGTGCTTCTGGCTACCTGACAGAGCATTGTCTTTCTGGCACTACAGAGTAACCTAACAGATTGACCTGTTTTTCCTGTTTTTGCTGCTTTTCTTCCTGATTCCTGATGGCATCTCAAATTGCTTCAGCCTCAGCATCAGCACCCCAAACCCTCCACCACCACCACGTCCCCAAGGGCCTGAAGAGGGGAACAGGCATGAGGATGTAGAGGAGGAGGATGAAGTGGATGAGGTAGTGGAAGGCCCTACTACCAGCACTCGCCGTGAGTCTTGGGTGTGGTGGTTGTTTACCATTCATGGTGACATGCCAAAAGCATGTGCGAACAAGGTCACCTGCAACCAGTGCAAAATGGTGCTGAGTCGTGGGAGGCCTGGTTCGTACAGCTTTGGTACGACATCCATGAAGCAACATCTAAGGTTGTTCCACGGTGGGGCCGTTCGCAAAGTTGTACCTTGTGATAAACGTAGTAGGTTGAGTTCCTCTACAACATCCTCTGTTTCCGCTCCTGTCACCACAAGAGACACTCCCATGGGACAGCTCATCCCTCCAGATGCCTCACAGGCCATCCATGATGCTGTTGACCCTTACCTTTTGAGGCTCACAATATTGTGTATGTACTGTGACGCAGTACTCTGCAGGGAGGAGAGTCTTTGGAGTGCTTTCAAGACTGCGGTCATGGAGCATGAGAAGGTCTGCTACCTACCTAAATAAGGCCCGCCCTACATCTTCCTCTCTCAACCTTCCCTTTCTTATCCCTGTTTTTGGTGTCCCTTCCTTACCCTCCTTTACCCTCCTTTCCTAGTGTGTCGTGTGTAAAAAAACAAAATAAAAATATAACACAACCAAAACCCCCCAAAAAAGGCTCTTTTCAGAGCCGCCTTTCACAGTTTAAAAATAGAAGTGGCAAATAAATGGAGCAGGGCCTGTACATTTTTTAGAAGTCCGCGGACAGTTTGCGGACATATGACATTTTGGGGTGCTGCCCTATCATAACCATTGCACTTTTCTCTGAGAGGAAGTGTAGGGCCTGAAAAGAACCTTTTGGTGGTGTTTGTTTATGTTTGAAAAACTTCAAATGGTCAACACCTACTGCAAAATGGATGGCTGTAATTCCAAAAAAGGTTGCAATGCATTTTTTTTTACATTTCTCAGAAAAATCTGATTGCCAGCATAAATAAGATGGACTAAATCTGTGTGAAAAATGTATGTGCTACGAAACATAATATTTTCATTGTGAAAAGAGGACATGCCACATCTCTTAGAAAAGCACAAACAGCCTTATTGATATTGCGCCTTACTTTCTACATTTGTGGACCAAATGAAGATGAACGCAGCCACATTTGTCTCTGCGCAATACGAGAAAAAATGGAATTTGTAAACATGTCCATGACCTTCCCAAGTCCTTCTTTCATTGCAAATTGCAAAGAAATTCCAGACACATGTCCTAAACTGTTCCCTCCAAAATTAATTATAATTATGTCTGCATGATACTGTGTCTCCAAAGTAACACAGAGAGGTACCAAGTCCTGCCACTTCATTCCACGCACTCCATGTCAGTTCACTTCAACATGATGGAATCCAAGATCTGCAGCTACTCCACAGAGTTCTGCATGCACCTCCAACCAATGTATCCATGAGTCTCCCAAAATCCATATAATCTGTTTTCTAAAACACACAGCAAAAGTTATCTGTTCTTCTCTCAGGAAAAAGACTTCCTGACAAACTCTCTCCTTACCCAGTAAACTTTATTGACCAATCCCTTGCTCTACTCTTTCTAATTTGCATGCCTCTCCACCCAAAATCCCTGTATGTAATACGTGGTGTCGGCGGACTTCCGCCATGTCCGCAGACATATCGAAAAACTGAGCGTGGTGAATTTAAATCTAAATAGTGTGCCCCATTTCCCCTTTGAGGTTGGCTCTGAAAAGAGTCGATATTTTGTTTTTTTTTGCAGATGCTTGACAGAAACCTGTTATTTTATTTTTTTCTTACTTTACTCCTAAAATCATCACATAACCTTCTCAAAAGCAACCCTTACATTCCAAAACAGCAGTATTGCAGAATAACATTCCAGCTTTAAGCATAAAAACACACATGCCTCGGTTGATTGCACACCTAGCAATGTTTTGCTGAGGACAGAAAACATAACTATTGTTGCATATCGCCCTAGGTACTAATCCAGAAAAAATAACTTTGGCATTTGGAAGGATGTTCATTACTGCTTGAACCAAGTGTTCCATATCTGCCAACAAAGTAGAGGCACTGACATAGCCCAAATGCAAAGCACCACAGTGCAAAACTACCACATAAGGACTGTTTATCCTGCCCACATCTTCAAAACTTTTACAATTCCCTGTACATTGCAATCAGGCACAGTGCTCCACACCACCTCCACTCCTTTTTACCAAAATTGTTTGTCACATGCCTGCATTGAGCATACTGCTGTAAGCCATGCACAAACTTATCTCCAACCAACACCCTGACTTTCTCCACCTCTGCCATCTTCACTACATACAGCCTTTTTCAACACAAATCCACAACCTCAACACATGATTGGCTAATACCTACAGTCCCCTTTCCATGCTGGTTTTGCTGGAAAACCCCGGATGTGGCAAGCCCTGTCCGCAATCAGCCGTGGTGTCCGTGGAGCGTGTAACTCTTAGACAGCCCTTCTATCCTTTCCACTTCACTCTCTGTGGCATTTCCTCATTGGATACAGCTAAGCAGTCACAAAGCCATCCACCAATCACATCCAAGACCTCTACATCTAACTCCATCTTCAAAGTTCAGCACTTTAAATGTACTGTTGATCACTCTGAGTACAAGTCTCATATCATTGGAGAGCACCTACTGCAAAAACTACTGTACAAGTCTCCAAGATTTCTACTTTCCGCTGCATGCATACCCACATGCATGAATACAAACTACAGGTATGCATATTTTATGCAGAGGACATGTACAACTCTTATAAATACATATAAACAGAGTAACTGCCACTTAACCTGTATAACCTATAAAATTAACTTACTATTATTTTTCCCATCTGCTATAATGAGCCGTCACTTCCAAACCTGTCTGCTATCTAAATTATTTTTTTACACATACAACTATCTAAAAAATTATTATATTAAAAGATGGGAGAAATAACAGTATAATTGTAGAAAAATAGTTAGTAGTGTATTTTAAAATTACACACAGCCAGGATAAGTTCATGCATCTCTATACACTCACACAGATAGACACTATGATTGAAAAGCTCCCAGTCGAAATAACACCACTGCCTGTACACCACATCATTTTTCTTTATTACCCACACCTTCACAAATGCATACATTCTATGCTTTTCTATACAGTTTCTGGCATTTACCTTATAAAAATTGCAAAATAAGCATATCATTATTTCTTCTATCTCCTAACATGTAATAACACAGCCTTAAGAAACCAAGTGAGTTTCATGCACTTAGTATTCTACTCATTTGCAAACCATGATGAACTAACATATTGTAAGTAAAATAAAAAGGCTGCACATAGTCAAAGGAAACTGCATGCACACACTATGTTCAGTTATCAAACACGAACACTACTACAAAAACATAAAAAGCAACGTCTAAATTAACATCAGTGCTATAAACACACAAAATTACTAACTTCTTTCTTTTATAATTGCAGTGAAGACCAGTCTCCTGAAAAGTAGCAGCATCTGAAGTACAAACAACAACTCAAAAGAAACATGCTCCTTCTATACAAAAAAAGTAAGTACAATACTACCATAATATTCTTACTGTTACTCAAACACACTGTGGGGTTGATTCATGGAATTTGTGCACCCAAAAACAAAGATTTGTGCACCATTCTGCCCACAAATCCCCATTTGTTAATCAAGGATTTGCAGGCAGAATCCGCACAAATCCCCATTTTTCGGCACACAAATAACATAACTCAGCCAATAGAAGGTTAGTGTTGCAGAACAAAGAATTACTTTAATTCTATACCATTAGATTTAGCATAACTGCTTCTCCTCACCACTTGCTTACTTTCTACTGAACCCCAGTATACTAACACACAAATACAAGAATAGCCTTCACAACTAGTTGTAGCTGCCCAATGCGTAATCACACACCACCACATACATCCTTACCATCATACTCAGACACTCATGCACAGAGCACACATACATTGCAGAACAGCCCAACCCATACCTTCTTTTTTTCAACAGACCCCAAAGAATGCCTACCAAAAAGCCAGTCTGTAGAAAGCAACGCAGAAGTAGAGCGAATGAAAATAAAAGTGTCCAAAATAAGCATCCATCTCTTGCAGAATTTGTAGACAAAGTTCAAACAAAAGATCTAATAGAGTCATTAAGCGAAACAAAACAAGCTTCCAGTACAAAAACTTGATCTCATCTTTCAAAATGTAAAACGAAACAGAAAGTGATTAACAATAATTCAGCTACCACTACTGCTAACAGTGCTCTTATAAATCTTGATGTAGTGGCAAGTAACCATACCGAAAAAAGTATTTTTCTAAAAAAATTCTGCCACAGAGTCCTTCAGAATCGTATAAAAACAAGAGATAAATCATGCACAACTCTTAAAACCTATCGTAGAAAATTAATCTTAGACACTCTCATAGACAGTGCAATCCTTCACAAAAGGAAGTTATTTATTTTAGTGTTAAACAGAATGAAACACTAACAAAACTAAATACTAAATTACAAAAAAGACTTCTCAATAAAGGGAATGTCTACAAAAATAACTTCTTAAATATCTGGATTCACACCACGTGCGCATAACCATATTTCAAAGAAGTGCATACACACAAAAGCAAAGAAACACAATTGCCATACATAGCAGACGACGAGTGTTTGAAAAACTTAATAGTATCATTATGGAACAAGAAACGCTGCTCACAAAAATATCCCCAGAAAACTCAGGGGTCGATTCATGGAAATAATGTGCGCCGAAAATTCCCGCGCATAGGTGCCAAAACTTGTGAATCGCAGTAAAAGTGCGAAAATCGCAGTGCAAGTGCGAAAATCGCAGGGAAACCAGCGCACATCGATTCATGGAAGTCTGTGCGCGAGAAAAACATTGGATGTGCGCTAAAAATGTGCGCCGTGCATGCCAGCGCACAGGTCATTCAACAGCGTGCGCCACGGCCACTGCGAAATCGCACATAGCGCGGCGCACATCACAAAAGTAGGCGGAACACGGGGCGTAACACTCGGAATGGGGAACAACGTGTGAAAATATGGGCGTCACGGGGGAAGTATAGGAGGCAAGTGCGCGGAACGCCCACACGCTCGCCTGCAACCCGTATTCATGGAATCGAATAGGGCAAACCAGCGCACGGTCAAAGACGCGCACAGGGCCAAACAAGTACGCCACAAGAAAGCAGGCGGTAGCGCCCCTGCAACTGAAAAAAATGTGCACCCAAATGTGCGCTAACAAAAAGCACCCATTTACAGCCATGATGAATGGGCTGTACAGTGGCCCTCTAGGACAAATGAGGTGCAAAGGGGCACCTACAAACACGGACACCTGCTGTGTGAAAAATATCGTGTGCGTGTGTTCCTGGGTGCGTGGGAAGTTCCACATGCGATTGGCCTGGGTACGTGTACCTCGGGGTGCGCGGGAAGTTCCACATGCATTTAGCCTGGGTACGTGTACTACGGGGTGCGCGGGAAGTTCCACACGCGATTGGCCTGGGTATGTGTACTTTGGGTGCGCGGGAAGTTCCACACGCGATTAGCCTGGGTGCGTGTACTACGGGGTGCGTGGGAAGTTCCACACGCGATTGGCCTGGGTAGGTGTACTTCGGGTGCGCGGGAAGTTCCACACGCGATTGGCCTGGGTACGTGTACTTCGGGGTGCGCGGGAAGTTCCACACGCGATTGGCCTGGGTACGTGTATTCCGAGGTGCGCGGGAAGATTCACACGCGATTTCAGCAGCATACGTGTATTTCGGTGGTGCTGGGGAATGCTACATGTGATTTGGCCATGTGGGTCCTCCCAGGTGTTCCCTCTACACCCTCCACGGCCCCTGCAGGCAGCCCACACCACAGGGTATTACCCTGCACCCCTGCTCATGTCCCACAGGCAGCCCATCCACCATGGCCATGCCCACCAGCCAACCCACATGTCACCTTGCACTACTGATAACCAACACATGTCTCCCATCACCCCCACCCCCAGCAGTGCAGGGACAGCCTCCACCAGGCCCCCACTCATGTCTCCCATCACCCCCACCCCCCAGCAGTGCAGGGGCACCCTCCACCAGGCTCCCACACATGTCCCCCTGCACCCCCACCCCCCAGCTGTGCAGGGGCAGCCTCCACTAAGCCCCCACCCATGTCTACCACCGCCCCCACCCCCCAGCCACCAGGGGCAGCCTCCACCAGGCCCCCACTCATGTCTCCCATCACCCCCACCCCCCAGCCACCAGGGGCAGCCTCCACCAGGCTCCCACACATGTCCCCCTGCACCCCCACCCCCCAGCCACCAGGGGCAGCCTCCACCAGGCCCCCACTCATGTCTCCCATCACCCCCACCCCCCAGCAGTGCAGGGGCAGCCTCCACCAGGCCCCCTCCCATGTCTACCACCACCCCCACCTCCCAGCCACCAGGGGCAGCCTCCACCAGGCCCCCACTCATGTCTCCCATCACCCCCACCCCCCAGCAGTGCAGGGGCACCCTCCACCAGGCTCCCATACATGTCCCCCTGCACCCCCACCCCCCAGCCACCAGGGGCAGCCTCTGTCATGACCACTGCTTCCAAAGAGTCAGGACCTACCCAACATCCTTGGAAGCAGGCTCATAACATATACTATCGGCACCAGCAAGTCCCAATAGGGACCTTTTGGACCTTGTCCTGGCACCGGTGGTGCCAGGCTCATAGCATGGACCCGTCCCGGCACAGGAAGCGCCGGGCTCATAACAAGTGTGAAAGTGCTTGGGTGGACCTACCTGCAGCAGACCATGCTGCTTACTTACCAGCAAGGTGATGTTTCACTCTCTTCTGGCAGGGACTACTTTTCCTTCTGGGTGGGGCAGGCACCACTCCCTGGATCATTGATGCTGGACCCCTTCTGGAAGCAGGAACTCTTTTGCCTGGGCGAGGCTGTGGAAGAAGACACCTAAGCACTCCTATGGACTATTTAAACCACACCCGATTGGTGCAACGTGCTTCGCGTTATTCTGCATCTGCAGCAGGACGCTCACCGTGTCAGCTCCAGCGAATCTTCAGTTCCGGATCCTGTGAATACGAAAATTACCTGCTGGGAACCAATCTTCAGTCTTCAGCAGCTCCTGCAAAACAAAAGGCACAGGTTAGGCAAAGGCAAAGTTAGCGCTTCAACTTACCCGATCCATCGGCAGCATTCAAGGCGTTTTTTCTGCATTTCTCGTCCGGCATCGGGCCTGCAAAGACAAAGAACATTGGTTAGTAACGCTTAGTTACAAAACTGTTTACCTGTGTTACGCTCGCTCCAACTCTGCTCGCGCTGCATTCCGGCACCTGTAAAGACAAAAGAGACATTAAGGTGCATTCTACAGCCCTAGAGCATCCTTTCTACTTACGTGCCTTCGTATTCACCATCTTCTTGTTACGCTCTCTGCCACGAACCTGGGGGAGCATCTTCTTTGGCACCGACAGCATCTGAAAAGGAAAATACATAGACATTAAGGAGATAAGACATTTGAAGAGAGCAATCTAAAGGGAACTTTAATACTTACAAGTCACGCTCGTGCAGCACACGGCGGCATCGCTCTCAACTTACCCTCTGCAATCAAGAGGCTGAACTCATATCCAGTGAAGTAACTGGACCCAGCGCCGCTGCACAAGACGCAGGATGGAGAGCCCAGCATTCACCTATTTAAGGTGAGCACAACAATCGACCAAGTACCACGGGGAGAGAGGGAGAGAGGGGCTTGGAACTTCTCCCAACCTTCCAGCCACTAATACCTTGATTTTCCACTTGCAGACACCTCACCCTTCAGGTCAAATTTTCGGTGAGAAAGGAGCCAAATCCGGGAGCCAAACGAATCCTTCGCCTAACGTTGAAGACGGTTTCACCGCCCAGTCAAGACCCGCGCCTCCGAGGGAACCAGGTGAGCGTTACAGAACGCGAAGCCTTACCACATATTTTACGCCCAGGCGCAATGGAAACTTCAGACACAGACCAATTGGCCCAGTTGCTCGGGGAGTTGAGAGCAGAAGTACACGCAGCGCGCCAGGAAACAAATGCCCTAAGGAGGGAGTTAGTGGTTTCTAAGGAGCGAACAGACGATTTGGCTAGACAATTGTTGCAAGCCCAAGCGGGACAAACTCCTCTGCCTACCCCTGGGGGGAGCCATGCTCCAACGACTTCCTCTAATCCGGTGCAAATTAATCTACCAGGAAATGTACTTTTGGCCCCGCCCGAACGCTTTTCAGGTGATCCGAAAAGATATGCTGTGTTCATCAATCAGTGTCGTTTGCACTTTTTGTGTAGACCTGCCGCTTTTCCAACGGACCAGGCTAAGGTGGCCTTCGTGCTCTCATATCTTAGTGGCAGTGCCGCAGATTGGTCTATTCCGTTAGTGACTCAGGATAACCCTATTCTTCATAATTTCCAGGACTTCCAAGCTAGTATGGAAAGATTGTTCGCAAGACATTCTCAGGGACAGGCCCTGGAGAATGAACTTCTTTCACTACGACAGGGCAATCAAGATCTTCTGGCCTACATTGCATCATCTAACAGACTAGTGGTTGAAACCGGATGGCCTGAGGATAAGAGGATCACCCTTTTCTACAGAGGCCTGCGTGGAGAACTTAAAGACGTTCTGGCTCAGGTGGTGAATCCTCCACAAGACTGTTCCGAATACATTGATCTGGTGGTTCAATTGGATCATAGAATACAAAATCGAAAAGCCGATCGTTCCAGAATTGAGACTCGAGCTTTTTCAAGACCACAGAGTTCCGCTAAATGAAATGATACCGTGGAACCCATGCAGATTGGGGTTGTGAAAGGACCTCTAACCCAAAAGGAAAGGGAAAGGAGAAGACAACTGCAATTGTGCCTCTATTGCGGAAACTCAGGGCACTTACTTCAAGATTCCCCAGTGAAACCAAGGAAGAAGACAGTAGGAGCTTCTGATAAAGGTGCCAAAGGTTCAGAGTCGGAAAACGACCTCGCCCGACAAGTGTAGAGGTCCGCTTGCCGAGCGTTAAAACCAGTTCTTTGACCTCGCATTTCATCATGCCCATGGTCCTCGTGAGTCCAGAACAACCCAATCGTATGCATGCCATTAAGGCATACATTGATAGTGGCGCAATCGGCAATTACGTGGACTGTGAATTGGCCGCCAGGATGAATCTATCTCTTTGTCCTAAGACGGTGAAAGACATCATCACCACCGTGGATGGTACGGAAATAGCTTCCAGACTAGTAACTCACACCACCATGTAAGTGACGTTGGTAAGCCAAGATGGACATCAAGAGAAGATCGTGTTTGATGTGATCAAGGCTCCGCAGTTTCAAGTTATCCTGGGAATCCCTTGGTTGGAGAAACACAATCCCCAAATCGATTGGCGAGCAAAGACAATCCGGTTTCCAGAATGCGCTCCTACCTGTTATCCTCAGCCTCCCACTAAGCTAGTAGCAACTACTTCTGAGAGTCCTCACCTGCCTCCTGAATACCGGGAATTTCAAGATGTCTTTCAGAAAGATCAAGCTAATTCGCTGCCCCTCACAGATCATACGACTGCCAGATAGACTTGATTCCAGGATCCACTCCTCCGTGCAGTCAAATTTATGCCCTCACAGAACCTGAAAATCTTCACCTGAGGCAGTATTTGGACCAGTACCTGGCTAATGGATTTATCCGTCCTTCGAAGTCCCCAGCCTCTTCAGCTTTGTTCTTCGTTCCAAAAAAAGAAGGAGACCTAAGAACATGTATAGATTACCGTGCCCTGAACCAGATTACGATTAAGAACAGATATCCGTTTTAAGAACAGATATCCGTTACCATTGATCCCTGAACTTCTTGACCAAGTTAAAAGTGCCTGTATCTACACAAAGCTGGACCTCAGAGGAGCTTACCATTTAGTACGAATAAAAGAGGGCGACGAATGGAAGACGGCCTTTCGTACTAAATATGGACTGTTCGAGTATCAAGTAATGCCCTTTGGATTATGCAACGCACCGGCTGCCTTTCAGTATTTTATAAATGACGTCCTCAGAGAGCTCATTGACGTATGTGTAGTTGTCTATATTGATGACATTCTGGTCTACTCGTCCTCTGAGGCGGATCATCGAAAACACGTCACAGCAGTACTGGAGAGGCTCCGAAAACACAGACTTTTTGCAAAGCTGGAGAAATGCATTTTTCATGCCACTGAGGTCGAATTTTTGGGATTTATTTTGTCACCTAATGGAGTCCACATGGACTCAAGAAAAGTGGACGCTATCATTAAGTGGCCCTCACCAACGTCTGTGAAAGGAGTTCAAAGCATGTTGGGCTTCGCCAACTTTTATCGTAGATTTATTCCTGATTTTTCTCGAGTAGTTCAACCCATTACAGCCCTTCTCAGAAAGAATAAACGTTTCGAGTGGTCTACGGAGGCTGAACAAGCTTTTCAGGAACTAAAAACAAAATTCACCTCGGCTCCAGTTTTAAAACATCCTCGCCCGGAACTTCCCTATATCGTGGAGACTGATGCTTCCAGTCTCGCAATGGGAGCAGTGCTTTCTCAAAGAGACCCAAAAACAAACCAGTTACACCCAGTGGCATTTTGGTCCCGCAAATTTTCGGCTCCCGAAATCAACTATACCATTACAGATAAGGAACTTTTGGCCATTAAGTCCGCCTTTAAAGCCTGGCGGCATTATCTCCTGGGAGCCCGACACACAGTCACCGTCCTCACGGATCATCGTAATTTACAATACCTTAAATCAGCCAAAGCTCAATCCTCTAGACAACTTTGCTGGGCATTATTTTTTGCCGAATTCGACTTTGTGATAACTTACCGACCAGGCAACAAGAATGGTAAAGCAGATGCTCTCTCCCGAATTGGAGTAGATGAACTCACGACCAATCCTGAACCCGTACCCATAATTCCGGAACAGAGAATCCTGGGTTTGATAAATGCACAATCCATTGAAGACATTGAAGCTAAAGTTAAAGGACTTCTGACTCCAGCAGAAGTGCAAGACTGGCAACTCAAGGGAAAAGATTTCGCAATGGATAAGAACTTACTATACTTTCGACGAAGATTATATCTACCATGTACCGATTTACAAAGACAGGTGATCTCTTGTTACATGACTCCTTAATGGAAGGACATCCCGGCATTGCCAAAACGTCGGAAAAGATAAAAAGACATTTCTGGTGGCCGTCTTGGAGAAAGGACATTAAGGTTTTCATAAATTCCTGTGGTGTGTGCGCTCAAAGCAAAAGCCAGAAGGAGAAGCCAGCAGGCCTCTTACATCCAATAGACATTCCTCCACACCCGTGGCATACTCTCTCCATGGACTTCATCACGGATTTACCACCATGCTCCGGATTTAATACAATCTTAGTGATTGTGGACCTATTCTCGAAGATGGCTCATTTTATCCCATTGAAAGGGTTACCTACAGCTTCAATTCTGGCCCGAGAGTTCCTCGAAAACATCGTTCGGTTGCACGGCTTTCCTTCAGTTTTAATCTCAGATAGAGGAAGTCAATTTATTTCCCACTTCTGGCGGAGTTGTTGTCGCCTAGCCCAAATTGACGTAAGGCTTTCAACCAGCTATCATCCCCAGACCGACGGGCAGACCGAGAGGACCAACCAAACCCTGGAACAGTATCTGCGCTGCATGTTACAACAGTCGGAGGGCACTTGGAAAGACATTCTCTGGATTGCGGTGTACGCTTATAATAATTCAGTCCATGCCGGAACCGGAAAAACTCCTTTTTTTCTTTTATACGTAATCCACCCTCGCACCTCAAATCTTGATCCACCTCAGACTCTTGGGACACCCGCTGTAGACCATCTGCATTCTACAATCACTCAAGCCTTTAAAGAGGCCACGTCTCACCTTAAGCGGGCCAAGGAACAATACAAGAAGTGTGCGGACATACATCGAAAGGAGGCTCCTCAATATCTTGTGGGAGATCAAGTCTGGCTATCCACCAAACATTTACCTCTAAAAGGACCGCGTACTTTCAATCCACGATACCTGGGACCTTACCCAATCACTGCCATAATTAATCCAGTGGCAGTTAAATTGGGCCTACCTGCCCATATGAAAATACATCCAGTTTTCCACGTTTCTCTACTGAAACCCATGCAACCTGGAACCCGTTTGACGAAATCTCCAGACCCTATTCTTGTGGACGGAGAACTGGAATTCGAAATACAAGACATCTTAGACTCCAAGATTTCCAAATCAAAACTATACTATCTGATTGACTGGAAAGGTTATGGCCCCCAGGAACGATCTTGGGAACCGTCGGAACATGTTCATGGACCCCGTCTGGTTAAGAAGTTTCATCAAACTTTTCCTGATAAACCGAAACCCCCGGAGAAGACGAATTTGGGAGGGGCCTTGAGGGGGGGGTGCTGTCATGACCACTGCTTCCAAAGAGTCAGGACCTACCCAACATCCTTGTAAGAAGGCTCATAACATATACTATCGGCACAAGCAAGTCCCAATAGGGACCTTTTGGACCTTGTCCTGGCACCGGTGGTGCCAGGCTCATAGCATGGACCCGTCCCGGCACAGGAAGCGCCGGGCTCATAACAAGTGTGAAAGTGCTTGGGTGGACCTACCTGCAGCAGACCATGCTGCTTACTTACCAGCAAGATGATGTTTCACTCTCTTCTGGCAGGGACTACTTTTCCTTCTGGGTGGGGCAGGCACCACTCCCTGGATCATTGATGCTGGACCCCTTCTGGAAGCAGGAACTCTTTTGCCTGGGCGAGGCTGTGGAAGAAGACACCTAAGCACTCCTATGGACTATTTAAACCACACCCGATTGGTGCAACGTGCTTCGCGTTATTCTGCATCTGCAGCAGGACGCTCACCGTGTCAGCTCCAGCGAATCTTCAGTTCCGGATCCTGTGAATACGAAAATTACCTGCTGGGAACCAATCTTCAGTCTTCAGCAGCTCCTGCAAAACAAAAGGCACAGGTTAGGCAAAGGCAAAGTTAGCGCTTCAACTTACCCGATCCATCGGCAGCATTCAAGGCGTTTTTTCTGCATTTCTCGTCCGGCATCGGGCCTGCAAAGACAAAGAACATTGGTTAGTAACGCTTAGTTACAAAACTGTTTACCTGTGTTACGCTCGCTCCAACTCTGCTCGCGCTGCATTCCGGCACCTGTAAAGACAAAAGAGACATTAAGGTGCATTCTACAGCCCTAGAGCATCCTTTCTACTTACGTGCCTTCGTATTCACCATCTTCTTGTTACGCTCTCTGCCACGAACCTGGGGGAGAATCTTCTTCGGCACCGACAGCATCTGAAAAGGAAAAGACATAGGCCCTCATTGCGACCCTGGCGGAAATCGAAAAACGATGGCGGAAATGCAATACCGCCATCGAATACCGCCCGTTGCGATTATGACCCGTCACCGTAAAGTACGATGCCATTAGCGACACCGTAGTGAACGCCAACGCTAACTGCACCAAGTACACGCACGCGCGCACTGCGAAACCGTAATTACCACCATGGCGCAACGGTACGGGAATTCTGACCCTAGCGGACATGTACCTAACGCCATCAAGCATGGCGGAAAGTACCATTCCGCCATGGTGAGAAGTACGGCATCGCAAACCAACCGTAAAAGGCCTTACTGAGTGCCTGTACACCACTCCCTGGCCACATTGCACAACTCCTCGTAGGTGCAATGAAGTCAAACAATGCAACCAGTGAAATGTACAAGTCACCCATGCATGCCAACGAACAAATGAATGTAGGGGCTCCAAGTGCCTTGTGAGTGGCCATCCATATTAGCCATGGCACCATTGCCGTACTGATGCAGCACAGGCATGTGAAGCTCCAAGTACAGCAACATGAACTGAAAACTGAGACAAACAAAAACAGGCCCCCCAACGCTTGACACCAGTGCAAGGCAACATACAAAGCAGTATCCTGAGTGAGACTGCACCAGCCCTGTACTCCTGCCAGTAAACAAACCAACCAGCAGCATAAGCATGTACCACACAAGTTGGCAGAGTGACTTTGCAGCCAGGCACATCTCAAGAGGGGCCAATGGGAGCAGCAGGGCACAGATGGCACGAATACAGAAGCCATTCCAATGGACATGACCTCAGTCCCCCTCAAAGAAACGCACGCAAACACAGGCACCTGTGACCAGCCATATTCTGAAAATCACATTATTCCATCAATCCACCTGGCTGACCGGCATCTGTTACACAAAAGCCAATCCCCCTCCCATGAGCATGACATCATTAAAACAGTCATAATGGCAGCCCCTATCCCTGACCTTACTGGCCTTCGTAGGCAAACGCGCCCAGTACAGTACCACGCAACTATGCTCAGAAGGCCGAACCCAAAGCAGATCTCCTCACAATACATCGCTCCACAAATAGGAATATGCTACATAACTTGCAAAGAATAACGCTACAAGGTCAATATCATAATCAAATTTTAATGCACAACAAAATCACCCGGGCCATACAGCTATTAGGTCATGAACTCCAAATCATATCTCATAATTGTGGGCTGCATCCGCAATAATTGACCAGCTTCTTCTTGTGTGACGCCCTGTTCCTCCATGGTACACAGGGGCTACATCCACGTTCAAAAAGGCAAAATGGAAGCGCCTAGAACCGCAGGGCCGTCCCATTAGGTAGGCACTAGTCCAGCTGAAAGCTCGAAATGTTGCTCCTAGCCACTAGTACTGCGTAAGGGCATGTGGGCCATTGGCGATCGTCCCATAAGATCGTAATGGTGCTCCACTGATTAACACGAAGCAGCAGGTGTCGGGAGTAAAAGCCATCTGCAGGAGTGGCATACAGATGGCAGCGGCAAAAGGGGAGGAGATACCTGTCACCCAAATGAAACGAAAAAGAATAGTATGGGCATCTGAACTCCATTTGAATTACTCACTTCAAAGATCACACTAAATCCACAGCCATATGCATGCTAGCCCACTCAAAAGGATTATTCGCACCCAATAATCACTTGCGAATCATAACCATATAAATCGAGGTGAAAACACTATTACAAACGAGTGTTTGTGTGCATGCGTCTGTTAAAACAGAATCCATTAGATGGGATTAGTAACGTGCATAGACACAAGTGTTTGAAGGCGCGTCGAGACAGGGAGGGTTCAACAAGGGCAGATAGACGATGGTCCCACTATGGCAGCCCTGCATCACATAGCGCAGAGGAAGTTGATAGATTCCAAAAAGCCATGTACATGGCAGACTCTCTATTAAATCATCTGTCCATGCATCCATACATCATTCCCTCATCCTGGTATAAAAACGCCTGATTATTTACTCACATAACATTAGAAATTTCCATTGAATCTGTGCTAAATGCAGTCTGCAAAATCCACTGTGCTCCAGGCCGGAATTCTAGTGTTGTGAAGTAACATGTATTTGGGAACGTCCTGCCTTATCCTCCACTACGCTATTGCGCATCCCATACTATTCATATCAATCATTGCATTCTCGGCATGGCCCCTGTCCCAAGGACATCAAACAATAGAACTTTCTATCTGCAGTCAGACCTGTGGGCGTCTCCTCGCCGCTAGCTGGAAACCGAAAGCGCTGTCCTTCGAATTCCTCATTTGCAACATCACGTCGAAAAGGCATCTGTGACCGCTTGAAATCACAAATCCATCCATTTAGTGCGGCAGTGTGTGAAAATGGCAACTGGCTACACTCACAAATGGGACGCCCCGCTCGTCGGTGAACCGCGGTACAGCGCTGCATGAGGGTCCACCGTTAATCGAGTACTACATTCCACGGACCCTTCACAAGTATGTTCCCGACTGCAAAGATAGTATGTGAAACAATGGGAGCATAGCAGATTTAACATATGAAGCAAGATCTCACTGCCATCAGGATGAAATACATGATTGTAATAGCAAGATGCCATGCGTCGATTTGCAGCGTTGTGTGCGGGACGTGCTCGCCCAAAGGGGATTGCAGCTTGCACAGGTGGAATGAATCACCACAGGTGGAGGCTATACAGCCTGGAAACACATAAATTGCACACCCAACCCCCTCCCACAACCACACCCACTCCAAAATGCTACCGGCAGGACTTGCGATGTTGGCCCTGGGGGACCTGATAGCACTGCAAGTACTCCAACTTCAAGAAGAAGACGAACACCAACTACTACAACAACCGGCCGCACAGAGGAGACGCAGGAGGAGGAGGAGGGCAAGGCAGGGCCAGCAAGGCCCACCAGCACAGCCACTACCACCACGCAGGCAGCCCGCAATCCCACGCCTCCGAGCACATCCGTTCAACCTCACTGATGAGCAGATCCACACCCTCTACCGTTTGGACCGGGACACCATAACCGCCATTGTGGACATGACACACGCTGACCTTGTCAGCATGATAGATAGCCCAACCGCCATCCCACCCCTACTGAAGGTGGTGTCTGTACTCCACTTCCTGGCCACAGGCACCTACCAGCACACAGTCGGACAGTTGCATGGCATTTCACAGCCACTGTTGTCACGGACACTATTGCAAGTGCTCGATGCCCTCCTGAAGCACGCAGACGACTACATCTCTCTACCACGCTCGGACCAGGAAATTACGAACACAAAAGTGGGATTCCATGCACTTGCCGGCATACCGGGTTGCATTGGTGCCATCGACTGCACCCATGTGGAATTGGTTGTCCCACATGCCATGGAGGCCCAGTACCGCAACCGAAAACAATATCATTCTCTTAACGTACAAATGGTGTGTGACTCAAACAGGATCATTACACATTGTTGTGCCCGATTTCCTGGATCAACCCATGATTCCATGGTCTTACGGAACTCTACAATACCACGCTACATGGATCGACATGCAGGGAACAGATCCTGGCTACTCGGTGAGTCTCATTTCATGCATGATAATGTGGGGTATGTGATGCGGCAATGACCTGCCAGGAAGGGGGGGGGGTGCTTACGTAGCAATGTCATTCCTCAAACATCCTTTATTGTCCACATACAGGTGATGCCGGGTATCCACTGAAGAGATGGCTCCTTACACCACTCCGGAACCCACAGGACCAGCATGAGGAGGACTACAACCATGCCCACTCACGTACCCGTGTAGTCATAGAACAGGCATTCGGCCTACTGAAGGGTCGTTTCCGCTGCCTCAGCAGGTCTGGCGGGGCACTCCTGTACCGCCATGAGAAGGTTGCTAAGATGGTCATGGCATGTGTCATGCTACACAACATGTGCATACGTAGGAATGTGCCCATGCCCCCTGACGCAGAACTGCAAGCACCAGAATATGGTCATGATGTGGGTGGGGATGTGGCAGAACCTGAAGGAGTCCGCGAGGCACAAGAGGGCCGTGAAATTCGTCAGATTATCATAGATTCATGCTTCTAGCACTCACGCCTGGTGGTTGATACATGGACACGGGAGTTGTGGCACTGTGTGTGTCTGGAACATGCACAATATGAACTGTACGCCTATGATGGCCTCGTACACAAAGATCAATGTCCACACATCTCATTGGATGATTGTGAAATGTTTATAGCAAATGTGAAATTGTGTTACACACCCCATCGACCCGCCACCCAAGTAAGCCCAACACACCCCCTCCACCCTCCTACCTCCCCCCGAACACCAGTGTCCAAGGATGCTCATTGTCAGTGGGCAGACGCTATTGCAAGCCCCCTCTCCGGGTATCAGGGGCACCCCTGCCTGTGGAGCGCAGGTTCCTCCCAGATCTACGTTGGGGGCTGCCCTGGACGGAACTTGCAACGGATGATGTCTCTGCCTGCTCACGTCCATGCATGCCCCTAAGGGTTTGTGAGAGCTCAGTGAGCACACGGCGCACAGCGGCAAGTTCAGCACATACGTCTTTGGACGTCGCATGCAGTTCCCCCCTCAGGCTCTCGGTGCTTCTCTCCATTTGTACTCTCAGGCTCTCGGTGCTTCTCTCCATTTGTTCTCTCAGGCTCTCGGTGCTTCTCTCCATTTCTGCCCTTATTGTCTCTGTACATGTTTCTATGGCTGCCTTGGTACCCCCACATTCATCAGCATGGTCCTTGAGGAGCGTGGCCAGTTGCTGCTGTTGCACGATCACCTGGTCGAGGGACTGTTTCCTCTGCTGGGCCATGGCCATTTGCGGTGGTGTCACAGAGGGGCTGGTCACCTCATGTTGCCTTGACACAGGGATTGTGGGGGATGGCCAGTCGTCGTCTTGTGAGTGCCCCTGCGTGGTATCCTCATGTTGTACGGGATGAAACAAACAGGGGGATTGAGACAGGTCATGGATGGATCGTACATCAACATCACCGTTTTCTGTGTCGGAGCATGCTGCCATTAATGCAGTGTCACCTATGGTGCTGCTGCCACCAGAAGCAGTGCCTTCTGTGGCATCCATTGGGGGGGCCTGTGGTGGTGGTGGTGTTGTGGCCATGCTGGCTGCTGGGGTGCCTGTTGAAGTCCCCTCTTGTGTGCTGCCACTTGATTTGTGCTGCTGCCGTGTCTTGATGCGTGCAGCTGAGGTGGAGGGTCTTTGGCCGTTGGTCTTGGCCCTCTTTGCAGGTGTGCTGGTAGGGGTGTCCTGGAGCTCGTCGTTTGAATCGGACCCTGTGGTGGAGTAAAGGAGCGTTATTAATGGGTCTGTGGAAATTGGAATGGCAATGTATCACATGCATTGGGGTGGTACCTGAGGGTGATTTGGGTCAGGGCCTTGGAGGTGGTTTCATTTTTGTGTGGAATGAGGGTGCAGTTGTATTGCAGCCTACAGTTAGGGGGTGCCTGCTGCACGTGTAGAGGGTGTTTTTAGGAATTTTAATTATTTATTTATTTAATTTGACTTTTAATGTCCGCTATCAGGCCAATGTGAGTGGACGTTCTCCTGGACATGTGTTTCTGTTGCACTATGTGGACACATGGTACTTCACATGATTGAACATTGTGGTTTTAGCATAGTTTTATTTGGGCCACCTACCTGATTCTTCGGATGTCTGCACTCCTTTCTCCATCCCTCCGACTCCCTCTATGGTCTCCATTCCAATGGTGGAGGCACAGATTTCTTCCCAGGGGGTCAGCTTGATGGGTGATTCCGATCCTCCCCCGGTAGCTGTGGCAATGTTACGGTTGGCGGATAGTATGCTCCGTACGCGTATCCGCAAGTCGTCCCATCGCTTTCTGCATTGCTGTGGGTTGCGGGGTGCGGTCCCCACCGCACTTACCCGCTGTGCCACCAGGGCCCATATGGCCTTCTTGTTCGCAAGTGCCGTCCTGGTCATTTGCGTCGAGAAGACGACGGCAGCATTCTCCTGGAGGGTCTCTGTGAGCACCGTGAGTTCCTCACGTGAGAAGTGGACCTGCCGCTTGCGGTCGCACGCTTTTTTCGGTACTTTTCCCATTGTTTTGGTTTCACTAGGGTGGATGACGGGTTGGGATGTCTCTCAGGGTAGTGTTTTTAATGGTTGTGTGAATGTTCTGATTTTATAGGTGTACGGCGTGCTGTTTCCCGTTCCGGGACCATGTTTTTGCTTCCGTTTCCGTATATTTACGGTCACCGTATTTTCCGATTGCCGCTCTCTACGGTGACCGCTATGTCTGGTGGCGGAATTGCACCTAGGTCGCCGTACGACGGCGGTGAGGGGCGTTTTGTGGACATTTCCGCCATCGCAGACTTTGCACTTCCGCCAAAGCTTAGTGCTCGTGCCCGATGGGTCAGAATTAGCCGCACTTTACTCTGTCGTGCCATGGCGGAAACGCTATTTACGCTATGGCGGTCAGGTCAGTTGCTTTCCGCCAGGGTCGTAATGAGGGCCATAGACATTAAGGAGATAAGACATTTGAAGAGAGCAATCTAAAGGGAACTTTAATACTTACAAGTCACGCTCGTGCAGCACACGGCGGCATCGCTCTCAACTTACCCTCTGCAATCAAGAGGCTGAACTCATATCCAGTGAAGTAACTGGACCCAGCGCCCCTGCACAAGACGCAGGATGGAGAGCCCAGCATTCACCTATTGAAGGTGAGCACAACAATCGACCAAGTACCACGGGGAGAGAGGGAGAGAGGGGCTTGGAACTTCTCCCAACCTTCCAGCCACTAATACCTTGATTTTCCACTTGCAGACACCTCACCCTTCAGGTCAAACTTTCGGTGAGAAAGGGGCCAAATCCGGGAGCCAAACGAATCCTACGCCTAACGTTGAAGACGGTTTCACCACCCAGTCAAGACCCGTGCCTCCGAGGGAACCGGGTGAGCGTTACAGCCTCCACCAGGCCCCCACTCATGTCTCCCATCACCCCCAACCCTCAGCCACCAGGGGCAGCCTCCACCAGGCCCCCACCCATGTCTACCATCATCCCCAACCCCCAGCCACCAGGGGAAGCCTCCACCAGGCCCCCACCCATGTCTACCACCACCCCCACCCCCGAGCCACCAGGGGCAGCCCCCACCAAGCCCCCACCCATGTCTCCCATCACCCCCACCCCCCAGCAGTGCAGGGGCAGCCTCCACCAGGCCCCCACTCATGTCTCCCATCACCCCCACCCCCCAGCAGTGCAGGGGCAGCCTCCTCCAGGCCCCCACTCATGTCTCCCATCACCCCCACCCCCCAGCAGTGCAGGGGCAGCCTCCACCAGGCACCCACCCATGTCTACCACCACCCCAACCCCCAGCCACCAGTGGCAGCCTCCAACAGGCCCCCACTCGTGTCTCCCATCACCCCACCCCCCAGCAGTGCAGGGGCAGCCTCCACCAGGCCCCCACCCATGTCTACCACCACCCCCACCCCCCAGCCACCAGGGGCAGCTTCCACCAGGCCCCCACTCATGTCTCCCATCACCCCCACCCCCCAGCAGTGCAGGGGCAGCCTCCACCAGGCCCCCACCCATGTCTACCACCACCCCCACCCCCCAGCCACCAGGGGCAGCCTCCACCAGGCGCCCACTCATGTCTCCCATCACCCCCACCCCCCAGCAGTGCAGGGGCAGCCTCCACCAGGCCCCCACTCATGTCTCCCATCACCCCCACCCCCCAGCAGTGCAGGGGCAGCCTCCACCAGGCCCCCACTCATGTCTCCCATCACCCCCACCCCCCAGCAGTGCAGGGGCAGCCTCCACCAGGCCCCCACTCATGTCTACCACCACCCCCACCCCCCAGCCACCAGGGGCAGCCTCCACCAGGCCCCCACCCATGTCTCCCATCACCCCCACCCCCCAGCAGTGCAGGGGCAGCCTCCACCAGGCCCCCACTCATGTCTCCCATCACCCAAACCCCCCAGTAGTGCAGCGGCAGCCTCCACCAGGCCCCCACTCATGTCCAACTCACTTCTCCCTGCACCCCCAACCCCCAGCAGTGCAGGGGCAGGTTCCACCAGGCTCCCACACATGTCCCCGTGCACCCCCACCCCCCAGCCACCAGGGGCAGCCTCCACCAGGCCCCCACTCATGTCTCCCATCACCCCCAACCCCCAGCAGTGCAGGGGCAGCCTCCACCAGGCCCCCACCCATGTCTACCACCACCCCCACCCTCCAGCCACCAGGGGCAGCCTCCACCAGGCCCCCACTCATGTCTCCCATCACCCCCACCCCCCTGCAGTGCAGGGGCAGCCTCCACCAGACTCCCACCCATGTCTACCACCACCCCACCCCCCAGCCACCAGGGGCAGTCTCCACCAGGCCCCCACCCATGTCTACCACCACCCCCACCCCCCAGCCACCAGGGGCAGCCTCCACCAGGCTCCCACTCATGTCTCCCATCACCCCCACCCCCCAGCAGTGCAGGGGCAGCCTCCACCAGGCCCCCACCCATGTCTACCACCACCCCCACCCCCAGCCACCACGGGCAGCCTCCACCAGGCCCCCACCCATGTCTCCCATCACCCCACCACCCAGCAGTGCAGGGGCAGCCTCCACCAGGCCACCACCCATGTCTACCACCACCCCCACCCCCCAGCCACCAGGGGCAGCCTCCACCAGGCCCCCACTCGTGTCTCCCATTACCCCCAACCCCCTAGCCACCAGGGGCAGCCTCCACCAGGCTCCCACACATGTCCTCCTACACCCCCACCCCCCAGCCACCAGGGGCAGCCTCCACCAGGCCCCCACTCATGTCTCCCATCACCCCCACCCCCCAGCAGTGCAGGGGCAGCCTCCACCAGGCTCCCACACATGTCCCCCTGCACCCCCACCCCCCAGCCACAAGGGGCAGCCTCCACCAGGCCCCCACTATTGTCTCCAATCACCCCCACCCGTCAGCAGTGCAGTGGCAGCCTCCACCAGGCTCCCACATATGTCCCCCTGCACCCCCCACCCCCCAGCCACCAGGGACAGCCTCCACCAGGCCCCCACCCATGTCTACCACTACCCCCACCCCCCAGCCATCAGGGGCAGCCTCCACCAGGCCCCCAACCATGTATCCCATCACCCCACCCCCCAGCAGTGCAGGCGCAGCCTCCACCAGGCCCCCACTCATGTCTCCCATCACCCCCACCCCCCAGCAGTGCAGGGGCACCCTCCACCAGGCTCCCACACATGTCCCCCTGCACCCCCACCCCCAGCAGTGCAGGGGCAGCCTCCACTAGGCCCCCACCCATGTCTACCACCACCCCCACCCCCCAGCCACCAGGGGCAGCCTCCACCAGGCCCCCACTCATGTCCCCTATCACCCCCACCCCCCTGCCACCAGGGGCAACCTCCACCAGGCCCCCACTCATGTCCCCTATCACCCCCACCCCCCAGCCACCAGGTGCAGCCTCCACCAGGCCCCCACTCATGTCTCCCTGCACCCCCAACCCCAGCCACCAGGGGCAGGGGGCAGCTTCCAACAGGCCCCCACTCATGTCTCCCACCACCCCCACCCCCCAGCCACCAGGGGCAGCCTCCACCAGGCCCCCACTCATGTCCCCTATCACCCCCACCCCCCTGCCACCAGGGGCAACCTCCACCAGGCCCCCACTCATGTCCCCCATCACCCCCACCCCCCAGCAGTGCAGGGGCAGCCTCCACCAGGCCCCCACCCATGTCTACCACCCCCCCCCAGCCCCCAGCCACCAGGGCAGCCTCCACCAGGCCCCCACTCATGTCTCCCATCACCCCCACCACCCAGCAGTGCAGTGGCAGCCCCCACCAGGCCCCCACCCATGTCTACCACCACCCCCACCCCCCCAGCCACCAGGGGCAGCCTCCAACAGGCCCCCACTCATGTCTCCCATCACCCCCACCCCCCAGCAGTGCAGGGGCAGCCTACACTAGGCTCTCACACATGTCCCCCTGCACCCCCACCCCCCAGCCACCAGGGGCAGCCTCCACCAGGCCCCCACTCATGTCTCCCATCACCCCCACCCCCAGCAGTGCAGGGGCAGCCTCCACCAGGCCCCCACTCATGTCCAACTCATGTCTCCCTGCACTCCCACCCCCCAGCAGTGCAGGGGCAGCCTTCACCAGGCTCCCACACATGTCCCCCTGCACCCCCACCCCCCCGCCACCAGGGGCAGCCTCCACCAGGCCCCCACTCATGTCTCCCATCACCCCCACCCCCCATCAGTGCAGGGGCAGCCTCCACCAGGCCCCCACCCATGTCTACCACCACCCCCACCCCCAGCCACCAGGGGCAGCCTCCACCAGGCTCCCACTCATGTCTCCCATCACCCCCACCCCCCAGCAGTGCAGGGCCAGCCTCCACCAGGCCCCCACTCATGTCTCCCATCACCCCCAACCCCCAGCCACCAGGGGCAGCCTCCACCAGGCCCCCACCCATGTCTACCATCACCCCCAACCCCCACCCACCAGGGGGAGCCTCCACCAGGCCCCCACCCATGTCTACCACCACCCCCACCCCTGAGACACCAGGGGCAGCCTCCACCAGGCCCCCACCCATGTCTACCACCACCCCCACCCCCAGCCACCAGGGGCAGCCTCCACCAGGCCCCCACTCATGTCTCCCATCACCCCCACCCCCCAGCAGTGCAGGGGCAGCCTCCACCAGGCCCCCAACCATGTCTACCACCACCCCCACCCCCCAGCCACCAGGGGCAGCCTCCACCAGGCCCCCACTCATGTCTCCCATCACCCCCACCCCCCGGCAGTGCAGGGGCAGCCTCCACCAGGCGCCCACACATGTCCCCCTGCACCCCCACCCCCCAGCAAACCAGGGGCAGCCTCCCCAGGCCCCCACTCATGTCTCCCATCACCCCCACCCCCCAGCAGTGCAGGGGCAGCCTCCTCCAGGCCCCTACTCATGTCTCCCATCACCCCCACCCCCCAGCAGTGCAGGGGCAGCCTCCACCAGACACCCACCCATGTCTACCACCACCCCAACCCCCCAGTCACCAGTGGCAGCCTCCACCAGGCCCCCACTCATTTCTCCCATCACCCCCACCCCCCAGCAGTGCAGGGGCAGCCTCCACCAGGCCCCCACCCATGTCTACCACCACCCCCACCCCTGAGACACCAGGGGCAGCCTCCACCAGGCCCCCACCCATGTCTCCCATCACCCCCACCCCCCAGCAGTGCAGGGGCAGCCTCCACCAGGCCCCCAACCATGTCTACCACCACCCCCAGCCCCCAGCCACCAGGGGCAGCCTCCACCAGGCCCCCACTCATGTCTCCCATCACCCCCACCCCCCAGCAGTGCAGGGGCAGCCTCCACCAGGCGCCCACACATGTCCCCCTGCACCCCCACCCCCCAGCCACCAGGGGCAGCCTCCCCAGGCCCCCACTCATGTCTCCCATCACCCCCACCCCCCAGCAGTGCAGGGGCAGCCTCCTCCAGGCCCCCACTCATGTCTCCCATCACCCCCACCCCCCAGCAGTGCAGGGGCAGCCTCCACCAGACACCCACCCATGTCTACCACCACCCCAACCCCCCAGCCACCAGTGGCAGCCTCCACCAGGCCCCCACTCATTTCTCCCATCACCCCAACCCCCCAGCAGTGCAGGGGCAGCCTCCACCAGGCCCCCACCCATGTCTACCACCACCCCCACCCCCCAGCCACCAGGGGCAGCCTCCACCAGGCCCCCACTCATGTCTCCCATCACCCCCACCCCCAGCCACCAGGGGCTGCCTCCACCAGGGGCCCACCCATGTCTCCCATCACCCCACCCCCAGCAGTGCAGGGGCAGCCTCCACCAGGCTCCCACACATGTCCCCCTGCACCCCCAACCCCCAGCCACCAGGGGCAGCCTCCACCAGGCCCCCACCCATGTCTACCACCAGCCCCACCCCCCAGCCACCAGGGGCAGCCTCCACCAGTCCCCCACCCATGTCTCCCATCACCCCCACCCCCCAGCAGTGCAGGGGCAGCCTCCACCAGGCCCCCACTCATGTCTCCCATCACCCCCACCCCACAGCAGTGCAGGGGCAGCCTCCACCAGGCCCCCACTCATGTCTCCCATCACCCCCACCCCCCAGCAGTGCAGGGCCAGCCTCCACCAGGCCCCCACTCATGTCCAACTCATGTCTCCCTGCACCCCCACCCCCAGCAGTGCAGGGGCAGCCTCCACCAGGCTCCCACACATGTCCCCCTGCACCCTCACCCCCCAGCCACCAGGGGCAGCCTCCACCAGGCCCACACTCATGTCTCCCATCACCCCCACCCCCCCAGCAGTGCAGGGGCAGCCTCCACCAGGCCCCCACCCATGTCTGCCACCATGGGCAGCCTCCACCAGGCTCCAACTCATGTCTCCCATCACCCCCACCCCCCAGCAGTGCAGGGGCAGCCTCCACCAGGCCCCCACCCATGTCTACCACCACCCCCACCCCCCTGCAGTGCAGGGGCAGCCTCCACCAGGCTCCCACACATGTCCCCCTGCTCCCCCACCCCCCAGCCACCACGAACAGCCTCCACCAGGCTCCCACACATGTCCCCCTGCACCCCCACCCCCAGTCACCAGGGGCAGCCTCCACCAGGCCCCCACTCATGTCTCCCATCACCCCCACCCCCCAGCAGTGTGGGGCAGCCCCCACCAGGCCCCCACTCATGTCTCCCATCACCCCCACCCCCCAGCAGTGCAGGGGCAGCCTCCACCAGGCCCCCACTCATCTCTCCCAACACCCCGATCCCCAGCAGTGCAGGGGCAGCCTCCACCAGGCTCCCACACATGTCTCCCTGCACCCCCACCCCCAGCCACCAGGGTGCAGCCTCCACCAGGCCCCCACTCATGTCTCCCATCACCCCAATTCCCCAGCAGTGCAGGGGCAGCCTCCACCAGGCTCCCACACATGTCCCCCTGCATCCCCACCCCCCAGCCACCAGGTGCAGCCTCCACCAGGCCCCCACTCATGTCTCCCATCACCCCACCCCCCAGCAGTGCAGGGGCAGCCTCCACCAGGCTTCCATACATGTCCCCCTGCACCCCCACCCCCCAGACACCAGGGGCATCCTCTACCAGGCCCCCACTCATGTCTCCCATCACCCCACCCCTTAGCAGTGCAGGGGCAGCCTCCACCAGGCTCCCACACATGTCCCCCTGCACCCCCACCCCCCAGCCACCAGGGGCAGCCTCCACCAGGCCCCCACTCATGTCTCCCACCACCCACACCCCCCAGCCACCAGGGGCAGCCTCTACCAGGCCCCCACTCATGTCTCCCACCCCCCCACCCCCCAGCCACCAGGGGCAGCCTCCACCAGGCCCCCACTCATGTCTCCCAGCACCCCCACCCCCCAGCCACCAGGGGCAGCCTCCAACAGGCCCCCATCCATGTCCCCTATCACCCCCAACCCCCGCAGTGCAGGGGCAGCCTACACCAGGCCCCCACTCATGTCTCCCACCAACCCCACCCCCCAGCAGTGCAGGTGCAGCCTCCACCGGGCCCCCACTCATGTCTCCCACCACCCCCACCCCCTAGCAGTGCAGGGGCAGCCTCCACCAGGCCCCCACTAATGTCTCCCACCACCCCCACCCCCCAGGGGCAGCCTCCACCAGGCCCCCACTCATGTCTCCCTGCACCCCACCCCCCAGCCAACAGGGGCAGCCTCCACCAGGCCTCCACCCATGTCTACCACGACCCCCACCCCCCAGCAGTGCAGGGGCAGCCTCCACCAGGCCCCCACTCATGTCTACCACCACCACCACCCCCCAGCAGTGCATGGGGCAGCCTCCACCAGGCCCCCACTCATGTCTCCCTGCACCCCCACCCCCCCAGCCACCAGGGGCAGCCGCCACCAGGCCCCCACCCATGTCTACCACCACCCCCACCCCCCAGCAGTGCAGGGGCAGCCTCCACCAGGCCCCCACTCATGTCCCCTATCACCCCACCCCCCAGCCACCAGGGGCAGCCTCCACCAGGCCCCCACTCATGAACCCTATCACCCCTACCCCCCACCCACCAGGGGTAGCCTCCACCAGGCCCCCACTCATGTCCCCTATCGCCCCCACCCCCCACCCACCAGGGGCAGCCTCCACCAGGCCCCCACTCATGTCCCCTATAACCCCCACCCCCCAGCAGTGTAGGGGCAGCCTCCACCAGGCCCCCACTCATGTCTCCCACCACCCCCACCCCCCAGCCACCAGGGGCAGCCTCCACCAGGCCCCCACCCATGTCTACCACCACCCCACCCCCCAGCAGTGCAGGGGCAGCCTCCACCAGGCCCCCACTCATGTCTCCCTGCACCCCCACCCCCCCAGCCACCAGGGGCAGCCTCCACCAGGCCCCCACCCATGTCTACCACCACCCCCACCCCCCAGCAGTGCAGGGGCAGCCTCCACCAGGCCCCCACTCATGTCCCCTATCACCCCACCCCCCAGCCACCAGGGGCAGCCTCCACCAGGCCCCCACTCATGAACCCTATCACCCCTACCCCCCACCCACCAGGGGTAGCCTCCACCAGGCCCCCACTCATGTCCCCTATCACCCCCACCCCCCAGCCACCAGGGGCAGCCTACACCAGGCCCCCACTCATGTCCACTATCACCCCCACCCCCCAGCAGTGCAGGGGCAGCCTCCACCAGGACCCCACTCATGTCTCCCACAACCCCCACCCCCCAGCAGTGCAGGGGCAGCCTCCACCAGGCCCCCACTCATGTCCCCTATCACCCACACCCCCCAGCCACCAGGAGCAGCCTCCACCAGGCCCCCACTCATGTCCCCTATCACCCCCACCCCCCAGCAGTGCAGGGGCAGCCTCCACCAGGCCCCCACTCATGTCTCCCACCACCCACACCCCCCAGCAGTGCAGGGGCAGCCTCCACCAGGCCCCCACTCATGTCTCCCACCACCCCCCAGCCACCAGGGGCAGCCTCCACCAGGCCCCCACCCATGTCTACCACCACCCCCACCCCCAGCAGTGCAGGGACAGCCTCCACCAGGCCCCCACTCATGTCTCCCACAACCCCCACCCCCCAGCAGTGCAGGGGCAGCCTCCACCAGGCCCCCACTCATGTCCCCTATCACCCCCACCCCCCAGACACAAGGGGCAGCCTCCACCAGGCCCCCACTCATGTCCTCTATCACCCCCACGCCCCACCCACCAGGGGCAGCCTCCACCAGGCCCCCACTCATGTCCCCTATCACCCCCAGCCCCCAGCAGTGCAGGAGCAGCCTCCACCAGGCCCCCACTCATGTCTCCCACCACCCCCACCCCCACCCCACAGCAGTGCAGGGGCAGCCTCCACCAGGCCCCCACTCATGTCCCCTATCACCCCCACCCCCCAGACACAAGGGGCAGCCTCCACCAGGCCCCCACTCATGTCCTCTATCACCCACACGCCCCACCCACCAGGGGCAGCCTCCACCAGGCCCCCACTCATGTCCCCTATCACCCCCAGCCCCCAGCAGTGCAGGAGCAGCCTCCACCAGGCCCCCACTCATGTCTCCCACCACCCCCTCCCCCCAGCCACCAGGGGCAGCCTCCACCAGGCCCCCACTCATGTCTCCCTGCACCCCCAACCCCAGCCACCAGGGGCAGGGGGCAGCTTCCAACAGGCCCCCACTCATGTCTCCCACCACCCCCACCCCCCAGCCACCAGGGGCAGCCTCCACCAGGCCCCCACTCATGTCCCCTATCACCCCCACCCCCCTGACACCAGGGGCAACCTCCACCAGGCCCCCACTCATGTCCCCTATCACCCCCACCCCCCAGCCACCAGGGGCAGCCTCCACCAGGCCCCCACCCATGTCTACCACCACCCCCACCCCCCAGCAGTGCAGGGGCAGCCTCCACCAGGCCCCCACTCATGTCTCCCACCACCCCACCCCCCAGCAGTGCAGGGGCAGCCTCCACCAGGCCCCCACTCATGTCTCCCTGCACCCCCACCCCCCAGCCACCAGGGGCAGCCTCCACCAGGCCCCCACCCATGTCTACTACCACCCCCACCCCCCAGCAGTGCAGGGGCAGCCTCCACCAGGCCCTCACTCATGTCTCCCACCACCCCCCACCCCCCAGCAGTGCAGGGGCAGCCTCCATCAGGCCCCCACTCATGTCTCCCTGTACCCCCGCCCCCCAGCCACCAGGGGCAGCCTCCACCAGGCCCCCACTCATGTCTCCCACCACCCCCACCCCCCAGCAGTGCAGGGGCAGCCTCCACCAGGCCCCCGCTCATGTCACCCTGCACCCCCACCCCCCAGCCACCAGGGGCAGCCTCCACCAGGACCTCACCCATGTCTACCACCACCCCCACCCCCCCCAGCAGTGCAGGGGCAGCCTCCACCAGGCCCCCACTCATGTCTCCCACCACCCCCACCCCCCAGCAGTGCAGGGGCAGCCTCCACCAGGCCCCCGCTCATGTCACCCTGCACCCCCACCCCCCAGCCACCAGGGGCAGCCTCCACCAGGACCTCACCCATGTCTACCACCACCCCCACCCCTCCCAGCAGTGCAGGGGCAGCCTCCACCAGGCCCCCGCTCATGTCACCCTGCACCCCCACCCCCCAGCCACCAGGGGCAGCCTCCACCAGGACCTCACCCATGTCTACCACCACCCCCACCCCCCCCAGCAGTGCAGGGGCAGCCTCCACCAGGCCCCCACTCATGTCCCCTATCACCCCCACCCCCAAGCCACCAGGGGCAGCCTCCACCAGGCCCCCACTCATGTCCCCTATCACCCCCACCCCCCAGCCACCAGGGGCAGCCTCCACCAGGCCCCCACTCATGTCCCCTATCACCCCCACCCCCCAGGGGCAGCCTCCACCAGGCCCCCACCCATGTCTAGCACCACCCCCACCCCCCAGCAGTGCAGGAGCAGCCTCCACCAGGCCCCCACTCATGTCCCCCACCACCACCACCCCCCAGCAGTGCAGGGGCAGCCTCCACCAGGCCCCCACTCATGTCTCCCTGCACCCCCACCCCCCAGCCACCAAGGGCAGCCTACACAAGGCCCCCACCCATGTCTACCACCACCCCCACCCCCCAGCAGTGCAGGGGCAGCCTCCACCAGGCCCCCACTCATGTCTCCCACCACCCCCACCCCCCAGCTGTGCAGGGGCAGCCTCCACCAGGCCCCCACTCATGTCTCCCTGCACCCCCACCCCCAGCCACCAGGCGCAGCCTCCACCAGGCCCCCACCCATGTCTACCACCACCCCCAACCCCCAGCCACCAGGGACAGCCTCCACCAGGCCCCCACTCATGTCTCCCTGCACCACCATGCCCCAGCCACCAGGGGCAGCCTCCACCAGGCCCCCACCCATGTCTACCACCACCCCCACCCCCCAGCAGTGCAGGGGCATCTTCCACCAGGCCCCCACTCATGTCTCCCATCACCCCCACCCCCAGCAGTGCAGGGGCAGCCTCCACCAGGCCCCCACTCATATCTCCCTGCACCCCCAACCCCCAGCCACCAAGGACAGCCTCCACCAGGCCCCCACCCATGTCTACCACCACCCCCACCCCCCAGCAGTGCAGGGGCAGCTTCCACCAGACCCCCACTCATGTCCCCTATCACCCCCCAACCCCCAGCCACCAGGGCAGCCTCCACCAGGCCCCCACTCATGTTCCCTATCACCCCCACCCCCCAGCCACCAGGGGCAGCCTCCACCAGGCCCCCACCCATGTCTACCACCACCCCACCCCCCAGCAGTGCGGGGGCAGCCTCCACCAGGCCCCCACTCATGTCCCCTATCACCCCCAGCCACCAGGGGCAGCCTCCACCAGGCCCCCACTCATGTCCCCTATAACCTCCACCCCCCACCCACCAGGGTCAGCCTCCACAAGGCCCCCACTCATGTCCCCTATCACCCCCACCCCCCAGCAGTGCAGGGGGAGCCTCCACCAAGCCCCCAGTCATGTCTCTCGCCAACCCCACCCCCAGCAGTGCAGGGGCAGCCTCCACCAGGC